>NC_091952.1:90293046-90608046 GCF_031021105.1 Erythrolamprus reginae
AACATTTATATAGCCACTCATCTTATATCGAACTCTGGGTTACTTCCAATCAACAATTAAATCAATATCAATAAAAAGACAACATAGCACACACTCTTCCATATATCCATTAAAACCTCAAATATTAAAACTGGAATCAAAGGTAAGCTTCCACATGCAGTCTATCATTAAATCCTCCAGTCCTTTTCACCTTATGTCAGCTTGGTAATTTCTTGGTAATGTTATGAAACCTAACTTTCTTCTCTACTTGAGAGTACTTTTTATATAATTACCATTTCAATTTTCATTAGCTTCCCTATTATGAGCAATATTCTCTGCACATGTTTATAATTATCTCACATAATTCAAATAAGAATTAAATTAAATCTTGCATTAAATGTTAGTTCTACATGAACAATTGATGTATTGTGCTAGAAACATCTTGAATGTTTTTTCAATCACTGAAGAACAGAGTAAGCTTATGCTATTCAAGAAATAATTACTACAAATCAGTGCATTTCAGAATTTAATAATAGATAGGCCTTATTGACATCATAAACTGTTTACAATAATAATTTGCTTGTTAAATTCTAGGAATAGATCATAACTGATTTATTGATAATATAAACTGCCATTTCACTGAAGTGATGATTAAACTAAACTTGAAAAAAAATTACACTTCATTTTCAGTCATTAACCACATATTTTTCAAGCCCTTGATTAAGGGTTGCATTCTGCTGTGTTCACAATGGAGTGCAACATTTCTTTTGATCAATGCATCAAAATGCATCACATTTATGCAATTTCCAATGCAGAAATGTTGGTCAGTATTTCTCTGATCTTCAGTAACCTTTAATGGAATATAGTCAAAGCTATAATGAAATTTTTTTTTTCACTAGAGGTTTATGAAAATCTCTGCACACATTCTTTTAATTGTATTATTTAATTTGCTATGATGCTTCCAGGTAAACCCAGAAAAATAGATGAGCTTGATGACAAGACTATAAAGTTGATACCCCACTACATATTTTACTCAAATTCCTCCAAAACAGCAATCCTGATTATTGGCTTGGTGAGGAAAAACAGTCTGAAACTCAGTTTATACAAGGACAAAGACAAAGCTGCTCTTTATGGAGCCCCAGAGCTCACTGTAACAACATTGCTAAAAAAGGCATCAAGAGTTGTCAATCTTATTTTACGCAGTTTTCTCTCTGGTAATGTTATATTTCTAACTAGGGTATACAAAACTTTGCCAGACCTAGCCTTGAATACCATTCACCTGCCTGGAACCCACACTGTATCCAGACATTATTGCACTTGACTTGAAATTTTAGGCCTGGACAACCTTGAAATATGCCATCTGCATTCCAGCTTAAGCTTAGTACACAAGATCATCTACGTGAATGTCCTACCTGTTAACATCTTTAATTTCAACCGTAATGACACTAGGGCTATCAATAGATACAAACTAAATGAAACCCGCTCTAATCTTGATTGCAGAAAATATGTCTTCTGCAGTCCAGTATTAAATGTCTGGAACAGTTTACCTGATCTTGTTGTTAGTTTCTTTAACCCCCTTACCTTTTACTTTAAACCTTACATGGTTCTTAAGAGGCCCCTAAGAGGGGACTGCTAAGGTGGAACGGTGACATGAGCTCGCTGCCGTGGCTCTGAGTAGTAGTAGAGTTCAGTGCGATTTTGCTACTGCACCTGTGCAGGTAGCAAAATTGTGCATGGAGATGCAGATGTGCCTCTGTTTCATTGCGGTTTTTCCACGAAGCAAAAAACTGCACCGAAACACGGGTGCACCTGTGTCTCCGTGTGCAATTTTGCTACCTGCAGGGGGCAGTAGCAAAATCGTGCAGGTCTCCACTACCACTCAGAACCATGAGGGCGAGCACACGTCATTGTTCCACCTTATCAGCCCACCTCTGTGTCTACCATTCCTGTCATAGTGTACCTATTTGTATGCACTCATACATATATGCATACTATACATATACTATATTTTGCTTCTTTATATCCATTTATTTGTGCCATTTTTTCATGTGTCCTGTTTCCTTGCACTTGTTGACAAATAAATAAATAATAATAAATTAATCACAGTAATCAAGACTCTGCCTTTTTGCAGAATACTTCTCTTCACAATTAAAATAACCTTCTTTGAAAGAGAATGTCTGGTCTCCTTCCTTCACTTGAACTACAGCAAATAGCCTCATATCTTTTGGGCAGTTTTCCAGTTATCATGTTATTTTGCCAACTCTGTATACAGTCTTTTTTTAAAAAAAAAAATCCTTATTGAAATACAGTGATATTTTTATGCAGGCACTCATAAAAATGTTCTGTGCTAGTTCGTGTCAGCTTTGTTGATGGGAAGAGTAAAAATGATTCAGTTCTCAGAGAAATGTTTCTCATAGTAGAGAATAGATGGTTTTGGAAATGGAGTCCCAAAAAATTATAACAGAGCACTCTAAGAAGAAGAAACTAGCAACTAAAATGGATAAAGAAAGCATTGGCCAATTCAAAACTTAATACTTAGAAGGCTTTCTGTTGAACCGAAAATGGACGGATCAGCGTTAACTGCTGAAAATTTATTGCTACTCCAGGAAAGTCAAATGGAGAATAGGACATGATTCAGACAAATGTGCTGAGAAGCAGAAGGAAAACATCACAAAAGGGTGTGAAAGCAGAAAAGAGCTCTCCGTGGATTTGAATTTGATTTTACCAGCCTGAATGAGAAAAAACAGCTGTCAGCTGGGACAGACAGAAAAAAAAATGCCGCCAACCTCTGTAAGCCATTCTCTAAAATTAGGAAGTAAACAGGGTAAGGAATAGAGCATCCCATTATATATTTAAGGTCACATTGAAATCTATAAAAAATAGATGCTCAAAGTTGGTTTAGGCTGCAGGAAAATAATGTTCCTGCCTCACAATTGAATATGTTTAATCAGCTTGGGGTACAATCAGTTGCTTGCTTGCCAAGTAAGGCCACAAAGTGAAATTGCACACAAGTCTCATTTTAACATGCTTCTTTTTTTTAAAAGATCAAATGGTATATTGCACTTGAATTTCTAACAAAACCTCAAAATCTGTACTAGGTCACAGTCCCTGCACTAATGGATGGGGACGGCTATGTTCAATATACTGCAAAAATGAGGATGCCAATAATACTCACCGGCTACCTTCTTTCAAAAGGGCAATTGCAATCCGAATTCGATTTCTTAGAAATATTAACATCAGTATAATGATAACTTCCACTATACAAAGTAGTATCACTGAAAAAACAAGAAACGAGTTTATCAAAAAATAAGGCTGACTTAATCTCATAACAAGTTCCAGTAGTCCCTTTCTCCACCGCACCTTATTCAGGTTTCCAGTGGAATTAAATCTCAGCATACTTACATCTAGACTAGGCTAGTTTATATGTACTAAAGCAAGTCTGCCATCATGATTGTACTCTCTCATCACAATTGTATTTGTGTGTTTCTTTTTGCATATATGTAAGGCTTCTCTTCAATTAATATTAGGGCATACTATACAACAAAGTTGATGAAGAAAGCCATTCATTTTAAAGCAAAGCAATTTCAGTGCAATGGAGAGCTTGAAATATAATTCAGATTAAACATGGTTAGCGTAAAGAAATATCTGTTTGCAATTAGACAGTCCTATTCACTAACTCCTTTTTGCTCTTTTAATTCATTGTATCTGAAGATGCTGGATATAATAAATGCTTATATGTGACTGATTTTGTTCTTTTATATTTTGTATCACAGTGCTTATCATTATTATTTCTGGATAATAACTTTTTAATGATTAAAAAGTAGCCTGAATTTCAGTTATTTTTTAGGTACTGACATTTACTTCTGTGCTTTAAGTACTTTAGGTACTGATATTTACTTGAAGTTAGCTATTTAGAATTCCACTATGACTTTTGTAAAGATTCAGAAATTCTGCAAATGAGAAATAAAACTGATTTTTTTTCCTATTTCAGAAAGAAACAGGATAAAAAAAATAAAGGAACAACCCACTTCAACACAAGCAAGAAAACTCACATTGAGTTGTATTGAACATAACAGGAATTATTTATAAGTTTCACTCATTTTAAATCTTGATCCATCAGACATTTTGGAATACAATACTACAGTATTGTCTCCAAAGCAGGAAAAACAAACAGGGAGACTTTAGAGTTTGATTTTGCCTGCAGGCTAAATGAAATATAATACATGTAATGTGTTTTTAAGAAACTAATTTATCTATATAGGGCAATAAAATTAAATATTTTGTACTGTGTTTCAGTGTGACTTATCCTACTTATCCTAGGATCTTCCCAGCCTATCCCCATGTTTCCTACCTTCACAGGTGCAATAAAGCATGAGATTTGTTTCAACATGCATTCTCTAATTCATTCATTCATTCACTTAAAGAACAGATAATGTCAACAGCTTGGCTGCATTTTGCATAGCCTGAAAGCATATTCCAGAGCAAATGCCTACAATTTGTTGGACCCATATAGATGTGTCAAACCATTTATCCCATAATTTCCAGGTATCAAGGATATACTCTAGCTGAAGCTGCTATGTGAGATCATCTGACATTTTGGGGTGCAATATTATTAGTTTGCTGACAGTAACAGACTTTATAATATTCTCTTGCCCTGTGCAAGAGATGACATTAATGCTCTTAGTGTTTGGAGATTTCCAAGATTTAGGGACGTCAGAATGTTTTAAAACTGAATTCCTGAAAGCAGAGGCTATCTGTTGATCCCAATGTTACATCTTGATGAGCAAATACTGCTCACAAAGGAGCAAGATTGTCACTAGAGGGACCTTCTGATCTCACATTTCCTGCTAAAACAGCAAGTAAAGTTATAACTAGACAACTTATTGTCCCATTCCAGCTGATACAGCAGTGGTGACAGAGAACCTGGGAACAACCTGTCCTATAGTCTCTCCTATATCTCGTATTTCTTCTCTACTATATCCTCTATAACCTTCATTGTGTATTATTGTGTATTGGACAAAATAAATAAATAAATAAATAATAATAATAATAATAATAAAACTCTTGCTCTGACTAATACCCAGTTAGATAGTTACAATGCACTCTTCATGGAACTACCTTTAAAGACAAATCAGAACTAACTATTAGTCTAGAATTGGAGACACATTACACCTATGCTGTGAGTTATGAATTAGCTTCCAATTGACTTATAGAGGTATTTTAAAGTGATGTTGATCTTTCTACATTGGCACCTGAGATATTGCAGTATGACTTGGTCTAAACAAAAGCACCAGAAATATACAGGTATTTAGGAATAACATATTCCTAGTTCTCAACTTTGCAGAATAAAAGAAACTAAGGATGGAAGTCACTGCTTTTCAAGGGTTGTGTTGGTTCTCTAGAATGAACTCCTACTGGAAATAAGACCAACTTTATCTCTTATAACATTCAAGAAAATCCCAAAGCCAGAGTTTCTCCAGAAAGCCTTCTAATTACACTTGGCCATCTTTTATCTTTCTTATTTCTTACTAATATTGGAGCTTAGATGGTGGTGTGATTCTATAGAATTTAATTTTCAATTTGTACTATGGATAAATTTATTTGTATCATGTAAGCCTCCAAGAATCCATTCAAATTGTAGTGGTATATAACTGCAGTGAAAAAAAAGACATTTAGAAATGTCTTGTTTAGACAAACAAGACATTTAGGAAATCTGGTTTTCACAGAGCAAACTGGCATATTGTACTAGGTCAAAGTATCCTTGTTTTTTTATTATTATTTCAATATGCGGGATAAACTCATCCAACTGTAGCTTATTTGTCAACCCATGTTTAAATATATCATAGCTTACCATGGAGTATATTGAATTTGGTGTCAATCAATCATCAAAGAAGCTGTTTAGTCAGATTAATGTTAAGCAAATGGCTCAAAATACAGGTTTCTCAAAAATTCACTTACTAAATGCTAACCATGTTTGCCTCAATTGCAGATAGACCCTGAAATCCGTTTGGAATCCAATATCATAGATGGTAAGATCAGAACCAGGTATTCCATGAAGGCGATGATATTCCCAGTAGCAATGCCAGATACCTTTTGAAAAATAATAAATTGAATCATAAAACAATTTACATCCTTTAGATAATCTGTGCAATAGTTCATTTCAAAACCAAAGAGAACTTTCTGGCAGAAAGATGTCAGATCAAATATAAGAGCTACAAACTATCTGCTTGATTTGGGACCTATCACCCAGTAAAAGTCACCTTCTGATATGTATGCATGATGAAAAAGCACTTTTATATGCTTATCAATCAGAAATGTATGAATGGTATAAGAGAGAAAAATAGAGATATTTTTTACAGAAGTAATCCTTGATTTGGTATGTGAAGTAGACCCAGAGACAGGGTTTTGAGCAATCGGTACTTTTATTCAGCTCAGAGAACAAGTGACAGCTCAGCAAGGTAAAGTGACAATTCAGCGAGTACCGACTGACTCTGCCTGGAGAAACCGCTCCTTTTATATATTTGCGGTTCCCGCCAAAGCTAGAGCCGGCCGCGTCTGAGCCAATCAGGAGCGACTTCCTGCTTGGGCTCAGACAGCGCTGAAAGAGGAACAAACTATTTACAGAGTTACAAGGTAGCCATTACAGGATACAACACCCCTCCCCTCATAGTTGGACACAACCATCAAGAAAGCCATGTGACAAAGTCGTCCAATCGGTGGGGCCTCTGCGTAGCTCGCGCTGACCTGCGCAGTTCAATTTCTCCTTCGCCACCGACTGTGGAGGATGGCTCGCCGCTGTTCTCCCGGTGTGGCGAACTTGGCCTGGCGGGCCCAACGAAGGCTTCGGAGGACGAGGATGGTTCGGCGTCGCTGGATGGTTCCCCCTGGCCCGATAAGTCTCTTTGCGTGTCTCTTATTTCGGGCAATGTACTAAAGTCTGTTGAAGGGGGAGAGTCCATGTCAGCGGTTTGTGGCAATTGATTTTCTGTTCGCTTCCGAATGTGGTCTATGTGTCGTTTCCACAAACGACCATCCTCTAGTTTAACAACATAGGTCTTAGGTGCATTTTGCTTAACAATGATTCCCTTCATCCAGTTTACATTTCCATCAAAACTTTTTACATATACATTTTGTCCCAAAAACATTTCTCTTTCAGGTTTGGTACACATTTGGTTATTATTAACACAGAACCTTGGGTTTAACCTGTCTAGTGGTGACCTCAACTTCCTTCCCATCAATAACTCTGCAGGGCTTACATGTGTGTGCGAGTTAGGGGTGATGTGTTGGGTGAGTAAGAATTGGTCCAAGTTCTGTTGCACATCCCCAGGGCCTGACCTGCGCAATGCCTCCTTTGCCACCCGTACGTAACGTTCTGCCAATCCGTTAGCCCAGGGCGAATAAGGCGAGATGAGGGCATGCCTGACCCCTAGGCCATCTAGGAACAATTCGAATTGCCTGGCTGTTAGCTGTGGCCCATTGTCAGACACTAAGAGATCTGGGCAACCATGGGATGCAAACAGTCTGCTCAATACCTTGATAGTGGCACTTGTGGTTATGTTGTTCATTGCTATTATTTCCAACCATTTGGAGAAGGCATCAACCACTATTAAAAAATACTGAGACCCCACTGGGCCAGCAAAATCAATGTGGATTCTAGACCAAGGACCAGCAGGCTGTTCCCACTCAGCCGGAGTTGTTTTGGGGGGACTGGGCCGTGACTCTTGGCACGGATCACACTTTGAAACCCAGCTTTCAATATCAGCATCCAGCCCTGGCCACCATAAATGCCCCCTTGCTAGGCTCTTCATCCTGACAATCCCAGGATGACCCACATGTAGCATTTTGAGTACCTTTCCCCTTAGGCTTTTGGGGATGATCACTCTATCCCCCCACAGCAAACAACCTTTTACATACGATAACTCAAGTCTCTTGTTTTTAAAATCACACAATTCAGGTTTCACAACATCATTTTGCCATCCCTTTAGAACACAGTTTACCACTTGTTTAAGGATTTGATCTTGCTGCGTGTGTGCAGCTACCTCTTTTGCTGTGGTTAGTGGGTTTTCCTCGAGTTCTATCATTAGCACATCTGTGGAAGGAACAGGGTCTTCCACTAAGTCTGTTATGGGGCATCTGCTGAGACCGTCTGCATGATTGATTTCCTTCCCCCCCTTGTGGGTGAGCTCATACTGATACCCTGAGAGGAAAAGAGCCCATCTGATTAGTCTTGGAGACATAAAAGGTGGAGTGGGCTTGTTGGGGGCTAGCAGGCCTAGTAGAGGTTTGTGGTCAGTGACTAGCTCAAAGCTTCTTCCAAAAATGTAATTGTGAAACTTCTTTACCCCTGCCACTAATGCTAGAGCCTCCTTGTCTAACTGGCTATAATTCCTTTCTGTGCTGGTCATGGTTCTTGAAAAAAATGCTATTGGGGCCTCTGTCTTATTAGGTAGGACGTGAGCTAGGACTCCTCCTATGCCGTACGGCGAAGCGTCGCACGTGAGCCTAATGGGTAGTGAAGCACTATATTGGACTACTACACTTTTAGAAGTTAATAAAGTTTTTATTTGAGAAAAAGCTTCACGTTCAGTTTTCCCCCATGTCCAGCGGGCTTCCTTCTGGAGTAAACGATGGAGAGGCTCTGCTACTGTTGCCTTCTGCTTTAAAAAAACGGAATAAAAATTAAGGAGGCCCAAAAATGCCTGCAACTCATTCTTATCTCGTGGCTCTGGGGCTTCTCTAATTGCTCTCAACTTCTCTGTTGTGGGGTGGATTCCTTCCTTATCTATTTTATATCCTAGGAATTCTATACTGTTGGTTCCCCAGACACATTTATCAGGCTTGATTCTTAAGCCTTTGTCCTGTAGCCTCTTAAGTACTTCCCTTATCCTTTTGTTTACTTGTTCCTGGTTCTCCCCTGCAATTAAGATGTCATCAAAGTATGGTATGGCCCCATTTACCCCTGACAATAGGCGTTCCATAATGCTCTGGAATATTCCTGGGGCTATGCTTACCCCAAACTGTAACCTCGTGCATTTGAAAGCCCCCCTGTGCGTTACAATTGTTTGAGCGTTTGCTGTTTGTTCATCGACCGGAAGTTGCTGGTAAGCTTGCGCCAGGTCGATCTTTGCGAACCTTTTTCCCTCCCCCAGGGAATGTAACAGTTGTTGCACGACCGGGATGGGGTAGGGGTGGTGTTGGAGCGCCTTGTTTAGGGTCGATTTGTAATCAGCGCAAACTCTTAGGGAGCCATCTGGCTTCAGAGGGGTAACTATGGGAGTTTCCCATGGCCCCTGCTCCACAGGGACCAAAATACCTTGGCTAATGAGTTTGTCCAGCTGTATATCTAGTTTGGGGAGGAGTGGCAGGGGGACCCTGCGAGGTTTTAGTCTGATCGGTGGGACCTTGGGGTCAATAGAGAAAGATATAGGGGGCCCCTTATACAATCCCAGTGTGGGGCTGAACACCTCAGGGAACTCTTTCACAAAGTTAGGCATATCATAACAGTTTACATTACACACACCCGAAATCTCGATCCCCAGTGGTTCCATCCATGCTAAACCCAGAAGAGAGTGTTTGGCCCCTGTTACAATAAGCATGGGAAGGGTACATTTAACATTCTTGAATGCGATAGGTACATTTGCTGTTCCCAGGACCGAGATTACTCCCCCCTGAAAGTCTCTAATCACCAAAGAGGTTTGATTTAGGTCAGCCTTAGAAACATTAGGCATATACAGTTTAAATTTTTCCCAGGGCATGATGGTATATCTAGAGCCCGTGTCCAGCTCCATTGAGCAAGGTTGGTTATTGAGTAACAGTGATATAACAATTTTAGCCCCTTTTTTGGTTGCCGTGTTATTCACGGAAAATTGAGAGTTACCTCTATAGTAGTCGCGGTTAGCGGTTGAGTAGTTTCTTTGACCCGCGTTGTGGAATGGTCTCCTTTCTCGCGCTTGGGGGGTCTGGTTTTGAGGTCGCTGGTATTGCGGTGTGGCAAAAGTTTCCTCTGGCGCTGTTGCTCTGCATGCGATGGCGATGTGGCCTCTCCGGTTGCAACGGCGGCATGTAGCGTCTCGGAAGGGGCATCGATGGCGCTGGTGATTTCCCCGGCAGCCCGCGCAGGGGGCTGGGTGAGTAGCTCTCAGGTGTCTCGGCTGGTCTTGCACCAGGAGGCAGTTGTCTCCGCTGGGAATTTGTTGGCTGTTGTCTGTTTCCACGGCGCTGGGAGACGCGGAGTCGATTTTTGCAATGAGTTCTCGCCTTCCGTGCTCTTTCAATTCTCTCGCCGCTGCGTCGGCTGCTTCTGCGGTTTGCGCCAGTTTAATCACGGTTTGTAGGCTCGGCTCTTCTTCGGTGAGGAGTTTATTTCTCACCGTGCTGTTTTTCATGCCGAAAACCAAGGCGTCGGTGAGGCGAGCTTCCGGGTCTTTAAACTTGCATTGGGCAAGTACCGTTCGAAGCCGCGTTGTAAACTGGCTGATCGACTCGGTTTCTCTCTGAGCCATCATGTGGAATTGATGCCGAAAAACCATGGCTGGTTTGGTCGGCTTGAAATGGCTCACCAGTTTTTGTTGTAGGACGTCCCACGCTGTGGCTCTTGCTTGTTCCGGTTCGGTGAGAGTTTGGGCAAGTCTACGGATTTCTGCGCCGCAGTAGTTAAGGAAAATAGCCCGTTTGCGATCGGCTTCGGCGTCCTGCATTCCCGCCGCCTCGAGGAAGATCTCGAAGGTGGCCATGTACTCGTCCCATGTCGATTTCTCGGGATCGAAGAGTTCCGGAGCCTGGCCGATCTGGATTTTGTCCATGTTGCACGCGAAGTTTCTTCCGTCCGTTCGTCGCCAGTGAAGTAGACCCAGAGACAGGGTTTTGAGCAATCGGTACTTTTATTCAGCTCAGAGAACAAGTGACAGCTCAGCAAGGTAAAGTGACAATTCAGCGAGTACCGACTGACTCTGCCTGGAGAAACCGCTCCTTTTATATATTTGCGGTTCCCGCCAAAGCTAGAGCCGGCCGCGTCTGAGCCAATCAGGAGCGACTTCCTGCTTGGGCTCAGACAGCGCTGAAAGAGGAACAAACTATTTACAGAGTTACAAGGTAGCCATTACAGGATACAACAGTATGTTCTTATAGTACAAAAAAACCCCTCTATTTTTGCTAGTGAAAGAATAGAATTCTTTTGTTCTAGTCTAGTTCTTTTGAAATTTTGAATATATTAGTTTCAGTTCCCGTGATTTGGGTTTGGTTCCTGTTCTTTATGCTATATTTAATTTTTTTAACTTCATGATATGTCACACCTGCCATGCTGGGAAACATTTGCATACTTCAGCTGTGCTGAATTTCAAATGAATTATTGCATTATTTTTAAATTTTATTATGTTTCGTTTTTATATGGCAAACAGAGATGAACTGCTCTATGAGATATTTCATAAATCTAGCCAATAAATAGTAAAAAGAAAGCAAAACAAACCTTGCAATGTCTATAGGTACTCTTATTTGAAGAAAATAGCTTCCTGACTTCCAAATATCACCCAGTATTTTCTCTCACGTTTCAAGCAGGGGAAAAAAATCTCAAGTTCTATCAGAGAGCAACATCAAACATGAAGCATATTGAATATTCTGCACTGATAGCTGTCAAAATAGAGCATTCATATGATATGCGGGTCATGTTTGATAACTGTACAGGTGTTTGTGAATCAGGAAACTGCAGAAAAATTCACTTTCTCAGTGTGCAGTGAAATAGTTATTAAATTGTCACAAGTGATGAGCCAGATAACTAATCTTTCTCTCTATCTATAGAAAAAGCATACATACATTTTTGAAAAAGCTTGCCACTGGATAATTTTGAGAGGATGATTGTAAGGCACTTCAAACTCTTGTAAACTAAGTGTTCTATAAATCCATCATGTTATAATTCGGTATTTAGTAGAGCCGAACAAGAAGAAATTTGTCAACATACAAAAACCAAATGAGTAAAATAGTAGAGATTTGTTTACTCCAATGGCCATTTCCTAACAAAAACCAGAGTGATATTATACTCTAGATCAGCGTTTCCCAACCGGTGTGCCGCGGAGCTCCTAGGGAAGCTCCAGCTGGGCAGGGCGCTGCCGGTGCCTCAGACCTGGAGCTCCCACTCGCAGCTGTCCCCCGGCTACTGCTGTTTTCGGCGCTCTCCTGCTGGGCCCCAAAGAAGGAAGGCGGGAAAAAGGAGGTAGGGGCGGGGAGGTGCGGTAGTAGGAGTAAAGGGAGCCGCGGCCGCCCCTGCCTCCCCACGGTGCCTCCGGCCAAACGCACCCCTGGCTTCTCCGCCCTGCCCCATTGCCCGCCCAATCCGCCCACTCTCTGCTGCCGCTGCCACCTCCTGTTTTGGGGCGTGATCTGCCCCCTCTCCTCCGCCGCCGCCTTCTGCCTTGGGGCTAGCAATCCGGGAGTCCGGGACTGTGTGGCTTTGTGCCATGAAGAGAAAACGGTCGACTTTTCCCTGCTGCCGGAGCCGTTTTCTCTTCATGGCGCAAAGCCACACAGTCCCGGACTCCCGGATCGTTCGCTTCTCCGGTCAGCAAAGCCATCTGCCCAGGAAAGCGTCGCACATTGAAAAAGCGCGATGCTTTTCCGGGCAGCCGGCTTGCTGGCCGGAGAAGCGAGCGATCCGGGAGTCTGGTACTGTGTGGCTTTGCGCCATGAAGAGAAAATGGCAGCAGGGAAAAGTCGGCCAGGCTAACGGGAGGTGGCGCATGGCCGGGCGCTGGGGACGTCTGGGAGGGCGAGGGGGCTGATGGCTGCTGCCTCTTAGCTGCAGAGCCAGCGGGCGGAGGCGAAGACAACGGCGACCTCCACTCTCTCTCCGTCTCTCTCTCTCTCTTTCTTTTTGTCTCTGTTGCCAGCGTGGTGAACGAGAGAGAAAGAGAGAGAGAGAAAAAGGAGGGGAGAGAGAATGAGAGAGAAAGAAAGCAAGAGAAAGAGAGAAAGAGGTGGGAAGGAGGGAGAGGGAAAGACATAGTGGGAGGGAAGGAGGGAGAGAGAAAGAGAGCAAAAAGAGAGAAAGAAAGAAAGAGTGATGGAGAGAGAGAAAGAAGGGAAGGAAGGAAGAGAGAGAAAGAGGGAGGGAGAAATAGAGTGAAATGGAGGAAGATTTTTTTTTTGTCCAAACTTTTCTTTAGCCCCCCCTCCCCCCCTTCAGTGTTCCCCAGAATTTTGAAAATATGAATAATGTGCCGCGGCTCAAAAAAGGTTGGGAAACACTGCTCTAGATATACTAAAACACACATACATAACAAATAAACATCTGCATGTGGTGCAGAAGACTAGGGTGTTTTTTCTTGTCCTAAGTAGTATTAAAGTATTAGTACTAGGTATTGTAATGTCAAAGGAAGAACATATTGTATGGAATCCTTGGTGTTCTCTGAGCTTGACTGTTTTAGATAACATCATCAGTGCTAGAAGGGAGTAGGGTTTGCTGTTTATACCATGGCTATTTAAGGTTCAATTAGCTAGTTTGTAATAGGAAGAGAGTATGTAGAGCAGGGGTGTCAAACACATGGCACGTAGGTCGGATATAGCCTATCTAGGCCATGCCCAACCCAGCTCAGCAAGGGCAAAAACAATCTGGATCCATCACAATGGCCTGCAATGCAATCGGATTTGACACTCATGATCTAGAGGACAAATAGAATGGTCAAATGGTAAGTTATTTAATGAGGAAAGTGTGAAATGGTATAGAATTAACTGATTATCGGTTCTGCTTATCTCAGTATTAGTAATAAAATGTTAGATGGCTGCATGTAACATTTGGCACTTACCATATCCTATAACTGCAATTACACCAAAGATGAAAATCCAGAAGAGAACTCCTGCTATGAATCTCAGAAGCACAAGAAAGAGCAAGCTGACTACCATTGCAATAAACAGCCCTCTGGGAATAAAAAACAAAACAAAAAAATACAAGTTTTAAAAAATGAGCAAGCAGTCTCCTACAGTGTTGTAGACTGCTTAAAATATGGCACTTTAATGGTTTTCCCTAATTTCATTGAGACCTGAAGCAAATAGCAACTAGAAATATAGAAGAACGAATTCATATAAAAGAACTGAATAAAGGAAGCACAAAAGAATGAATCAGGGCAAAGAAGAGAAGATATATTCCCATTTTGCATGTACCATGAATATTTGCAGTATATGCTGAAAGTATGACTTTTGAGGAATAAAAACTTACATTAGAATCCAGTGCCAAGAGCTCGCGTAGTCTTCAAAAATCTTCATCCCCACTGATCTTGCATCAAGAACATTATTGATGCCACTTTAAAAAGAGAAATAAAAACAGGTTTTAGATTGCGTCCCTCTTATGTAAATCAACCAACCTAAGAGCTTAGTGTAAGTACAGTGGTACCTCTAATTAAGAACTTAATTTGTTCTGTGACCAGGTTCTTAAGTAGAAAAGTTTTTAAGTAGAAGCAATTTTTCCCATAGGAATCAGTGTAAAAGCAAATAATGTGTGCAAACCCATTAGGAAAGAAATAAAAGCTCAGAATTTGGGTGGGAGGAGGGAGGAGAAGAGGAGGAGGACAGTTGCTGCCGAAGGAAGAAGATGAGGGGAGGGGAATCAAAAAAATCCAAAACTTTAAGGCTTCAAAAAAAAGAGGGACTTTGAGGTGGCGAGGAGGAGCACATGCCTCCCATACATCCTGTACGAGGCTGCGCCAGAGAGAGAAATCCAGGCGGGCGAGAGAGGGGAACCTCCCGCTCCTTTGACTGAAAGGCGGTAGCTGCTGCTGCTGCTACCTGCTTCCTATTCCTTCCCATGCTGAAGGGCTCTCCACTCCTGTCGCTCTCTTTGTAGCCGGGGCCTTTCTTTCATTGTGATGACTCCTCAGTTTGGTTGAAGGTGAGCTGATACAGCCGGGGTGAAGCGCCCCCTTTTGCCTTTCCGCAAAAGATGCTCTGGGAGGCAACCTCATGCCAGGTGTATGGCAGGCAGAGCGAGGGAGTCACCACAGCAAAGTGGTTTATTCCCTCTCCAAGTGCCCAGAGAAAGGAAAATGCTTCATTTACTCTGGACTGCCAAAGCCTCTTTAAGCACCACTGAAAGGCTCCTCTGGCAGGCCAGAAAAGCCTGAGATGGCCGGGATTAAAAGGGGAATAGCAGGAAACTGGCTGTGCCTTCATGCCGCTCTCAAATTTCCTGGGAAGTTTTCCCAGGCTCGTGTTCTTAAATAGAAAATGGTTCTTAAGAAGAGACAAAAAAATCTTGAACACCCGGTTCTTATCTAGAAAAGTTCTTAAGTAGAGGCATTCTTAGGTAAAGGTAGCACTGTAATAGGTAAACTAAGTCACAACTTTGTTCATAGTGTTTGGTTAATTGGCAAAATGGAATATTCAGGGTCATCTCTAGTAATATTGCACTGAGGTTTTTACCCAAAGCAATAATAAGCTACAGGAAAATATGAATCTTACCAAAAAGGTAAGAATTTAAGTTATAATTTTATACATATTCAATAAACATACTTCTATATATTACAGTACATATAGATTACTATTAAACTATTAACATTTTCAAAATTAAAATAACACCATAGGATATCTAAACAATAATACTGTAGGACAGTGATGGCAAAACATTTTTGGCTCGGGTGCCCAAAGTGTGTGTGCATGTGCGATAGCATTCACGTGTGGCCCACAGCCATAATGCAATGCCCTCCCCCAGGCATGCGCACAATCGCTGCACTGCCCCTACACATGTGTACAACTCCACGAACTGCCCCTCCAGAACATGCACACAGGACTCACTCCAAATTTCAGATGTGACAATTGGGCTGTTTTTCGCCATCCCCAGGGTTCAAGAGGCTTTCCTAAAGCCTGGGGAGAGTGAAAATGGCCAAAAAGAAGCCCAAAGATCAGCTGACTAGCACGCTGAAACTGACATAGGGCAGTGCCTTGCGTGTCCTCAGATATGGCTCCACGTGCCACAGGTTTGCCATGACTGCTGTAAGATATCTAAACCACATTGCTGTTACTAATAATATTATAAGCACTATTTATTTATTTATTTATTCATTTATTCATTTGTCCAATACACAAATACATAGGATGAAAAATAGACATGTGGTTATATATATATAAGGGTAAAAGTGAACTTAGAGGAGGATATATGAAAGGAAGAGAATATATATGATAGGTGAAAGAAGGGAAAGACAATTGGACAGGGGACGAAAGGCACACCAGTGCACTTATGTACGCCCCTTACTGGCCTCTTAGGAACCTGGAGAGGTCAATCGTGGAGAGTCTAAGGGAGAAGTGTTGGGGGTTAGACGTTGACACAATTGAGTCCGGCAATGAGTTCCACGCTTCGATAACTCGATTGTTGAAATAATATTTTTTACAGTCAAGTTTGGAGTGGTTCGTATTAAGTTTGAATCTGTTGCATGCTCTTGTGTTGTTGCGGTTGAAGCTGAAGTAATCATTGACAGGTAGGACGTTGCAGCATATGATCTTGTGGGCAATACTCAAATCGTGTTTTAGGCGCCATAGTTCTAGGCTTTCTAGGCCCAGGATTGTTAGTCTATTTTCGTAGGATATTCTGTTTCGAGTGGAGGAGTGAAGGGCTCTTCTGGTGAAATATCTTTGGACATTTTCAAGGGTGTTGATGTCTGAGATGTGGTATGGGTTCCAGACAGATGAGCAGTAGTCTAGGATGGGTCTGGCAAAAGTTTTGTAGGCTCTTGTGAGTAGTGTGAGATGGCCTCAGCAGAAGCTGCGTAGGATCAGGTTAACAACTCTAGAAGCTTTTTTGGCAATATTGTTGCAGTGGGCTTTAGCACTTAGGTCATTCGATATTATTGTAGGGAAGCATCTGTAGGGTTTTAGTACTGGTTAACTATAGATGGCTGTGTCATCTGAAAGTCAACCATAGATTATGCTTTTTTGGAATTAACCATTCTGAAGGTTGTGCAAGATGGAAAGCTTTGGAGTTTATTTTTAAAGTTGTCTTTCTTATGCTTGAGAGTCCTCATAGTGACTAAGATGTCAACAAGGGCCAAAGAAATGCAGGTTCAAGAGCAATCTTAGCAACACATAATAGTGGAAGTCTTTGGCTCAATCGCTTTTTCTCAGTTCAACGTCTCTACAATGGATGCTCATATTGGGGATAAGGGAACTTCTATTTTTCCAATCATTAGTGTATCCTCCTTTTGCTGCAGAGAAAACTTCTGGGTCAAATGAATGTATTGCTTTTATTAAGCAGCCTTTAATATCCTCTTTAAACAGAAAGAAAGGATAAAAATAAAACAAAAATCTTAATAACAAGCTATGATGTCATTATTTGACTGAATCGGGCCAAGATACTTGGAAAAGGAGTGAATATTTCAGAGCAAAAAAAAGAAGTCAAGTTGCCACGATTCAACTTCCAGGCAAGGATAGCAAAATAATTTGCATATTAAGTTGCTCATGGAACAAATGAAATCAAAATCATGAAATTCCTTTTGCTCTCCATAGAGGTTTGCCTTTGAGATTACTACTGAAAAAAAATCCATGACAATGTATTTATATGACAATTAGTCAAGCAAAGTTGCAAAGGTTAACACAAAAAACACACACTATACATACTTTGCTGCTTCCCTGAGATCTGTTACATTCCGTGTTTTTCCTCTTCCATCTTTGAAAGTAGTTTGGTTGGCCACAGTCAGAACTCCATTTTTCGTAGAGAAATCAGGAAAGCACCTCTTAAGAACTGTGGAAACAAAAAGCTATCTGTAGTGTCATGTGTCTTTTTATTGTGATTCATACTTTATACTGGGATGAAACAGTACAGATCAAATTGCACTAAATTTCATCTTATTAGATTTAATATGATTAGATATAATAATTAGAAGAAATTGTATATATTTAAAGCAGTACGTGTTATACAGTATAGTGTGCAACTTATAAATAATATCTGTTTCATTAAATATAATACGCATGCACAGAAGCAAAAAACCTCACCAGGACATGGGCCCACCTGCGTCTCCGTGCGCAATTTTGCCATCTGCAGAGGTGCAGAAGCATAATTCCGCCCAAACTCACAGAACCTCCAGAGCCACAGAGGCAAGCCCAATTAGGCGATCCAGCTAGCAGCCCACCACTGCTTTTAAGTTTAGTTAGGCTTCCTTCCTTCAAGTCATAATTGGTTTATTGGGATTTGATGTATGAATCATGTGTGAACCATGATTCATGGCTATAGTTGGATAGCATATAGCAGTGATGGCGAATCTATGGCACGGGTGCCACAGGTGGCACACAGAAACATATCTGCTGGCATGCAAGCCGTTGCCCTAGATCAGCTCCAACATGCATGTGTGTGCCGGCCAGCTGATTTGTGGCTTACGCAGAGGCTCTGGGAAGGTGTTTTTGGCTCCCAGAGAGCCTTCGTGGGGGTTGGGAGAGGGCATTTTCACCCTCCCTTGGCTCCAGAGAAGTCTTTAGAGCCTGGGAAAGGCAAAACACAAGCCTACTGGGCCCACCAGAAGTTGGGAAACAGGCCATTTCTGGCCTCCAGAGGGCCTCCAGAGGGTGGGGGGAAATGTTTTCACCCTACCCATGCATTGAATTATGGGTGTGGGCACTCGCGCATGTGCGATAGAACATACCCACTCTCTTTTGGCCCGCGAGGAAAAAAGGGTTTGCCATCACTGGCATTTGGAACAAATCATGATTATAACAAATTATGCTTTACCTACGGTGTAAATCAAGTATTTTTCTCATTTATCCCTTATACTATGTCCTTGAACTTTAGCTCAGAATGTTTCAAACCTCAAAAGAGAATCAATTTGGCCCAGCCAATTTTAATTGTTACACAATATAAATACAGATACTTACAAGGCCGGCTTGGAATAATCATAGAAGGACAATCTTCATCACGCATAACTTGAGTTACAGACTGAAAGTCAAAATCAAAGCATAAGCAGAAATGCAGAAAAATGTTATCTATTTTTAATGCCAAGAATCAAAAAGTTATTACAAATTATTGGTTAGAATTTCAGTGAGAACTATGAAGTTCATGTCTGACTGGTATCCTATTAATGGTAAAAAAAAAAAAAAGGGCCAGCCCAGGAGGATTCCTGTCATGATTTTGAAGAGAAAATATTTGAGCAAGTAGCTTTGACCTAATTTCAGAATTAAATTACCTTTTAATAGAATAAATGTAATGAATTTAGGACTGAAATCCAGGCTTTCTAAAAGCTTTTCAAAATGAGATAATTGGAGAAGAATGTAATTTTTGAAAGATTAGAGTAAGTTGCTTCAAACCAGTGACCTGGCTGTAAATCAATTAGTTAATTCCAATGACTTGTATCTTTTGCTTTATCTTATCATTAAAATAAAGTACTTCCTAAGTTGAATTGTCAGATGAGGATTCAAAAAGCCAAGATATCAGTTGAGACTACATAATCAAAACATCTCATTTTTGTGTGATGTTGAGACTCTAAAAAAAGTGCAGAGAAAAGCGACAAAGATGATTAGGGGACTGGAGGGCTAAAACATATGAAGAACGGTTGCAGGAACTGGGCATGGCTAGTTTAATGAAAAGAAGGACCAGGGGAGACATGATAGCAGTGTTCCAGTATCTCAGTGGTTGTAACAAGTAAGCAAACGTATTCTGTGTTGATTAACAGTCAGGGCTGCTGTTTTAGAAATCATGCTGTTAGGAAAATAAATCTTGTTAAGTGGAGAAGGAGAAGGAATGTGAGAAATGCAGTTAAGGGAGATAACGGACCAAGTGCCTGTATGAAATGTGTTTGAATTCCAGAAGAGCAGAGAAATAAATGGAGTTTCTTTATTCATGATATAATGCATTTAATAAGAGTTATTTGTAATTGCTAAATTTCTACCAGAAACCAGAACAGTTTCTGATGTGTGCATATGCGCTGGCCAGCAAGTCTTCTGTTTACTGATGTGCATGCACACACACTGATCAACTGGCTGTCACACATGCTAAGGCTAGAAAACAGAAGACCAGCTCTTCCAGTTTCTGGCACTGCTGCACTTCCAAAGGCAAGCTGATCATCACGCCAGAAACCCAGAAGAGGAATGGGAGATGCTGCATGTGCCAAGTGACATGGGTCAGCATGCCATTTCGGACACGCATGCCATAGGTTTGTCATCATAGTGCTAGATGCTTTTTTCCACTTAAATGATGATGCACTTTGAAATTCAAATACCTTGGTTTAAAAAAAATAGACAAAGGAAGCCATTTTTCCCATTACAGAGGTAAATAGTGCACATATGAAGACAAGGGACACAGTAGAAAGGAGATCTACATATGAGCCAGGGTGATGTAACTCCTAATCTCTTTTAAGTTTGCTCTTCTCACTCTTTCCTTACCTCTGCTAAAATGTTTTAGACCAAGACAGTTAATTTAATTCAACCAGTGATGGATCTCCTTTATACATATAGACGCTTAACTATTCCATAAGGTCTGTGGTGCATTGTTCAGTGAATTGTAAATGCAAGGCTTGTTTTAAAATTATAGAAAATTGCAGGCAATGAATCAAGAATCTAGGCCTAGTATGTTTTCAGAGACAGCTGGTGGTTTAGAGTGGTCAAGGTACAATGGAGGAGATCAATGTTCAACCATTCTCAACGGTTGGGCTGACTATCACTATCTGTCAGTCCATTGTGCCCCAGAGGGTTGCTTTTGTAGGGATAAGGTTGATTGATTGATTGATTGACTGATTGATTGATTGATTGTTTACTCGCTTTTTTTATGCCGCCCTTCTCCTTAGACTCAGGGCGGCTTACAACATGTTATCAATAGCACTTGAAAGGATGGAAGGCTGAATCAACCTTGAGCCGGTGATGAGATTTGAACCACTGACCTGCAGATTTACAGTCAGCTTTAGTGGCCTACAGTACTACACTCTACCTGCTGTGCCACCTCGGCTCTTTAACCATAATATGAAGTATGTGGCCCACTTAAGGTAACTTGAGATCCTAGAGGTTATAAAGGATATATATTCAATAAATATAAATAGAATAAATTACTTTTTAAGTGGTTAGATGATTACATTTGATATTGTATTTTGGCCTCTTTTAGGAGACATTCATCTAATTTTAATTTTGGAGGCTGACTTCTTTGCACCAGAAACTTTATAGCAATAGCTTTGCTGTAAGTCATCATGGTGACAGTCATACAGATATAAATTTGCCATTGATGTTATTCATTCTAGACTGATAAAATGTATCTATACTCACCTTGCGTGGCTTAGTAAATCCAGGCTTGCAAAACTGTTTGTAGTACTCCCAATAACTTTTGTAGGAAGATTGCATTTCAATGTAGGTTGCAAATCTGTCTGGGCACTTTGAAACACAAAGCTTTTAAGACAAAACCGAAAACCCAATTGAAGTAATAGTGGAGGATGAGAGAGTTATATTACCAAAAGACCTATACAAAAGTCTGTCATCTCTAAAAGCACTTCTTTTTTTTTAACAGATTGCTTAGGAAAGGATTTATACAATATACACATTTAACAATTTCTTCTTTTTCTTTTCTATTTTGTAATGTCTAACAAGAGAAATGAGAAGAAGCAAAAATATTCTTCTTTCAAAGTCTACAGAATTTCTCCTACTGGTTGCATTCCTTCTTGTTCTAAGTATCTCATAAATAATTTTTAAAATTAAGTTTCAAATGATAGCCCCCAAAAGAAGACATATTTGTATCTTGTGCAGCAATTAATCAAAGTGAATCTGTGAATCAAGCATACATAATCTTTTGGCAGGCAAGGTATATATTTTTCTCCCATTATTTACTATACTATCAAGAGTCAAAGAGAACATGTCATTACTAAAGTGGTATTTTTGTTATTGTAATGTAATTTTACTGTAGGTATAATACAATTACATTTTTAATTTTCTTTACAAAAATCTCCAGGAAATCTTACTTCTGAAATCTGGAAATGAGCCACAAAATATTGGTGATGTGACCCTAATCACCAAAAGTATTCATATAATATTCAGATGGTTAAAAGCTTTTGTCTTTGTTTTTAAAAATTCATTAATTAATTGATTCTTGGTAAAATGCTTATTTAAAATGATAGAATCAGAGGATTATCTAAATGGATTGTTTATTACATTCTTCCAATGTAGCAGAAATACAATGAATTTTCTTCTTGCTCGTATAGAATTGTGTAGATAAATATTAATCAAATCAAAATTTTGTAATTTCTCATCTTAGAAAAAAAATTCTGATTATCTAAATAAAATTCTAGAGCTAAGTTATTGTCAGAATCTTCTCTACTCCTAGGATATATTTGAGGAAAAACAGAAAGGACTATTTGCTATATCATCTTCCCCAAAAGCAGCTGATCCAGTGAATTTCCGATATACAGTGATACCTCAAGATACGAACCCCTCGTCTTACGAACAACTCGTGATACAAGCCCGGGGTTCAGAAAAAATTTGCCTCTTCGTACGAACTTTTTTCGTCTTACGAACGCCAAACCCAAACTTCCGGGTTCAGCGTTCGGAGGCTGCTGGAAAGCCGCCCGGCTGTTTTAAAAGGTGACAGTCGGCGGCGGGGCTTCTTTCCGGGTTCAGGAGGCCACTTTGGGGTTTTGTCTGGGAGAGAGGGCAGGAGGTCTGGCGTTGGGGAAGGGAGTCAGGAAGGTCCTCCTGCTCTCCCCCCCCCCAGCGAAAAACACAAAGACGGTCTGACAGGCAGGGCAGAGCAGCCTGGAGCAAAGGGAGTCTGAAACCGCCGGCGGCTTCAGCTTCCCATTGCTCCGTGGGCGGCGGCTGACCGCCTTTGTATTTTTGGCTGGGGGGGGAAGCAGGAGGCGCAGAATCGGCGGGCGTGGGGCGAGGCAGCAGGTCTGCATCCTGGGTGGGCGGCGGGTGAGGAGGCACGGCCGAGCGGGCCAGCGAGGGTGCATCCAACTTGAGGGGCTGGCGGGAGGAAAGCAAATGTCTCTCTTCGTTGCGCTGCTGCCAGCATGGCCTGGTTGGCAGCGGAAGATGTAACCGAGCCCACGGGGCCGGGCTCCGTGGCGGAGACCGCCAGCCGCTCAATCGGGCCGGCAGGGAACAGAATGGAGCCTTCCGCGGCGGGGCTGGTAAGGGGGGAGCCGAGGGGGGAGCCGAGCCCAGCCCCGTGACATTCGCTTTCCTCCCGCCCGCAGCCGACAGATCGTGGGCTCCTTCGCAACCTCGGAGAGCTTCCTGGGCATGAAAGCTCGCGAATCCAACACGGACGAAAACCAGGAAGCTCTCCGAGGTCGGGAAGGAGCCCACGATCAGTCGGCTGCGGGCGGGAGGAAAGCGAATGCCACGGGGCTGGGCTCGGCTCCCCCCCTTACCAGCCCAGCAGGCAGCCACCACAGAAAGCTCCATTCTGTTCCCTGCTGGCCCGATTGAGGGGCCGGTGGGAGGAAAGCAAATGTCTCTCTTCGTTGCGCTGCCACCAGCATGGCCTGGTTGACAGCGGAAGATGTAACCGAGCCCACAGGGCCAGGCTCCATGGCGGAGACCGCCGGCCGCTCAATCAGGCCGGCAGGGAACAGAATGGAGCCTTCCGCGGCGGGGCTGGTAAGGGGGGGAGCCGAGCCCAGCCCCGTGGCATTCGCTTTCCTCCCGCCCGCAGCCGACTGATCGTGGGCTCCTTCGCAACCTCGGAGAGCTTCCTGGGCATGAAAGCTCGCGAATCCAACACGGACGAAAACCAGGAAGCTCTCCGAGGTCGGGAAGGAGCCCACGATCAGTCGGCTGTGGGTGGGAGGAAGGCGAATCCCCCGTGGGCTCCGTTACATCTTCCGCTGCCAGCCAGACCATGCTGGTGGCAGCGGAACAATCGCCTTCCTCCCGCCCGCAGCCGACTGACTGTGGGCTCCTTCCCGAGCTCCCTTCCTGAGCCTCCCGTTCTCTCTCCCCCCCTCGCCCCTTCGCCTCCCTGTGTTCCTAGGAGAAGTGCTGGGGATTGAGGCAAGACAGACCTTCTGCTCCTCACCAGCACTTATCCTAGGAACACAGGGGGGCGAGGGGGCGGAGAGAGAATGGGAAGCTCAGCATTCCGTCAGCCACAGCGCTGGCTGTCAACTTTTCTTTTTAGCACTGGGCAGGAGCTGACTTGCCTCCCCAGTGCTAAAAAGAAAAGTTGACAGCCAGCGCTGCGACTGACGGAATGCTGAGCCTCCCGTTCTCCCCCCCCACCTTGCCCCTTCCTGTTTCGGCGTTCGGGAGACCGCTGGGTTCCCAGCTGTCTCCGAATGCCAAACACCAAAGCCGAACTTCCGCGTTCGGCTTCAGGAGACAGCTGGGAAGCGGCGCAGCTCTTTTAAAAGGTGACAGCTGGCCTGGGGGGCTTCCCAGCACCCCCCCGAACCCAGGTTCAGGGGGGGTGCTGGGAAGCCCCCCAGGCCGGCTGTCACCTTTTAAAACAGCCGCGCGGCTTCCCAGCAGTCGCCGAAAGCCGTTTTTTTGCGGGGGGGTTTTTGGTTGCACGGATTAATTGACTTTACATTGTTTCCTATGGGAAACAATGTTTCGTCTTACGAACCTTTCGTCTTACGAACCTCCCCTCGGCACCAATTAAGTTCGTATCTTAAGGTACCACTGTATGTAGTTTCCAATATACAGTATACAAAATTGAACAAGGTTATTTTACTATCATTGTTTTGCAATGTCCCTTTAAGTATATATCTAGAAAACAGGAATGAACAGTATATATGGTGATAATAATGAAGAAGAAACATAAATGATCATTACCAAAACATTGTTTCTAGAGAAACCCATTCTAAATTCTGCCTATTAAAATCACAGCTACTCAATCCTGCACTCAATGTTTTTCTTTATTAAATGATATTCTAAACAGACATCTTATTGGTACAGTATATCTCTTTTGAGAATACAGAATTTACATCTAACACTATTATTTACTTTATGTATATCCAAATCGCAGCACTGTTATTTTCAAAACAGCTGTATCAAGATATAATCTGTGTATTTTTGACTATGTATTACATACCTGTGTTGTAGGGCACTGTAGGTTTATTAGCACTATAGGACTGGCACATTTCAGAATGTTAAAATAAAATAAAATTGTTTTGTTTCTAGAAAATAGATAAAATGATTATTTTCATTCCATGTATATGTATAGCAATCATTAATAATTAACAAAATACATAAATATATTATATACATATTAAAAATTCACTCCCAAACCAGGAAGCCTGTAGGGTTTCCTATTATAGCACACATGAAGATTAATTTTGAGAAAATTGTTCTTTCCCTGTACAATAGGATAGATAGCAGTAATTCATGATAATTTAATCATACTTTTTACATTAATGTTTTATCACAAATCCAATTTTCTACTGTGCAGTAAATTTATCTTGTACAGTTACTAAGTTTAAACACATACTACATGGTATCATGAAACTGGTATTTTTTATATTGATCACAAGGTGGCACTAAAAATCAATGAAGAATTTGTTTGTATGTAGAAATCTACATACATACTGTATAAAATCCCACGCATACCTTTTCATAAATATAGATCATTTATAACAAAAGATTACAATGAATTATAAAGATATAAAACATACAGCTGGCTTAATCAGAGGGCAAAAACATTAACCCATTTATTTTTAAGGTAATTTCCTATTAGAGGTACACTGAATTTCAGAAAGGGTAGATATAAAATATCAACAAATTAAATAGTAAAGAATACTGTGTGTTTCATCAAGCTCTATCAATGATCTAAAAACTATTTAAAACTAAGTGTTATACATCATGATTCTTGATAAATGTATCTTTTCTTTTATGTGCACTGAGATCATGTGCACCAAAGACAAATTCCTTTTGTGTCCAATCACACTTGGCCAATTATATCTATCTATCTCAGGGATGCATAGTATTTTAAAAAATGCAAATGCACAAAACAAAAAACAAGATGGCGGTGCTTATGGCGCTGTTAAGGGAACCAGTTTAGGGGCATGGCAGGCCTGGGTCGCTACTGGTTCTAGCGATCCAGGCCACCAACATAATACCAATTCTATAGAACCCTCCTTCCAGTTCAACCCCACCCACCCCATGCAAGAAACTCTATACCATTTCAGACAAATGGTTGTCCAATCTCTTCTTTAAAACCTCCAGTGTTGGAAACCCACAATGTCTGGAGGCAAGTGGTTCCAATTGTCAATACATTTCTCCTTAGTTCTAGGTTGGTTCTCTCTTTGATTAGTTTTCATCCATTACTTCTTGTTCTTAGAAAAGAAGTTGATACTCTCTTAGAAAATACTTTCTACTTCTTAGAAAATAGGTTGCTACTCTCTTCTTATTTCAGTCCAACATAAGTTAAATGTTTGCTATTACAGAGATCCATAAAGAAAATCCCAATGTAGACCATTTAACCCCTTACAGAAGAAGATGGGATTTGAATTCAACAAATAAAATAAGGGAAAAAATAAGAGATACTCCAGGCTGCTTGGCCTCTTTTTTGAAAGTTGTGCAGGCCTCTTTGGCAGTCTCTTTAGCATGGTTTGCCAAAAAATATTTAACAGATTAACAGAGTTGGAAGGGACCTTGCAGGTCATCTAGTCCAACCCCTTGCCGAAGCAGGAGGTCCTACATCTGCCTCAACCTAGAATTGAACTCACAACCTCCTGATTGTGAGGCAAGAGCTCCCAATCTAGGCCACAGCAGCTGGGCTTTGATGCATTCAAAAGCTAATTTTGCAATCCCCTTTGTTAAATTAAGAAAGAAGAAATAAGTTAAGAAAGAAAAACATACCCATATTCATCTATATGGCCATACTGCTTTCTAATAAGAGCATGATCTGATAAGAAAAACTAGAGTTCTTTAAAGTGTTCTGGCTATCGCCTCTTGATATACCCAGTGAGTATACAGCTAGGACTCTTTAAAACTGAAGTTCAAATTGATAGATTTCAAATGCACACAGCAATGAAATTCATACTGCTGAGTGGCAATCTAATTGGAATTGAAGTGTTTTCTATTTGCTGATAATACAGAGAAAGCACTACAGAAGAGTAAAGCCGTGCCTTCTTTTTCAGAGTATCACACTATTGTCTTCTAAATGCAAAGGGAATATTTGTTTATATGGAGATGAACAAGGAGATGAATTCACATAACAAAGTTCCCTCACAATGTACCACTTAACCTAAAATGGAATTAATCCTGTTATTTTAGTTCAATATCATTCCTTCCTGAAGAACTAAGAATGTTGAAATTGTTTCAAAACATCAAATATTCTAAAATATTTATCTGGTGTAGAATTTGTTGAACCATTGGAACTATTATTTACATTTTATTGCTCTATGCCAAAGCACTTCAAATAGCAGTAATATAAAGATTAGCATGTCTCTTCAAATTTAAATACTCTCAAGATATGAATTAGAGGCAGCTTCTGTGTTTTATAAACCATAAATCTTTAATCCATATCAACAACCGGTCAAAGCCATTTTACATGAAATTTTTATTTTTGCCTCCCAACTAGCTTACCAATATCTTCATACATAATGAATTCTACAGTTGTAATTCAAAAAAGAATGAAATATGCAGATAAAGCTTGATGAGTGCTGAAAATGGTTCCAAAGGATTTATAGTACAATCTTCACATATACTAATATATATGGAGACTGCCAAGTTCTGGAAGGCTGATGTATCATGCTACAGAGTTATTATACTTTAAGGAAAATTATATTAAAATGCCACTTATTTATATCCCCTATAAATACAAAGAAGCAAGTGTATTTTTGAATAATCGAATATCATGAGGCAAACAGATACAAATCTTGGCTTAGCCATGAAAGCCATTTGGGTGACTTTGGGCCAGTCACTCTTTCTCAGCCTAACCCAGCATACAGGGTTGTTGTGGAGAGAATAGGAGGACAAAGGTGTGCTGAATATAGAAGCATAGAAGACTGACGGCAGAAAAAGACCTCATGGTCCATCTAGTCTGCCCTTATACTATTTCCTGTATTTTATCTTACAATGGATATATGTTTATCCCAGGCATGTTTAAATTCAGTTACTGTGGATTTACCAACCACGTCTGCTGTCAGTTTGTTCCAAGGATCTACTACTCTTTCAGTAAAATAATATTTTCTCACGTTGCTTTTGATCTTTCCCCCAACTAACTTCAGATTGTGTCCCCTTGTTCTTGTGTTCACTTTCCTATTAAAAACACTTCCCTCCTGAACCTTATTTAACCCTTTAACATATTTAAATGTTTCGATCATGTCCCCCCTTTTCCTTCTGTCCTCCAGACTATACAGATTGAGTTCATTAAGTCTATCCTGATACGTTTTATGCTTAAGACCTTCCACCATTCTTGTAGCCCGTCTTTGGACCCGTTCAATTTTGTCAATATCTTTTTGTAGGTGAGGTCTCAAGAACAGAACACAGTATTGCAAATGAGATCTCACCAGCACTCTATATAGAGGGATCACAATCTCCCTCTTCCTGCTTGTTATAACTCAAAATATATTTTGATCCATCTTGAGTTACTTGTAAGAACAATAAAATACAAAATAAATAAAATAAACATACAATATCTTTACATGTTATATCCAGGATTTTCAAGAAGTCTGATGTACTGTATCAACAGGCTCCTGTTTGGCTCTTCAAAATTTCCTTTCATGGCCTGCTTATTACATCATCTCAACATATGTGACATTATTTGGGGGGTAATTTTAAGGTTGGGATGGATATAATTTGCTTTCTATAGGTCTCTAATTCCCATTTCCATACCAAATCTTAGCAAATATGGACTAGACATCTTTAATCCTATCCTATCTAGTGACATAATCATGGTCCCCTTTAAGTCTTTGGAAAGATTGGGAAGCAGCATTGCAGCCCCTGACAACTGAAATGTTTGCAAGCAATTTAAGCAAGCAAGAGAGCATTCTTGCCAGCTTCAGTTTCTGCCATATGATACTGCCTGAATAAAACATGACAAACTTACAGAAATAGGAAGCAGTCAACTGTGCTTAGAAATTACTTTTCTCTCAGAATGACATAACAATTTCTCACTTGACATCTTATTTAAGCATTCAATTTATGTTGGCTAATCAGACCCAATGCATCTTTGGTTTACAGTCACTTGAATTCATGATGTAACAGTTACATATCTAAGTGACAGACAGTGTCTGGGCTGAGCATTGACTTGCTTTGAAGTTAAGGTTTTTTATAAAAAAAATCTTAATTGAAACCCCAATTTTAAAAACTCAGTAAACGAAAGCAGAAGCCACCTGCACGCTTTCAGTAAGACATCTGCAAAAAATAAGAAATGAGCTAATAGTTCTGGTGCATGTGACAAGGACACAGATGCAAAGGAATTTGGTACTTACTCATTCGGTGTATCTTTTTGACCACAGAACTGCCCATAGCTATCAGTTGGATAGGCTACTTTTCTTGGGTCACCATGTACCCAGGCTGTAAAATGGATAAGGAAAACAGGGAAGCATCGAGTCATTTTGATTGGAATTAGACTTTGCTACGCATTAAAATGCAATTCCTGTCATGAACTGTTTTAATCTCTCCCAATGGATACTTAGAATATTGATTGCTTCTTAAACAGTCGCCTTTTTTAATGAAAAAAATACAGCGAAGATTAATACAAAGCAAAATATCTCTCTCTCCCTGTTCCCCCCTTTTATATCAGAATGTATCTGGCTGACAGCCAGAAAATGAGGTAATGCACTTAGAAAATGACAGTTATTAAAATGAGGACAGGGATGCATTACAAAAGCTTTGTTGGCGTAAAGCCAGTCGGTAGTGTTGAGCCAACCTAAATACACTCAACTGACTTCATGGATACTTCTGAACTGCCTTCTGTACACAGAATTGTATGAACCAATTAAAATACACTGTCAGATCCCAGTTTATGCAAATCACTTTGACTCTGATCTACTATAATTGCTGAAGTCTCATACTCCTCTTCACTCAATGTAGTTAAATGTAGCAAAACTGGAATCAAATCAAGCCAAAATCAAAATCTTCTGTAAGGTCGTCAGGATAATAATTGGAATCGTAAGGCATGAAAATACCATGCTTTAATCTTTGCAAGCCAAAGGGTAGAAGGGACAATGTAATGCATAACTCCCAGATTTGTTTTTTCAGCTGGATTAAGGCAGAGTTTTGTTTCCTTACTTTTATTTAAATATGAATTTTAAAGCATATTTTATTCTGTCTTCATTTTTGCACTTCATTTCATTATGTGCAGAACACTGCCTGTCAGCGACTACTTCAGCTTCAACCACAACAACACAAGAGCACACAACAGATTTAAGCTTAATATTAACCGCTCCAAACTTGACTGTAAAAAATATGACTTCAGTAGCCGAGTTGTCGAAGCGTGGAACTCATTACCGGACTCCACAGTGTCATCCCCAAACCCCCAACACTTTACCTTTAGATTATCTATGGTTGACCCATCCAGTTTCCTAAGAGGTCAGTAAGGGGCGAGTATAAGTGCACTAGAGTGCCTTCCGTCCCCTGTCCTATTGCTCTCCTATATCTCCTATACCTTTCTTCTATTCCTATATCTCTTCTTCTATTCTTTCATTGATATGTTCTATTACTATATCTTCTTTTCTATTATTTCTTAGATATATTTTACTATGAGTATCTCCTCTATAACCTTCATCATGTATTTCACTATGTGTATATAGATATATACCCACTAAAACCCTCATTGTGTATTGGACAAAATAAATAAACAAATAAAATAAATATTGTGGTGGTAATATTGTGGTATTTTTCTTTCAGATGCTGAGAGTTTGCCTTATTTTATATCATATTATGAAGTTTGACACCTGTGAAAAATGGCACATGTGAAACACTAATGTAGGTTTGGAAATATATTTAGAAAAATCAAGTGGAAAAGAAAAGAACACACTATTTAATCCAGGTATTATAATTTTCTTCTTCCACAACAATTAAATAAAGAAAAACTTCCTCAGTTTTGGACAGAAAAACAACATTTATTCAGTTATAGTTTTCCTCCATAAAATACAGGATGTATGGGAGGCGCGTATTCCTCCTCACTGCCTCAGAGTCCCTCTTTTTTTTAAGCCTTAAAGTTTTGGATTTTTTTGATTCTCCTCACCTCACCTTCTTCCTTTGTCAGCGACTCTCCTCCTCCTCTTCTTCCTCCTCCTCCTCCCCCCACCCAAATTCCGAGCTTTTATTTCTTTCCTAATGGGTTTGCATGCATTATTTGCTTTTACATTGATTCCTATGGGAAAAATTGCTTCTACTTACAAACTTTTCTACTTAAGAACCTGGTCATGGAACTAATTAAATTCTTAAGTAGAGGTACCACTGTGTTTGGATACATGCTGGTTGCTAAGTAGCCGAATATTGATTGCATGACCATGGGTATATTATGATGGTCAGAAGTATGAGGACCAGTTGTAAGTCACTTTTGTCAGTGCCATTGTAACTTTGACTGGTCACAAATTAAATAGTTATAAGTCAAGGAATGCCTGTATTCAAAAGCCAGGGAGAACTGAAACCGAACATTGAAAGGTTATTATCATAAACCAGTATAACATAGCAACATTTTTTTAAAAAAATATTTATTTTTATTAAATTGTCTGGTGTCAAGTTTGAAAACCCAATAATGCCAAATTCTATGCTGAAAATTACAAAATTAAAAATGATCAACCAGTGTTTGTTCCTATCAGCATAAAGGTTCATATTTTAGAATGTTCCATGAATTTTAGGTGGTTTGATTCTGAAATGTAGACTTTTCTATTGATTGAACAACAACAATGAAGCCCGATGAGAATTTTTTGAGTTCTAGTCACATGTAAATGCAGGGTCACCCATATCTAATTGTAGTCAGGAGAAAAATCTTTCCCCCCTGTTCTTCTTTAAAGAGCCAGAAATATACAGATCCTATTGAATCATGAGTAGCCTGAGGCACAACTGTGATTGTGAACTGATTATACTCTATTTTCCTTCATGGACTCTCATGCATTTTGAACAGGACAAGTGTCTGGAGTCTATCCAAATGTGATCTCATCTCTTGGTTAAAAATAAAGCACATGGGCAAATGTGAAACAAGAAAAGGAAATTGTAATTTAAGGAAGAGAGTCAGGTGTGAATGCTACTAGTTTCTGAAGGGGAAACATTTCAGATGTAGAATGAGACACAGGGACAAAAAAAATTCTAGGTGTCTCTCTGTGTAAAAGATAATATGCAAACATACAAAAATAAATCTCATTTTGAGTTGCTTTCAGCATCTGCTGGTGTTCAGAAATTTAATTTGATATTTGATGTTCTATCCTTATAGTTAAGGCAAGCACAATATGATGTACATGTACACTTTTTCAACAGATGCAAAGCTGACCATACTGTCAGTGACCCAAGCTGTGAAGAAGAGAGAAACAAGCCAAGCATTAAGTCATTATCTCCATCAATTTTTGACATATTTCCCATACTCTATTATTTGGTGAAACCTTTTATAGAAAACTGCCATAAAATCCCAGCCAGAGGATTAAGAAAGATTTTTTGTAGTAGCAGAAAGTGCAAAGCTGTAGAAACATCTAAGGATATAGCACAAACGCAAGCTTCCAACTGTTTTCCTGCTACTTCACCCGCTCCCTGCCCAATCATCTGATCACTTCATTTTTCACGATGGCATGCCGGTAAGAAAAGTTTAAAAAGAAATTAAAGAAACTATTTCATAAAGGGGTTATCTGCGGTGAAATACAAAAGTAGTGAGGCATGGTTCTAACAGAATGAAAGTCTTCTCTACAAACAAAATTGCTTTTGCTTCTGGGAAAATACAACTGGCAGTTTTATCTCAGCTAGGATTTTCTGCTGCTTTCAACTGAATCATCCCACTGTTTACATTTTCTGCACCAAGGCATGTGAAGCCACTGTGTGGTGAGACCTAGAGTGCCTTTGAAATCTAAGTTTCTTCTTTCTAAGTTTCTGTTATGATTGTGAGTGAAATATTGTTATAAGCAATAATAGAGTACTGTCCTTCAAGACTTGAGGCTTAATGAGATCTTTACTACTTTGTCAAAACTGAGGCCTGTTTCCAATTGTTAGCTACATCATAGCCTGAAATTTGAGAAACTAATACAGTTTATAAGATGCTACTAGACATGTCCATAAAAAAGTGGGACTTTTTTCTAGTAGGCTGATCAACAAATGAAAGGAAATACAATCTGAAACACCAGGATTTATAAATAATGAACTTTACTTATTATAAGTACAGACCTCATTTCTTTGTAAAAGTGAAGGACAAATCTGTAAAAGTGAAATAAAAGAGGCTAAAAGGATGAAAAGGATAAGGATAAAAAAGTGTGTTTCACAAAAAAAATCAAAAGCAGAACCAACAGCCTAAATCATTAAACAAATCGAAATCATGAAATTTATTAAAAGCTAAATCTTAGAATTAAGTAAATCCTCAGGATAGTTTTTTGAAATAAAGGACTACCCTTTAAAATAAAGGACATAGGAACATTAAAAGTATAAGCAAAGAAAACTTATACATACTTATACTTATATATCTATTTTTCCTTTTTCTGTCTGTCTATCTAGTCAAGTATGTATTGGTAATATACATAGATATAACATTGTTTATATCCATAAGATGGATACTGATAAGAGGAAGCATTAGGACAGGGATGGTAGGCATGCTGGTACACTTATGCACACCCCTTACTGACCTCTTAGGAATTGGGTGAGGTCAACAATGGTCAGTCTAAGGGTAAAGTTTTGGGGGTTTGATGACAAAACCACAGAGTCAGGTAGTGAGTTCCATGCACTAACCACTCTGTTGCTAAAGTCATATTTTCTACAGTCAAATTTGGAGTGGTTTATTTTGAGTTTTTATCTGTTGTGTGCTCTTGTAATGTTGTGGTTAAAGCTGAAGAAGTCATTGACAGGAAGAATGTTGTAGCAGATAATTTTATGATCAATGCTTAGTCCATGTTGAAAGCAACGTAGTTTCTAAGCCCAGAATTTCAAATCTAGTTCCGTAAGCTATTCTGTTGAGTGGATGGCTCTTCTCATAAAGTATCTCTGGACACTTTATAATGTATTTATGTCCAATATGCGGTATAGGTTTCAGACAGATGAGCTGTATTCAAACATTGGTCTGGCAAATTTTCTAGCCTGAACATGACTTTACTATTTGACAGGAACCGCAAAAGAATAAGATAGAGATAACCATGTTTTGGTATTGGGTCATAAGATAGTTGCTTAATGTAATAATGTAAAACAGTATTGAATTCTGATCATTGCAACAATTAGCTGAACATGATTTTTTCCTTAAAATAGATGCAAAATAACATTTTTGTTTAATTAATTGTAATATAGATCCAAGCAGAGGTAACCCAGAATCACCAGAATTCTCTTCCATGCATGCTAGTCATTCCAGTTCTTTATTGCATGCTGCCCAATACTCTTTTAAAAGTTCTTGTGGGTTTATTTTTGGTTCTCTGGAGCTTCTGGGATTCAAACTGAAATTGTTTAGGGAAGATGCATGAAGGGCAAACAGCAGTATTGATATCAATAAATAGCATCAATATAATTAGATTAAATATTTAGCCATTTCACTTCCATAATTACTGGTATATGGATCTACAATGTTTCTAGGGAATACTGTTATGATATAATTTATTTTAGCAGGTAAGGAATACGCATTCCATTTTCTTATTGGTTTTGCCTGTATACTGTATCACTTCCTTTTCATTACCTACTGGATTTTCTTTTGTTACCTACTAAAAATTACGATAAATGTATTCAAATACAGTACCAAAAACATTCATATGAATATAATATGGCCAAGCTTGCATTAATATGTCTTCTAAAGAAACAGTACAACATTTTGTGCGGAGAGAGGGGAAATATTGATCCAACACCTATTATAGCCAATTAAAACTTATTTGAAAGGATCATCCCAAATAAATAGATAATATTCATGGCCACGTTGCTTGCTCTGAAACAGGACCAAATGACATAGAGTAGCTGCTAGTCAATGTTTTACTTTATTAATATTAATAGCATATATTGATACATATCGTATAGACAATGTGCATGTTGTACACATGTGAAAAACATGTGTGATAATATCATGTCATTAATTGTTTATATTAACTACTATGGGAAAGCAATGCTGGACAGACATGAATTCCAAGCAAATTTATCTCAAATGAAGACAACTTATGAGCACAGTTGAGCCCAGAATTTCTGTTGGTAAGTGAGACATTGGTTAAGTCAATTTTGCCCCATTTTGCAACCTTGCCACATGAATCAATGCAGTTGTTCAGTTAGTGACCAGGGTCTTAATTGAATCTGGCTTCCCCACTAACTGCTTACCAGAAAATCACAAAAGGTTGATCAGATGATCCTGGGACACTACAAATGTCATAAACATTAATCAGCTGCTAAGCATCTGAATTTTGATCACATGACCATTGAGGGTGCTGCAACAGTTATAAGTATGAAAAACTGTCAAGTCACTGTTTTCAAAGCCATTGTAACTTCAAATGGTGACTAAATGAATTGTTGTAAATTAAGGGCTACTTGAAAAACCCTTTAAGAAATAAACTGTAGTTTTACTTAATCAGATCAATATAATTAAGCTAACTTTTATTTCTGACCTTAGAGAATTTCTCCCACCAGGACTGAAATTAGGTGGTAACCACAAATAATAGCAGAGTGTTTTTCTAAGGCAAAATCAAATCAAATTTATTAAATCACTGAGAGGCTTAATGAACCTTTTTAAAAACATACATATATATTCCTTTTCTCGCTTCTCTTTTCTAATGATACAATTATTTCTTACATTTTCCTTTTACAATTGCAGTTTTATATAATTACAGTAATTTCCAACATAATCGAACCATAGCAATATTACCTGCATTGTTTCATCCTTACTTTTTTAAAAAAAATAATCAATATACCCATCATTTTTGTCTCTTCTGCAATTACCACTGCTAACTAATGTAAATAGACATTCCATAATTTGTTTCCAATAAATAGTTTAAATGAAAATAGCTCTCTTCAACTGGCATGTCTACTTAATGAAAAACAACATTTATTCAAATAGCATGTGAAGAACTACAGTACTTTCTAATGAACTTTATCCATGAATATTACTTACCCACAATTCCTAATGCAATGTAGCCCAGGATGACAACAACGAAGATCCCACAACACAATACATCTGTGCAATGCCTGAAGAAAGAATATATCAAAATTACAATTTAATTGTGGCCCGATGCAAGTACGGTACAGTATCTCTTTTGGCACAATATAGACACAGAGTGCATCAGTTCAGCACCCATCTGATCATCTAGTGTTACTTTTCTTCCAAATTTCATTTCAAAGCCACCTGTTTGCTTTCAGCCAATGGTTTTTACACCAGAAGTATGAATTGTCAATATTCAATATGCTTGGCTCTACAAAAGAGTTGCTTCCATCAAGGATTTGTTTACAGAAATCCACTGGCTGGATGGCTGATTTTGGGCCAGTCACTTTCTTTCAGAACAACTTATCTCACAATGGGCTTGTTGTGTGCAAAATAGGTTGCTTTTGTTGTTGTTGTTGTTGTTGTTATTTCATTAAACATGAAATTCAGTCAAGTTAACATTTAAAAATGTCACACAAATATCACTGACTGGTTCTGGTGGTTTATACGGGTTGCTGCCAGTCAAGTATCTTCTTAAAATATATGATTCTCCAAGTAGTGCATTTTTTTGCAGTTCCACTGGTGTTATTGCAGGAAGCTTCAATTTCTTGATGTGTTTATAAAATTCTTGGACATGGTACCAAGTGCCCTGATGACAATCAGTATCACTGTTACCTACTTCATCCAAAGCCATATAGTTTTGATGGCCAGATCACAATATTTCATAAATTTTCCAGTTCTTTTTCTTCAACTCTGGCATCTCCTGGTACAGCAATATTAATAAATTGTACACATTGGCCCTTGACAACCGTGATATCTGGCATACTGTGCTCCAAATGACAATTCTTCTGCATTCAAAAGTCCCACAAGATCTACAAAAAACCTGTGCCACTTGGAACATAGTACATTTTAAGAAGATACTTGGTTGATACCTAGGCAACCCACAGCAACCATCAGTGCCAGTCAATGATATCTGTGATACATTTTTAAATGTTCAGTTGACTGAATTTCATGTTTAATGAATAAAATAGAAAATAATAACATAACTCAATGATGTATGTTGAATGTTCACCTCATTGAAGTCTTTATAAAAATATGAAGAAATGAAGAAAGAAAAGAAGGAAGGAAAAGAAAGAAAGAAAGAAAGAAAGAAAGAAAGAAAGAAAGAAAGAGAAAGCAGTATATGTGGCTTAAAAATAGTATGTTCCTTTCTTAATAATGAAAGAAGAGATGTTTCAACTAGATTTTTAAACATGGCAAGGATATTCAGTGCTGAATAGGGATTTTGAATCAAATTCCTTTGAATCTCTCAGCATTAGATTCCCAATCTTGAGGATCTTCAGAACAGATTCTTATTAATTGTGGGTACTATAAGTAGGACTATCTGTGCATCTGGAAATGCTTGTGTATCTATCTTGCTATCTTTGCATACTAGATATATTAATTTTGATACACTGAATCACTGTGTGTGAGTTAGGTAGTCATATACATTTGATAAATAAACAAATCAGTTGTAATGATAGAAAGTTATAGTGTTATTCCAGCCAGAATATTAACTCAGCTGGGCTGTCAATATTTATCTAACTTACAATCTATCACCAAACCTTGTATATTTCAATTCTTGTCAACCAGAGTTTGAATATCCATATGCATTATGTAATAACTACTATAAAGACATTTTTTTTTTCATGGAAGGATTTCTGAAGATCAAACTTCACAGGAAGCATTTTCGTAGCCTTTCAGAGCACCTTCAAAAATATCGTTTTCAATCAATCCTTTCTCATGTCAGGATATGAACGATTGAGTAAGAAAGATTGGATGAGGTAATGACATAGGATATAATAGATCATTTACTATTACCTTCAGATGAAATATGATCTCTCAATAAGGCTATGGCAGAATAGCATGTTTACATACTAATCATGCTAAAAGCATATTTAAGGTAAATCTGCATTGGGAGGGAGGGAAATACTGTATGACCAGAATTACTGGGGAAACAAATGAGCCAAGGAAACTGACTAGAAAGGTGACAGAATACAAACAGCAAAGTGTGAACAGCACCATAATATGAACTACATTTAGAAACTTCACAGATTTATTGAACCGGCAACCCAAACTTTATGGCCATGATTGAACCCAAAATTTATGTTGCTAAATGACACATTTATTGAGTTTTGTCCCATTTTATGACATTTCTTGCCACAGTTATTAAGTGAATCACTGCAATTAAGTTAGTAACATGGTTGTTAAATGACTTGGCTTCTCCATTGACGTGACTTGTCAGAAGGATGCAAGTTGAGAACTACATGTATTTTTAGCAATGAAAACTATATTCGGGAATTCAGAACTATTTAGAACAAACTGAGTATCTGAAATGTATCAGTCAGAATTACTGGCATTTGGAAGAAAATTATTGGGCCACCAACTGAAACAACAAAACTTTATATGAGGAATTCAGGCTAAGGTTATTTGTTTGTTTGTTTGTTTGTTTGTTTGTTTGTTCGTTCGTTCGTCCATCCGTCCGTCCGTCCGTCCGTCCGTCCATCCATCCATCCATCCATTCATTCCATACAATCCTGTGGGACTCAGGGTGGCTTACAACAATATAAAAACACAATATAATACCATAATAGAAGAAGTCAATATTAATACTAAACATTAAAATAATAAAAATAATTATATATTGAGACTAAATCTATTATGAGTATTTTTAATTTCTATAGCCAATTATATAGGTGTAGACTTTTGGGGTATTAAAATGTAAAAAATATCTCAAGAATATAAAAAGAAACTGGCATAACCACTGTCTCACACATTTGCTAACGTTTCTGAGACCTGGTGGCAAACAGCTTACAGCCAGTAGTGGGCACAGGGATTGTCGACTCCTGGGCTAATAAATTAAAAATTAAAAGATCCAATTTCTGGAAAAGCATCTTACTTGATCCACAAGTTTAGAAGACCATCTCTCAGCTGTGGTGAGTGGGGCGTTCAACTGGCCTTGTGTGCCAGTTTATTTTATTTTTTTATTTTATTTATTTTGTCAAACAATTATAGGGTGATAATTTGTACAAATAAAACATTAGATAAGTAATGATAAAAAGTAACAAAAGAAGACAATAGGACAGGGACGGTAGGCACAGTGGTGCACTTATGCACGCCCCTTACAGTTGCAGCCCTATCTGGATAGGGAGTCATTTCTCACAGTCACTGACGCCCTTATCACCTCAAGGTTCAATTACTGCAATGCTCTCTAGTGTCCAGATATTACAAATTGTGCAAAATGCAGCCATGCGAGCTATCGTGGGGCTACCAAGAGCTGCCAATTCGAACATTGATAGTATTCTTAAACTAACATCTTCCCTTTCTCTATTTTTAAATATATAATATATTCTTCTGGGTATAGCTACTATTATTTAATGCTACCTCCTTCCTCTATTTTTGTCATCTGGGTCTACCACCTTTAATTTTCAATTTTCTTTCAAATTATTTGCCATTGCTTATCTTCCAAACTTCTTCATTCTCATGCAGTTCTTAATTTTAGGCCTTACTCCTCCATTTCCGCAATTTATATCTTAATTAATGCTTTTTTTCTGCCATTCCCAAATGTCCTAGATTTCTAATATCTTTCCCCTTTTTATATCTCTTGACAAATTCTAATCTTATCACTACATTTCCATCCATTGGTTAATAACATTCTCAAATCTCCACAAAGAAAAATCCCATTTGAAAATTATGTAGTCTTATATAGAGAACTTTATAAGTAATAATTATATAAATCTTATAACATATCCATAATATCAATAATTATCTGAATCCTTTTCAAACTATTTCATTTCTCTTCATATCTCAATGTATCATTTACTAATGTAAAGCAACTGTTAAAAGAGCAATTTTATCCAATTTTATTCAATCAGTATTGATTGAATAAAAAATCAGTATTGATTCAATCAGTATATTCAATCAGTACCCTGACAATCATACCCAATATGTAAAAAAATTCTAATGGTTACAATCACACTTCTTTTCATCTTGATTAATCTTCTTTTCATCTTGATTAAAATGTGATTTTACTTTTGGAGGTACTGCAGCACAAAGCTATGCTTTAAATACATTCCTCCTATTTGAAGAAATAGTTTCCCACTATTCAATATTTTTGATCTATTACAGTATACAACACCATACACTACACACTATCCAAGAACTACTAATAAATTACATAAGTGCCTTTTTTTGTCGCAACTCTTCTACAGAACAGTTATACTGAATAAGAACAGTCTGACAATATATTGAAAAAATCAGGTTTAAAGATTTGTGTCTCATTTTAGTTTTCTGAATTTTCTTCTGAATGATGAAATTAAGGAATTTGCTCAAAACAATCAGATTTTGCTTCCAGAATATGCTTAGGTTTATGACCAAATTCAAAGGAAAGCTTACATTTTATCACTTAAACCATTTATGTTGAGTATAATGCAAATTTTATCCAATTTTATTCAATCAGCATTGACTGAATAAAAAAATCAATATTGATTCAATCAGTATATTAAATCTGTACCATGACAATCATCTGCAGAAAGAAGAGACTGTTCAGGAACACAGTTTTTAGTTACTGGTAATATTAAATATTAAACCCATAGAGCAAGATTAATATGGAAAGCCTGAATTCTGTGTAAACCTTGCATGGTAAATGAAGATTAAATTCCCCATGCAGCATTGAACTGAATTGTAATAAATTCTAAATCAGTAAAATGTTAGATCATGTAATGTTAGTAATTGTATATTCTATATTTTGATAGTTGAATAATTCCTTGACCTTCTAGTTCTCCTGAAAGGTGTTTGCATTATGAATCCTAATCTAATAAGCAAGTGTAGTTATGGCTTGAGCGCATATATTAAATGTATTTTGCTAGCTTAAAGAAATATGTTTTCTGCTGGGTTTAAAAGAAAAATAGACCCACACGTTTTTCAGGAACGATAATTCAATTTAAATGAATGGATATGCTTGTTCTCGGGAGCTTCCATTTATATATTCAATTTCTATAGCCACCCAATTCAACACTGTTGCTGGAGAAACATTAAGACAGAAGGCTTGGTTTCTACTAAAATTATACACAGGCATATTTAAGAAGATGGATGTATAGACTGGGTTTTCCAGTTTATAGTGCAAATGCACGCCCAAAGACCATGTGGCCAGTGCACCAAAGCCAGGAAGAGCTACAAGCAATGGCTCACATGCTTAAAGACGCAGAGAGGGGACCCCTGTGGCCATTTCCTAGGGGAGCAGAGCAGCCGGAATGGGTGGGCTGGCACTTCCCTCCCTCCCCGCCTGAGGGAGGCCCCAGTCCTCCAGCTCACATTCTGATGCATATCTATGGTCTGGAATACCTGGCCGGCTTGGGCACATGGCTGGGTGGCCAGCCATCCTGCCTGCTGCTCCTACTGCCAATGGGGTGACGGGGTAGCAGTAGTTTTTGTACTGCCACTTCCAGCCAGGATGATGGAGGAGGAGCCACCATCAAGGAGGTGAGTGCCCCAGGAAGGCCAGAGGAGAGCACAACTCTTCACAAATGGAAATGCTGCGAGGGCCTGGCTTGCCACCGTGTGAGTGGCTGCGGGGGCTGGTCAGTTGCTCCTGCCCCTTGCCCTGTGGCTGCCACTCTACTCCCGTGTAGCCTTGCCACCCTAGAAGAGCAGCAGCAACAGCCATGGGGCAAGGGGCAGGAGCGACCACATAGTTCCCTCAACTGCTGCCCCACTGGCAAGCCAGGCCCTTGGCAGAGTCTGTATTTGTGATGAGCTGTTCTCTCCTCTGTCCATCCTGGGGCCGTTCACCTCCCTGACAGTAGCTCCCCCTCCTTTAGCATCCCAACCGGAAGCAGCAGTGTGAGAACTGCCACCATCCCCTCTCCCTCCCCCACAGCAGCAGGAGTAGTGGGCAGAGCAGATGGCCATCTAGCCTGCAAATGTTACTCTGTGCGCCTGAGCCAGCCAGGAATTCTGGACCATGGATGCGCATTGTTGTCATGCTGCTCCAGGGGGAAGGAACATCAGCCCAGCCCCGAGGTAAGAACTGGCTGGGAAGCGGTCACATTTCCTTGGCAAAAGTGGTGGGTGGTGGGTTGCACTGGCTTGTTCTCAGTGGCGGGCTGGGGGGGGGGGGTGCTTCATTGACACTCTTCCATTTTCTGGCACACACATGAACACCAGCCAGCTGGTCTGCACATGCACGCACCAGAAACCAGAACACCAGGTGGCACACTGAAAACTGGAAGAACATCTTCCCAGAATATACTTAGCTGCTTTTCCAGCACGCAGATGCATGTGCTCCCTCATTTTGGCACTTGGTGTCGAAAAGGTTCACCACACTGGTTTAGGGCATTAAGTAAGTAAGTAAGTAAGTAAGTAAGTAAGTAAGTAAGTAAGGAAGGAAGGAAGGAAGGAAGGAAGGAAGGAAGGAAGGAAGGAAGGAAGGAAGGAAGGAAGGAAGGAAGGAACAATTAAGGCAATAAAAGAATAATGAAAAATATATTCATTTATTTATTTTCTTACTCCGCTTATTTTTGTATATTCCCATAATCAACAAGCCCTCTCAGTACTTAATATGATTATCTGTCTGTCTGTCTGTCTGTCTGTCTGTCTGTCTGTCTGTCTGTCTGTCTGTCTATCTATCTATCTATCTATCTATCTATCTATCTATCTATCTGGCCCAAAACTCAATAACTAGTTACTAAAATAATTAGATATTATGCATTCTTCCAAATAACTTTATCTTAACTAATTTTTGGAATACTTTCATTCTATTTTAAATTCAGGAAGGAGATTGTTTTATAAAAGATATGCTATCACTGAAAACTCTTACAGCAGCCCCCCCTCCCCAAAAGTCAAGTTTCTTTTCCTATGACAACTGGCACAACTGGCATTCCCATGATAAACATATCAATTTCATTCAGAGGAGATAGTGTTGGAGATACTTTGCAGCCAAGTCATATTGGCCAAACCAAGGTCTTTATGAAAACCAATGTACAGCTCATATACTGGTGTTACCCGATCATCACTTACCAATAAATATGCTGACACAGCTTGCAGTTTCAAGTTACCTTTAGACACAATTCTATCTGGAGAACCTTACTTACATGGTAATAAGGATAACAATAGCAATAAGCTAAAGATAACAATAGCAATAATATTTTCACAGTGCTTTACAGCCTTCTCTAAGTGGTTTACAGAGTCAGCATATTGCCCCCAACAATCTGGCTTCTCATTTTATCAACTTACAAAAGATGGAAGTTTGAATCAACCTTGAGCCAGTGAGAATCGAACTACTGCCAGTTTACAAGAGTTAGGATGCAATTCTATGTTCTAGCCACTGTTCCAGCATGGCTCAAAATTACCATTGTAAAATTCTCACAATCCAGCTTGCAACTGTTGCCCCAAGGTTGGATAAAAGTCCCCTTGACCATACCCTCTATCTGTTCATTCATTAGTAGCTGGTATGAGTCTCATGTCATGGATGTCCTTCAAAGATAGTACCTTCCTATTGATAGTTAATGTCTGAACTATAATAGCGTTAAAATCAAACAATATCATCTTGCTAAGCTTAAACTTCAGCCTACTTTGACCAATTTTTTCTGCAAGGGCCAAATTGAAAGAAATACAGGTTCCTGATATCCATTGCGTCTCTCTGATTATGAATAATAGGTTGGCATTACACTGATTACAGATATAAATGATTGGTTGTTAAAGAAGCTGACATGATGGGCTTAAGAGGTACAATTATGATGTAGATAAAATACGATAAAGGTTCCAAGAGGTTTATAAAGTTTAGTGCACTGTGAATAAGTAGTGGGTTGTAACAAAAAAAGTGTGGATGGGAATACGTACTTCAACATTATGAACAATCATATAAAATCCCATAACACTGCACTGCAGTAGAGTTAATTAGGAAATGGACTTTTTAAAAAAGTAAATATATTTACAGAAGATATATTTTCTTTTAAAAGATGTGGTCTTTTTAATTTTTATCTTACTCTTTCTTTTGACATTCTTACTATCAACACCCAAGATACCTTAACGTTATGTAAGAGAATAAAAGATGATTTCATGAACTGCAAACAGAATAACCACTCGTAAAGAGTGCTAAGAATCTTGGGATGTGTCTTTCAAGTTGAAACTTCAAGAAATAACAATAAAAAGTCCTCCAAACAGAAATGTCCTTGGAGAGATGTGAACAAAGCCATTTGACCACTGTGGTAAAGTGAGGCAGCTTCCGTGAGAAATATGAAAGACAAGAAACAATTAAAAGAAAGGACAAAGGGGAGGCTTTTAGGGAAGTTGTTAAATCAAAGGCAATGAAAAATGTTCACTGCAATTACAGAATATGTCAGTATGGAGAGATGGAAAGAAGTACAAAGCTTTCTGTTAGAATGTCTTGAATTGATTTTCTTTTAATGAGTTAGGATCATCAGAGAATCACGTACCCTACTACCGTTAGAATACTTCCATTTCCATAGCCGTTCCACTACTGGTATGAAGTGAAAAATTAGGCACAATTAACAATCTAAGAATTTTTACGTAGTTCATTAAAGATAAACCAGCAATCAAATGCAAGATGAATGAAGGTCTCTGACACTGTTAGGGTACAAAAGTCTGTGTTTCATATGAGTTCAGATGCTGAGGTCACACTCCAATTTTGAAAAACTCCAAGTGATAATGAATGGTAGTACTTAAACTCTCGAACTTCTCTTAAACTCATTAAGGATTATTTTAGCATTATTTTCCTCTTTTTGATCTAGCTGGAAAAGATTACCCTTCTAGGAGTCCATGCTCTTGATCCCATCACCTTCAGTCACTAAAACTACAGAATTCACCAATTAATACAAATAGATTAAATGCATTGAGCAGCTGCTTCTAAGTTAGATCACACTGCTCACTTGATACCTGCAGAGTAAATCAATTGCACTATTTTTATTTTAATGTGATTCAGACAGAGTATTGTTTTTATTTTAAAAATGCAAGATATAAAAGCACAATATTCAACAAAGGTTATTTCTGCCTTAACTGCTGGTTACAAGAAGGCAATGTAGAAGCAATACTGTATTAGGAACACAACAGAAGCCATAACCAAGAAGCAACATTTTATTGTTGTTATTGAGTTTCCTGTTCTTCACTCTATGTATGATAAGATGGATTGATTTTATTATTGTGTTCATTGTAACACTAATATGTAAGTAACCTAGAGCTGTTTTTGTGATTGATGTAAGTTAAGTGTATTGTTACCACTGATGATGATTAATTGCAAGTTAAATAAATACTGGAAGAGCATGTGAATTGCATGCTGAAAGTCTCTGTTGTAATCTGTATATATATCTCCTGCTCAGTCTAAGAAAATTGCCTTTCTAAAATCCTAAAAAAGCAGGATCTTAATGCAGGTAGTCCTTCTTTAATAATCATAACTGGGAACAGCAACTGAGTCATTAAGTTAGATGGTCACTAAATCTGTAGCTGTGCTTATGATCTTGCTTCAGCTTTTCTTCATTCTAGGTTTGAGAAAATCATAAATAAGATTAGCTGCAAAGTTCTTTTTCAATCACTGCCCTACCTGCAAACAGTCACATAGATAACATAGAATTAGGTTTACTAATAGTTTGTCCCAATATTAGGTGACTCTGACTAAGAGGTTGGCTATAACTTTGTTTTCAAATTTCCAAAAGTGATTTTCTCTTTTGCTGAGCCAGAGATTGAAATGGGAGCTGCTAGTAACATGAATGAAAAATGTAATACATTTAATTCATATTTACATATATTTACACATAAGTAAAGTATGTGTGTATATACATATATTCTACATATACATATAAGAAAAATAGGTGCATGAGTATATGGCTATGGATATATGAATATATATGAGACAGGGTACAGATAGTCCTCAACATGCAATCATTTGATCAATGACCATCAATCAAAGTTAGAATGGTACTGAAAAAAGTAACTAATGACTGTTTTTGATCCAACCATTGCAGCATCCACGTGTGGTTACATGATCAAAATTTGGAAGCTTGACAACTGGCACATATTTGTAATGGCTGAAATGTTCCAGGATGATAAGGTCACATTTTGTGACCTTCTGGTAACCAAAGTCAATCGGGAAGCCACAACCATGTTACTTAACTGCAGTGATTCACTTAACAACGGTGGCAAGAAAAGTCTTGCTTAGCAATAGAAATTTGTGGCTCAATTGTGGTCATAGGTTAAGGCAGAGGTCTTCAAACCTGGCTATTTTAAGACTTGTGGACTTCAACTCCCAGAATTCTTCAGCATAGCATAGCTGGCTGGAGAATTCTGGGAGTTGAAGTTCACAAGTCTTAAAATTTGCCAAGTTTGGGGACCCCTGGGTTAAGGACTATCTGTATTATGTATGTTCACTGCTTTGAGTTGTGTTTTATGCATACATATACACACATATCTCTGTTTCTGTCTCTCTCTCCCCCCCCCCCTCTCTCTTGTATCTATTATCTATCATCTTGAATGGTGTGACTAAAAGCTACAATATCTGGCTTTCCAAGCATTATCCACTGACATTTAATGGTGCACAGAAGGATCAAGAGCTAGTCAAGTCATGATACAATGGAAATATGAGGTTTTTGAGACAAACTGCAGTGCAGTTTTGTATATTTTTTTCAATTTGCTGCAGGAGATATTTGTGATGGACATCAAATCACACAGTCCAGTAGATAATAAGAAACCTTTGTGAATATGTTCTATTACTATATCTTCTTTTCTATTCTTTCATAGATATATTTTACTATGAGTATCTCCTCTATAACCTTCATCATGTATTTTACTCTCTCTCTGTGTGTATATATATATATATATACCCACTAAAACTCTCATTGTGTATTCGACAAAATAAATAAATAAAAATAAATAAATAAATAAATAAATTGGGAAGGAAATATTATAATATTATAAATGATTTCTTTGTCCAGCATGTATTATAATCAAAATAATAGCAGCAGCAGTGAAAAAACGCATTCCTAAACAATTTTCTCACTTTAACATATTATGCTTTTCCTTTCCAATAAGTTATTATTAGTAACATGCCATTAAAACGGCATTTTAAATATTCAATATTTTTCTATCGTCATACCAAGAGTTATCTAAATTCCTTGGAAAGCAATAGCTTAATCTGTTTTCCCACGTGCCTGCTCTTCCCATTTGTGTTATCTATGAGAAACACAAAGGCCAATAAGTAAGTCTGAGCTTATTTTACAAAGCTTAAATATGAAAGCAGGGAAGAAAATGATTGTTTCTCAATTTGAGAAATGAGAGGTCTTATTACAGCCCAGCAGTTCAAGAAATATAATTAAGAAAGGCTGAAGTCTTGTCACAATCTCAGGAAAAATTGGCTTTCTAAATTGTTTCAACATTCCATGTGGGGCAAAAGAAGAAAATTACTGAATCATCTAGCTTTTCCATGACTAAAAGATTAATATTCTGCAAAGGATTAATTTAAAAATAATCTCTTTTTCCACCCAATTAAAAAATTTAAAAATATTGACATCATCTTGTTTTAAGATCCCTAATGTTCACAAACAGAAAATATTGATGAAAAAGTACAAGAACAAGCTTATCATAGGGAACTATGGCTAATGTAAATGGTGGTTTTTTTGTTGCAGTTGAGTAATATGGTCAGTGATGATAGATGATTTATTCTGTCTTATCGCCATGACCATACCACACCTAGATCTTTATGGAGTAAAATTTGGTTAGTGCTTCAATATAGATATTCTTTAACTTACCACAGTTCATTTAATGACCATTTGAAGTTACAATGCTACTGAAAACAGTCACTTTTGACTATTTTTCTCATTTATGATCATTGCTACCTCACATGATCAAAATTCCAAAGCTTGTCAACTGAGGAATGTTGATGGTGGTTGCAGAGTCCCAGTGAAAGTGAAAGTGTACAAAACAATTTGAAAAATCACTTTTTTCAAAGCTGTTGTAACTTCAGTCAGTAAACAAATGGCTGTAACAAATATTTTGTGCAGCAATGGAAATTTTAGGCTTAATTGTGGTCATATGTCAAGGACTACCAGTACCCTACACTGACCATTCCTTTTACATTCCTACCCTTAAAGTGTTGCTACAGAGCACTGCACACCAAGACAACTAGACACAAGAGCAGTTTTTCCCCAAATGATATCACTCTACTAAACAAATAATTCCCTCAACACTGTCAAACCTTTTACTAAGTTTGCACTTCTATTTCTACTAGTTTTTTTCTCATCATTCCTATCACCCATTTCCTCCCACTTAGGACTGTATGACTATAACTTGTTGCTTGTATCCTAAGATTTTTATTAATATTGACTGTTTCTTCATTGCTTATTTGACCCCTATGACAATCATTAAGCGTTGTACCACATGATTATACCACAAATGTATCTTTTTCTTTTATGTACACTGAGAGCATATGCACCAAGACAAATTCATTGTGTGTCCAATCACACTTGGACAATAAAGAATTCTATCTATTCTATTCTGCCTGTGGAATGGATTTGTTCTATTACCACTGTCAGTTACAACAAAAAGAAATGGCTGATTTGTCAAATTGTTGGTCTATCAGTTTTCCTAAGTACTATGAGCAAATTATATGCCGCCGGGTATCGGCATGGGAAACGAACTGATCGGCTGTCAAAATAAAAGTGTTTACAGGCGAAGAAGCAGAATTTAAAGCAGAATGGTCAATGTCTGACCATTGTATTGTCCTGCATCATTTGGCAGAAAAGTAGTCTGGTGCCTTTATTGATTTAAAGGTGTTTTTTGATTTCTTGACAGATGCTATGGGGCAAATGGTCAGTCTCTACTATAGCTTGTCAGTGTATTTCACATAATTATGACTGCAGGAAAATGCTTTCATGCAGGGCATATGTTTCATCTTCAGAGATCTTTCTGCCTCAATACCCATGAAAAAAGAGTTAAGCAAGGATATATTTTAGCACTCATATGTTTCAATTTTGACATCAACTCTGTAACGGAAGCCTTGTCAAAAAATAAATTTTGAGTTATCTCCAAAATCGGCAGGTAAACTTTCCTAAACTATTATTGAAAAGGAACTTTTTTCAGAAAACTTTCATTTCAGCCATCTAAACATCTTCATCCTGTACATCATTTCTTTAGATTTAGATAGCTGTCCATCTTATGACCAACTTTGGGTGGTTTCCAAAGATTTTATAAAAAGTTTAAACAGCATAATGGCTACATCAAAAGTATAAAACTAAATACTGTATATTGAAAACATTAAAAACAATCAAAATCTACACTATATTAAACTTCTGATGCACAGTCACCTAATCTTATCCTGGCACTTGATGAAAAGCATTTAGGGCTAGTAAGATAGAGTTCTCTGAACTTCAGTCTCCACATAGGACAGGAAATGCCATTAAAAAAAATCATGCTTCCTATCTCCAATCAGTGGGCAATATTTACATGAAAAAAACTAGTAGCTTGCCCATCCTTATCTGAATTAGTAGGACAGATAGAAGGATAGTTTTCTTCTTGGTTAGACAAAGTGAGTTACTAATTACAGTTTTAGAAGAAAGGCATAATGATATCCCTCAGGAAAAAGCAAAAGCAACAACAACCAAAATGAATCTCATGTGTTTGTCCATTTGGTTAAGTCTTCTCTCTAACTTTATGCTTTTGTTCATACAATAACCAAAAATGCATTTTTTCTATTAGGCGATGTATCCAAGAAATCACTACAGTGGTACCTCTACTTACGAACTGAATTCATTCCGTGACCAGGTTTTTAAGTAGAAAAATTTGTAAGAAGAAGCATTTTTTCCCATAGGAATCAATGTAAAAGCAAATAATATGTGCAAATGGGGAAACCACAGGGAGGGTGGAGGCCCTATTTCCTCCCAGGAGATTCCTAGAGAGGCCCCACAGAGGCTTCTCCCCACCTTTTCCAGCCCTGTTTCCTCCCAGGAGATTCCTAGAGAGGCTGCACTGAGGCTTCTTCCTGTCTTTTCCAGTTACAGTTTCGGAGGCTCGGGTTTGTAAGTGGAAAATGGTTCTTGAGAAGAGGAAAAAAATCTTGAACACCCGGTTCTTATCTAGAAAAGTTCATAAGTAGAAGCGTTCTTAGGTAGAGGAACCACTGTAGAAGGCTTGGTAAGGTTTGTTCAACTGTTATGGTTATAAGGGTTTATTAGTCTAGTTCTGTCACCATAAATTTAGAAGATATATTTGCTGTTTAGATGTGAATAGTTTACTTTGTCTATTATAATAAACAAATAATATTATATTGTTCTTTTTATTTTTATCAGTATAGTGAATAATTGATCTCTGACTTTAAAATTTTTTATTGCTATAATATAAACTACTGCAATAATATAAACACTATTGTGTGATCCTGATCCCTGTTTTATCTCTGACTTTTTAAAAAAACCATTTGTAATATATTCACAATAATATATTTGTAATAAAAAGAGTTTCACAATTTTGAATAAGCCATATAGGGGCAACTTGTTTTAATGGGTGTTACTTAGCATGTACACAATAATTTATTTATTTGCTTAAAATGTCCATAGCCTCTACTTCTTAAAGCAATTTACAAACATAAATGCAATTATATTAACATTTAAAAAACACTTAAATATAGAATAAATTATGCAAGATAATATAGGCCAGTATAATCAAACTATGATTGCAATTGTTCTTCATCTATTTAACTTTAATTGACAAAAATGGTACAAAGCATATTTTATGGGACACTGATGAGATCATAGTGGTTTAATAGGTCATTTATTCTGCCTATAGTTTTGATATAATTGATAAAAATCAAGGGAAATAATTTTATTAATTTTAAACAACTTCTCATTAAATATTATTATAGATTCTGGATCTGATTTGATGACACTGAACAATTTCTGCTATAAAAGATGACATGCCACTAAAAACTACTTTTTTTAAAAAAATTAATTAACAGAGTGCTCTGGGCAAATTCTAACAAATGCAAGTTTAGAATATCCATCTCAGCACAAATGCCTCTGCCATCTGAAACTGCTTAATATCCATAAAATAGTGCCTTGAGGGGGGCCTGAAAATCTAATGTGCATTGAGTCATCTCATATAATTCAAAACAGATATAAATTGAGGGCAATAATGCCATTCAAGCCTATATATGCCATTCAAGCCTATATATGCACACTAGATCTTGAGTTCAGTCAATTTAGATGGCTGATGATGGCTGACTAGCAAGTGCAAAAGGATTTGTATCCAGAAAAAAATTCTACTCATCAAACTAAGTACAGTGATACCTCGTCTTACAAACGCCTCGTCATACAAACTTTTCGAGATACAAACCCGGGGTTTTAGATTTTTTTGCCTCTTCTTACAAACTATTTTCACCTTACAAACCCACTGCTGCCACTGGGATGCCCCGCCTCCAGACTTCCGTTGCCAGCGAAGCGCCCGTTTTTGCGCTGCTGGGATTTCCCTGAGGCTCCCCTCCATGGGAAACACCACCTCCAGACTTCTGTGTTTTCGCAATGCTGCAGGGGAATCCCAGCAGCACAAAAACGGGTGCTTCGCTGGCAACGGAAGTCCGGAGGTGGGGTTTCCCATGGAGGGGAGCCTCAGGGGAATCCCAGCAGTGCAAAAACGGGCGCTTCAGCTGGCAAAAGGGGTGAATTTTGATCTTGCACGCATTAATTGCTTTTCCATTGATTCCTATGGGAAACATTGTTTCATCTTACAAACTTTTCACCTTAAGAACCTCATCCCGGAACCAATTAAGTTTGTAAGACAAGGTATCACTGTACAGTTGTCTGCTAAGAATTTGAAGGTACTTTTCAGTGTTTAGTTTGTTCTAATACAGGGCATTGCTTGTCTATGCTTCTAGACACAGAAGGGGTGCATTTCTCTTACCTTGATATTGGTGTACTGCACATGCATTGCCATGTTTTCCTACACATGGACGGTCATGTAATTTTACTTCCTCCACATGTGTGGAGCAAAATCTCGCAAGGGGATGCTCTCGCATGCACGATTTTGGCAAATTTCTGCTTCCTGTGCATGCATGGAAGCAAAAAAATCACTGAAATCTTGCAAGCATCCCCTCACAAGATTTTGCTTCCATGCATGTGCAGAAAGCAAAAAAAAAAAAAGGCAAAAAAATCAGGAAAAACGATGACATGCCCAACAGACTGGCAAAGACGCTACTGGAGCTGTCGCACACAAATTACGCAATCGGCAGGCCGCTACCAGAACGGCAGAGTGGACCGTACCAGTAGGAACCCACAACTGATACAGAGATAGATTACTTTTTAAAGAAAACTAAGGGCTATAAAAAGAAAATATAAATGCCCTGCCTGCTCTGGCAATAACAGCATTTTCTACAGAAGGTGTGGTTAACAACAGAGGCAACTAAATATATACATGCTAATTTACTGAACAAAACACGGTGCTTTGTCCTAAAAAGTTAGAAATACTGACTAATGTCTATAGCAGTGATGGCGAATCTTTTTTTCCTCGGGTGCCGAAAGAGCATGTGCGAGTGCCCACACCCAAAATTCAATGCCTGGGGAGGGTGAAATTAACTTCCCCTGCCCCCCTCTGGAGGCCGGAAATGGCCTGTTTTCCAACTTCTGGTAGGTCCAGTAGGCTCATGTTTCACCCTCCCCAGGCCCAAAGGCTTCCCTGGAGCTGGGGAAGGGTAAAAACGCCCTCCCCCATTCTCCTGGAGGCTCTCTGGAAGCCAAAAACGCCCTCCCAGAGACTCTGTACAAGCCAAGAATCAGCTGGCCGGTACACACGTGCCCCTTGGAGCTGAGCTAGGGAAACAGCTTGCATGACCACAGATATGGCTCCGCGTGCCACCTGTGGCACCCGTGCCATAGGTTCGCCATCACTGGTCTATAGTGACAAAATACTAACTAACGAATACCATACAAACAGATCCAGCACATACACCAACAATAAACACTTTCTGCTTAATAAAGAACTATCAAAAAAAGAGAGAGAAAGGAAATTTTGAATGATGTGTTCATTGCAGAGTGGGAAGAAGATTCCCTCCCCCAGAAAATAAATGCTACTTTCCCATATTGCATTTCTTCCTAGAGCCTTCTAAATTATACTGAAATTAGACAATACAGTAGTTAGGTAGCACCTGCCTTGCAGAATATGCTGTGGTTGTAGAACTTGCGAAATGCAAGTATCTGCAGTATCTGCAGTTATTGTCATGGTAACACTATATTTATATTAAGGTGTCATAGTGTAAAGCAAGGGGATAAAATCAGAAGTTAATTTTGCTACACCACTAGTAAACTGTTATACAGCATGTGGTCTCTAAAAGATTCCAAACATCTTCAACTCCCATTAATAGAAATTCTGCCTCAAGTCAAAATGGAAGATAAAGAGCAGAGCTTTTATTACTTTTCTTTCTTTCCAGCACCAAACCTTTTAAACTCTCTAAGCATATTAAATATCATTATTGCTAAAATAAAATTAGATGGATTGCTTAGCAGCTAATTTTGCTAGTCCTCCTCTGAAGAATTTCATGCTAGTTGGGCAATAAATGATAATAGGAATGGATTCTAATATTTCTTATATGCTAGATTATTATTTTGATGTGCTAATATTGCTAATGTAATATATACCAGAAATAATTAACATTTGGCATTGGTATGATTGTTCTGATAAATATGGCTAACTGTATGGTATTATCTTGTGTCCATAGAAAAAAAGCATTCAGGTTCAATTCCCCCACTCCAATCCTTTGTCATTATGGGACACTGAGTGTAGATTAATGAGGAAAAAATGAATTCCAACAACTGTAGAATCAGGCTGCAGCATACCAGAATTGACAAAAGTGAAAGGGTTCTGAATACTTTCTGAATGCACTACATGTAATAAAAAATAAGTTCAGATGGTTCAAACATAAAGAATGAATGAGGATCAAACTACAAAATGCACACAGAGACACAATACAATAAATTTAAATTTTACAGCAATTTGCTTAGATTCTCAGTAATACAAAATTACAGTGGTACCTCTACTTACGAACTTAATTCATTCCGTGACCAGATTCTTAAGTAGAAAAGTTTGTAAGAAGAAGCAATTTTTCCCATAGGAATCAATGTAAAAGCAAATAATGCCTGTGATTGGGGAAACCTAGAAAGGCCACATGGAGGCTTCTCCCAACCTTTTCCAGTGATTTCCTCCCAGGAGTTTCCTAGAGAGGCCGCACAGAGGCTTTTCCACGCCTTTTCCAGTTACAGTTTCGGAGGCTCAGGTTTGTAAGTGGCAAATGGTTCTTGAGAAGAGGCAAAGTTTGTAGAAAGGTTTCTTAGGTAGAGGTACCACTGTACCTGTTTACGAAATTACATATATATTCATGTTCTCAACCAAAACATCTCCAAAATAACCACAACCATTCCTTGTACTTTTATCCATTAATGTATTAAGTACTCAAGGGTTCATTGCCCATCATTGTCTTGCTCCTTCCTCAATATTGAAGCACATTAAAAATTATATTTATTCTTAATCATGCTTTTCTTCATTATATGCCTCTCACATTCAGCAAGTTAACTTTCAAGTCCTTGTTTGTGTAAAACATTGCATTATTCAGGCTTATCATATGCATTTGCTAAATCAACAAACATGTAATAAAGTTCCTTTCTCGTATTCACACATTTCTCAATGGCTTGCTGAATAGCAAAAATTTGACCTCTGCATGACATGCAGGCACAAAACCACCCTATACTTCTGAAATGTTATTCTTGTACTCTTCATTTGTGCTTCCTACTTTTCCTTTAAGTATTATAATAGTAGCCATATTCTTCTATTATTCAGGCATAGATGTTTTTTTCACATGTTAAAGAATTTTCACAGTCATTCCATAAGCCCACCACATCTATATTTTAATATTTTCTCCCTTAAACTATTTAAACCTGCAGCTTTAAATTTTTAAAAACATTTTCACATTATTTTTCTTCACCTACTTTTACTTCAATCCCATTCCTTCAACATATTTCTATAACTTCAATATAAACATCCACAATATTCATGTTAGCTTTTTCTCACTTCAGTTTTATCTCGCATCTTTTGAGCCCTTTTATTTTTAATTCCACTTATTCTGCAGAAGGCTCATTACTGAACTCTTCTTCATCTACTTTAAAAAGTTTTTACCTTTATCAAAATCTTTCAGCATTTTTCCTCCCTTTCAATCTTAACTGCCCCTTGTTATCTATGACTATTATTATTGCCACTCCTTTACTCAATACACATATGTATTAGTATTTTCCTATCATCTTCCATTTTTGTAGTGATTATTCCCCTGTATTTTTTTATTCTCATCCAGTTCATGTTCCACCAGGCATTCATTTTCATGCTTCTCATTATTATTACTCCACACAAGAAATCACATTCTCTTTCCTTATGTCCACTCGCTATTCATTTTTTGATGGAGTAATCTACAGTATCTGCTAATATTATTTTTCCATGACCCATATTTTCTATTTCTTAACTTTTTTTGCTTCATGCCCACTTTTCTCCCAAGATCTACTCCTGACATAATCAGAAAAATTGCTTGACCTACATCTGACAATCTCACCATTCTTGCATTCCACACTAATTCTGCCAATTTTTCATCAAAAATAACCCAGTCAATTGTGCTTTTATATTTATATTTATTCCTTTGTCACACAAACCCATGAGTAGATTAATGCTTAAACCATATATTTGGAGCCAACATTTTCAAAGCAAATCTTCACTGAACTACCATTACTCCAATTTATTCTAGTCTCCAAATAGTGAAGTCACTTTTTCTATACTTTTTTATCTTCATGTAACCTAATTGATTTTCTCCCTTCTGGATTATATTCATTCAGAGTGTTCCACAATTTCCCCCAAATCTATTATTTCATTCTTCCATTATCACCATTCATTTGAGAGGATCTCAATATTAGGATTTCTATTTGCATATCCACCTATCACAAAATAGTTGACCCAAGCTTTCTAATATACATTTTATTCTTTTTACTTATAATTCAACCTTTACCTTCTTTGCCTTGCATGCTTTAATGAATACATTCACAAGATAAGATTACTTTCATTATCCTTTCTCTTAGTTTCACAAATACACTCCTTCCTTCCTTCCTTCCTTTTCTTTTCTTTTTCTCTTTGCTGTTTACTTGTCTTACATTTCAAATCATAATCTTCTGTGAGTTTATTATGTGTTTATTATCAGATGGACCAAAAGCTGTTAACATCATAGCTTTGGATAATTGAGGCTTCGAAATAAAACTTTCTAGTAAGGTGAAAGTATAGACTACTCAGGACTCTGGGTCATACACATATCACATACAGTATTATCTATTAAGATAGATTTGTAATATACACATTACTTTGGAAGATAGTGTATTATTGCCCACATTCCACCAACTAAGAATTTACGTATGGTGATCTGACTTGCTCAGAACGGCTTTGATCCTTTTAATAAAAATAAAAACCAAATACAGACATAAATGTGAATTAGGCATGCTACAAATAAAGTAAAAGTCTCCAGCCTCAACAATTCTCTCTATGTAAGTGAGCTAACATAGCATTATTAGAAAATGAAATAATGGATAAAATGGTTGGTTTGGAAGAATGATATTCTTGGAACTTAAAAGGGTTGGCACAGAATAACTTCTATCTTTTAAATGGCAGAAAGTTAATGAACAATAACAAGAGTACTTAGACTTATATACCACTTCATAGTGCTTCACAGCAGTGGTCTCCAAACCTTCTGGCTTGGCAGCCCTGGCCACACAAGCAATAGGCCAGCATATACTTACTACCAAAATGCTCTGTGCTCCAATTTCAGTTTTTCAAAATCTTTTTGTAGCTGCCATAGCATAATGTTAGGATAGGATTTGATATCTGGACTTCTGACATAAATGCCTCATACACTCTGACTTTATTAGCCAGAACAGGACTGTACATAAAGGTCACATGGTGAGTCTGCATTTCTGGAAAAAACTGCTTAGGAAGTGACTGGCCATAAAACAGCTCAAAGTAACTCTCCTCGAATAACAAGAATGTAAACAGGATGAAGGCTGTGATAAAAGACCTTGCTTTGTGGTAAACAGGAGATAACTGTATTAACAACAAAAGGTCCCAGGAAATTGGTCATGAGAGACATTTGCTTAGTAGAAACTAGTTACGTGCCATATGGAGATGGGAAGGACTCGGAAGTTGTGTCATATCTTAGAGTTACATTATTGGATGTTTGTATATCACTTGACATGTACGTATAATCTATCCCATTTGCATATGCCCCCCAATAAAAGGAGGTGCACAGCTCAATACTGTGTCATTTCACCCAGAGAGAAATGTGTCCAAGTTTTCTTTCTAGGATTCGCATTCGTGAGTGACCCCACATGGCTGGGTTGCTCTAAGTCCCTCTGAAGACCTTGTTCCCCTCAGGGACTTTGCAGCACCTCATCTTTTCATATAGGAGACAGTTGTAAATAACAACTCTTAAGGCTGTGCAACAAGGGCAAGAATATTTTCCAAATTTCACACAGCTGAGGGTAAGCAAGTCTTAACAGAAATATTGCTTTTAAGAGTACTGAAGGGATGGAAAACATGATGATTCCTGATTCTCTTAAGTATGTTTTTCCTCCCTCAGTGAGAGAGGAAAATAAGTGCTCCCAAGAATTCCTTTTAGAAAAAACGTTTTCCTTCCTGATCAATTAAATGCATATACAGTACCCTCTTTTATATTCATACACAAAATACACAATTTGATATATCAAAATAAAACATTTACCTGTTGTGAATAGGTCCGCTGAACTTTGGATCAAATTTTCTGGGTTCACCTGCATTTAAAATAAAAGATTATAAAATACGTCATAGGAAACATAACCAAAAAAAGTCAGGACTCATCTCCTTCCACTTGCTCTAAATGAATTATTTTGAGAAAACTCCCTAATAGCTGAGAACAGAACTAAAATCCAGAACTAAGAATCCAGAACTAGGAACCAAATCAAAAGACTGAAATTGGGAACCAGGAACCAAATCAAAAGACTGAAATTGGGAACAACTTGAAACATAGCAGAACAAACAACAACAACAACAACAACATTAATTTCTACATAAGGTGCTATCTCACTTAGATCCTGCAGCTCCAGACATGTTTAGTGATGGGCAGAAATATTCCAACTGCAATTGCCTTTGATATTGCTTAAGTAACACAACTGCCTTTATTCCCCCAAAGTCCTTGAAAAGTTGCCATTCAAATTAATTGGCGTGAATTTAGTTATTAAATACATGGGGAGTAATATTATTAGTTACATGTGATACATTAAATTCAAATCACTTTACATTTTTATTTAAAATAAATCAAATATGGATATTATCCTGATCCCACCTCCTTTTTCACCTTGGTTGTTTGAATAGATGTTCTTCAAAAATCTGATCTTAGGTGTAGAAAAACGCACATACTATTCAAGCGATCTATCTAATTATTTCACTCCGTTGTATTTAGAAAAAATAATAATAGGTGTGTGAATGTTTTGTTTTAACTGACCAGCAAGTAAAGTATGAATTTTTCTACACAAAGAGATTTTAGGCTACCATTCATTTAATCTAATAGTAAATAAAAATGAATATTTTTAAGTTTTAGGTCAAATCAACTAGTATATACTGTATTTATGACTTTTTTAAAAGGTCAGTGTCAAAGCAAGAAATACAGTATTAACAAAGCCTATGTTATTTTCATCGCATAAAATTGTTGTATGGCATGAGAATGCAAGTATGTGAACACTTTCTACAGTTTCAAATCTGTAGTTAAGATCTTCAATGTATAGTTTAAGAGAAAAGTATTTGCAAGTCTATTTGTGTGAGTTCACATGGAAATTCTATGTGTCAAAAGTATATTAAGACAAATAGAAGAAAGATATATTGTTTTTGCCAAACCAATCAATCACTTTATTCTTTGAATGATTTTCTATCACTATCTTATATACTATCTTATATCTTATAGTGTACATTTCCACTCCTAAATAACTCTGTTCTTTCAAACCTAGTTTTACTTCAAAATCCTTATCTATGAATCAATTACAGATGTACAGTGATCCCTCGAGTTTCGCGATCTCGATCTTCGCGAAACGCTATATCGTGATTTTTTTCCACCCGATGACATCATACGTCATCACCAAGAGTCACTTCTCTGTCTCTTTCTCTTTCTTTCCTGTCATTCTCTGCTTCAATCATTTTCTCATTTCTCTTCCTTCCTTTCTCATCTTTCTTTCTCTCTCTCTTTCTCTATCTTGCTTCTTCCTCTCTCACACTCTCTTCCTCCCTCTCTCACACTCTCTTCCTCCCTCTCTCATCTCTTTCTTTCCTTCTCTCTCTTTCTCTATCTCTCCCCCTCTTGCTCTCGAGCGGCCGCCTAGCAGCTGATCTGCTCGGCAGCGCAGCACCAGCGAGGAGCCGAAGATCCGGGTTTCCCCACCCGGATCTTCGGCTCCTCGCTGGTTCCCAATTCCGCCAACATCAGGCTCTCCACACGCCCTTTCGCCGTAACACGAGAGCCTTCCGAAAACTCTTTCCGAGCGCCTCAGAGCAGCACCCCCACCCCTCTTTGATTCCCTCAACCCGCCTGGCCCCTCGCTCCCCTTTTCCACACACGCCACCCAAGAAACGGTTCATCCCGTCTGGGCTTCCCCCCCTCCTCTCGCTCGCTCGCGCTCTCCCCCCATCCGCGTGCGTATGTGCGCGCGCACACACTCAGGCGCCTCCATCCCGGCGGGGACCGCAGCTGCGGGGCTACCCGTCGTCGACCCTCCTCCGGCAGCTTCCTCCCGAGCCCCCACACACATACGACGGAGAAAGCGGCCACTTCAGTATTTTTCCCGGGGGGTTGTCGTCAAGCTCACCTTGGGGAAAAGGTGACGACCTGGTGGAGAAAGAAACGGGGAGCGGAGGCAGCTGCAGAAATTTTTGGTGTAACCACTGGAACCTCCGGGACGGATTTGGGTTGTTCGGTGTGGAAGGATTGGATTTAACGTGGTGTGCTGATTGGAGGCGGCGTTGTCGGCGGCAGCGTGTTGTGCGGGGAGCGCGGAGGGGATCCTGCCCGCGCCCGCTCCCGCCTCGGTCGCCTGCAAGGATAATTCTGCCCTATCTGGACCATGGGGAGTGGGGAGGAAGGAGGCAAATGGGCCAGGAGCGGGGAGAGACCAAAGCAGCGAGGAGCCGAAGATCCGGGTTTTCCCGCTGCACACCGAACAACCCAAATCCGTCCCGGAGGTTCCAGTGGTTACGCCAAAAATTTCTGCAGCTGCCGCCGCTCCCCGTTTCTTTCTCCTCTGGGCCTCAGCCACTCGCCCGCCTCTCGCTCCACTGCTGCCTCTCGCTACCGCCGCCAGGTCGTCACCTTTTCCCCACCCCCTCCGTTTTCTTTCCTAGGGCCCCGGCTAAGCAGCCAAAGGCTATTCAACCAGAGGGGTGGAGCAGCAACCATGGAAGGGAGGAATACAAAAATGAACCGGCGGAGGGCAGAGACGCCTCATTCACTCCCCTCCCCCACCGGTGCACACTCACACACGACGGGGACAGAACGAGAGCGCGCAGAAGGGAGAGGCAGACGCGGCTCTGACCACGCGACGACGACAGCGATAAGTCATTTAAGGAAGGGCGCGCGCCGCTCCTTTCCCAGTTGCCACCTTTTTAATCAGTCACGCAACCGCCCAGAGCAAGCATGCGCACCCTTCGCTACAGAGGGAGAGGGGGGGTCCCTCAGCCATTCTCCCTCCTCCCTCTTTTCCTTCTGCACAAAGCCACTCCCAGAAGCAGTTCAAAAAATACGCGTTTGGCGTAAGGAAGCGAGGAGCCGAAGATCCGGGTTTCCCCTTTCCGTGGGCGGCGGGGGAAGACCCAGCGAAATGCCGAGCAGATCAGCTGCTAGGCGGACGAAGGAACCTTCCCTGGGTCTTCCCCCGCCGCCCATGCAAACTCCACCATCTACGCATGCGCGGCCATAGAAAAAAAAGGGCGCGCATGCGCAGATGGTGTTTTTACTTCCGCAACCCTACATCCCGAAAAATTGATTATCGCGAGGGGTCTTGGAACGGAACCCTCGCGATAATAGAGGGATCACTGTAATTGCCATTACTATGCAGAAAAACATCCCCTTTTGAAATCATGAAAAGAGATTCACAAAAATATCGAGCCTGAAATGTCCTTCTACCCTTTAAACTTCTCCAACCCTTCATCTCCATTCCCAACCTTAAAAACAAATGTGCACAGATATTCTTTGATTTACAACAATTCATGTAGTGACTGTTTGAAGTTACAATGGAAGTTTTAAAAAGTGACATGACCATTTTCCCCACTTACAACCATTTGCAGTGCTCCCATTGTCGTATGATCCAAACTCAGGTGCTGGGCAACTGACTCATATTTATGACAGATGCAGTGTCCTGGGGTCCTATGATCACCTTTTGTGACCTTCTGACAAGCAAAGTCAAAGAGGAAGCTAGATTGATGTAACAATAGTCTCATTAACTTAACAACTGCAGTGGTTCACTTAACAACTGTGGCAAAAAAGATTGTAAAATGAGGCAAATGTCTCATTTAACAACAAAATTTGGGGGCTCAATTGTGGTCATAAGTTGAGGACTACCTGCACTTTCTTATCGCACAAGGTATTTAGGGTTTTTTTTGCTGTTTAGATTTTTATTCTCCTCTTTTTTTCCTCCAAATGCAACTCAAGATGCCAAACATAGTATTGCTCTATCAACCAACTAATTCATACAGTTCTGAGGTGAAGGTTGGTTTTGACAAACAAAAAATGTAATGCAGCTTAATAGTTACATACCACCAACTGACCTCTTCTCTGTGACAGTCTATAGCAAAATCTTTTTTTTTTAGTACTACTATCTTCAATCTTTCATTGAAGTAATGGGGGATGTAGTAAGCACATCAGGAATGCAGCATATAGAATTCACAGTGTTAATCCTTTCATTAGTTAGTCAGTAACTCTTATCAGTTTTCATACACTCCAGCACTGCATAAAAATAAGCTTCTTAAATCCATATATTATATGGCTTAGTGCTAGAATTATAAAAGAATCGAAGTGAAACCATTTTTTTTTAAAGCAAGGATGAAAATGATAAAAAAAAATTATTTCCAGACAAGCTACAATCTTAATCTATAAGTGTCTTATCCGGTGGAAACAACCATATGCAAAGGTGAGATATGAGTAAAGCTCCCTGGAATCTCAAAAATTAAGACTGTAAAAAAAAAGAAAAAAACATTTTGGACGGTATATTCAAAGGAACATCCCAAAATAATCCATTATGTATTCAACATACTCTGTGATGACAGGGAGCAGGTAGTATAGTGGTACCTCTACTTACGAACTTAATTTGTTCCGTGATCAGGTTCTTAAGTAGAAAAGTTTGTAAGAAGAAGCAATTTTTCCCATAGGAATCAATGTAAAAGCAAATAATGCCTGCGATTGGGGAAACCACAGTGAGGGTGGAGGCCCTGTTTCCTCCCAGGAGATGCCTAGAGAGGCCCCACAGAGGTTTCTCCCCGCCTTTTCTGGCCGTTTCCTCCCAGGAGATTCCTAGAGAGGCCCCACAGAGGCTTCTCCACACCTTTTCTGGCCCTGTTTCCTCCCAGGAGATTCCTAGAAAAGCCCCACAAAGGCTTCTTCACACCTTTTCCGGCCCTGTTTCCTCCCAAAGAGATTCCTAGAGAGGCCAATAGAGGCTTCTCCCCCTTTTCCAATTACAGTTTTGGAGGCTCAGGTTTGTAAGTGGAAAATGGCTCTTGAGAAGAGGCAAAAAAATCTTGAACACCCGATTCTTATCTAGATAAGTAGAGGTGTTCTTAGATAGAGGTACCACTGTATTCCATTACAAGATAATGGCTGATTTACTTGAGCAGATAGACATTTTCCTTCAGCCCAGCAAAGAGATCAATTTTTTTAAATTGTCTTGACCATTTATGATATGATTTTAGCTATTATATAGGGCCATATTTTTGTAGCCTTGGTCTATGTGGTTGTTCTGACTCAGCTCACCACACGACAAACCCTCTGCTGTATTTAAATCAATGATCCTTTTATTAGGAGTGCCAGCAGTCCTGGCAAAAAGTTTCTCTCTCAATGCAGGCTAACAAGTCCATCTGGCAGCGAGATGAATAGCTGTCTGTCACATCTAATCATCTCTGTCCCCCGCGTTTTATTCCTGGAGCTAGGGTAAGACCTCACTAGCAGTGGTGGCTCTTCTGTCCCAAGGATCAACCATAGATTCCCACTGCTCTCCTCTCCTCTGCTTCTGGCACAACTGTGCATCAGGCACTGAACCCAGCTGTTCCTCCTCTTTCTCATCAGTCACCTCCAGACCTTAGACCAGTGATGGAGAACCTATGGCACGGGTAGCATGGGTGGCACATAGAGCTATATATGCTGGCACTGTTGCCCTAGCTCAGCTCCAACGTGCATGTGTGTGCCGTCCAGCTGATTTTTGGCTCACACAGAGCTCTGGGAGGGCATTTTTTGGTTTCCAGAGATCCTCCGGGGGGATGGGGGAGGGCATTTTTACCCTCCCCTGGCTCTAGGGAAGCTTTGGAGCCTGGGAAGGGAGAAACATGAGCCTGTTGAGCCTATCAGGAGTAGGGAAACAGTCCATTTCCAGCCTCCAGAGGGCCTCCGGGGGGGCGGCAGAAGCTATTTTCACCCTCCCCAGGCATTGACTTAAGGGTGTGGGCACTCACGCATGCACGATAGTGCACACACACATTCCTTTGATACCCGAGGGGAAAAAAGGTTTGCTATCACTGCTTTAGCCTCTCCATCTGAGGACTGATGGCTTTGCCTCTCTCTCTCTCTCTTTCTCTCCCCGACAGCTCTATTCCCTCTTCCTCCTTGGAGCTCTCAGGTTGCCTTGTTATTTTATTTATTTATTTATTTATTTTGTCCAATACATAATACACATTGAAGAGAAAGATATGTAATAATATAAGTAAAGAAAAGAATAGAAGAAAAGATATAAAGGTATAGGTGAACATATTTGAAAGGAAGAAAAGATAAATGAGATGAGAGACAATTGGACAGGGGACGGAAGGCACACTGGTGCACTTATGCACGCCCCTTACTGACCTCTAAGGAACCTGGAGAGGTCAATTGTGGATAGTCTAAGGGAAAAATGTTGGAGGTTAGGGGTTGACACTACTGAGTCATGTAATGAGTTCCACGCTTCGACAACTCGATTGCTGAAGTCATATTTTTTACAGTCAAGTTTGGAGCGGTTAATATTAAGTTTGAATCTGTTGCGTGCCCTTATGTTGTTGCGAATGAAGCTGAAGTAGTCATTGACTGACTCTGACTCCCATGCCTTCTTCTGATCTGATTTGGTTGCTGGAAGGGCCAGCAGTTGACAAGCTACCCCAATGCGGAGAGGGGCGGCATACAAATCTAATAAATAAATAAACAAACAAACAAATAAACAAATAAATAAATAATTTGAAAAGTCTGTAATGTTGGGAAAGGTAAAAGGAAAAGAAAGAACAACTAGCTGTGAGTAAAACAAACTAGATTTTAGAAGCAAAGTGTCTACCACTAAAAAATCTGAAGGGACAGATTGGGGACAGATCATAATGGGTCTAGTTATGAATTTCTACATGTTTACACCAACTTGAAAGTACTGTACATAATCAGTTGAATTATTATATGGTTGTATCATAAAATCCTAGTTAATCTCAACAATGATTTGTTTAAATAAAGCAGCTTCATTATTCATTGAAAACTAACCATGAATCACCACAGTAGTAACATAATTTGTAAGAAAGTGATTGAGCTGTAAATAGGTGGTGGAATGGAAAGTACAATAATATTGGAACTTCTTTAAATGGAAATGAGAAAACCTGGATGATTGATGTTCTTTTTCTTGTATCCTTCTGGGCATTCTTGATGAACTGCCTGTTATCTTAAGAACATAATAAAGTAAAAGCCTCAATATTCAATTCACTATTCTTAAAATGAGTGCTTGAACTATCACATTTTTCAATGGAAAGTATGAATGGCTGTAACTAGCAGAAAAACAGCCAGTGTTGCAAGAAGAGCAAGACCCTAATTAGAAGAAAAGGGGGCACATAAATTAAGTGATATGAAATGAAGCTTTTCAGCGTGATCAATTATATGGCAATACAAGCTGTAAGAACAACTTCTCAAACTTTGTTTTGATAAGAAAGGTCCTTGGGACGTCGCTCCTTTTGAATTGTTGCCATCTCTTTTCCATTTATGTAGAATTATTCTGAAGATCAAAAGGGCTGGGAAAGGATTTTAAATGCTATGGGGTTGTGAAAAAAATAGCCATGTGTAAGACTATTTATAACCATGAACTATTATATATAATTATACTCAGATTTATTCAAGGAGACTGTAGCTAGAAAAATGACCTGCTATTTTTAAAAACACAATATATCATTTTCTCAAATAATGTTATATCTATCTCGTGTTCAGAGAATATTCCCATGGTGTGACTCTGTAAAACAGACACAGGACAGTGAAATGGAAAAGTAAGGCACTGGGGGGGGGGAAATCAGTGATGAAGATTGTTAGATCCTTGCAGGAATGAAAGGACTGCAGACCTAGGGTAAGTAACAGTTCTTTTATTTACAGAGCAGAAGGTAACGGTTTAAGGAACAAAACAAGACAACAACATGGCTGTGCCTGGCAGCTATATGTACCCCTAGCTGCCAGGCTCAGCCAACCAATCACCTTGTAGTATTTTCCCGCCCAAGGAATATGGGGTGGGTACAAGGCCTAACTGTCCTCTGGACACAACAAAGATGGTTAGTAGAAGTAGAAGTTAAACACACACAAAAAAGCCTGAGGCCCAAAAAACAACAAAAATATCAGGAAATGAATAAAGAGATTTATAACAGATATCTGTAATGTAATATAAATTATAGCATTTACCATTGCCAAGACTAATGAATATATATTTACTTGCACAGAACTTTGGTACCCTTCTGGATGAATAATGCCATATAAAATGCAGTAGATTACTCTCAAGGGTTAGTGATTTGTCTTCTTGAGCTACTACCACTCAGCTGTGGCATATGGCCAACAATGATGTTAAACCATTAATGTTTATTATTCTCTAGGTACTCTATGTGAATCACAGTTCAGTGCAACATGGAAAGGTAGCAAAAGCACTGATCTTGAAACGCGGCTGGAATCTCAGTTCATAGCTCACAGCTTTCCTGACAAGGATTTTGGCTAAAACTTCAGATGCTGTCATCAATTTCATAGAGTAAACATGAGGTTAATTCTGTTTGGCCAACTAATAACAAAACTTCATTGTTCCTATCATCTATTTGGGAGAACATTGTGAAGAAAGATTAAGTTCTCTGGAAGGACAGAAATGTTGGATTCTGGGACAGCATAATTTGGTTCACGCAGAAGCCGAGTGCTCTTCAGACATCAATAGGAAGAAACGGTCTTTATTTTCTGAAAAATGGCCTGAAGAACAAGGTCTTCAAAAAGAACTTTGAATCTTCTGATTCAAAATTGAATCCTGGGCCTAAAAGAAATTTGATCCAGCTTAGATGGCGATAAAATGGCAATAAGATCTTATAACAGCTAGAGCAAATATTATGAAGATCACACAGAAAAAGAAAGCTGCTTTGATCAGGAAAACCTTTTTATAAAGCTGTGGATATATGCCAAGTCATAAATCCGGTTTGATGGAAGTGTTGCAAACTCTTGGGAAATGAGGAATTTGAAGAAGAGGATAAAGATCCCCTAGAGAAATTCTGTGATGTGGTAGCAGCTTAAGAGAAGACAGAGGAGCTACTGTATTATAATTTCAGAGTCTGGTGTTTCCACAGCACGCATTAAAAGAGTAGTTCACCGAAGGATGAATTATTGTGATTCTTCTGTAAATATTTGGCAGTGATGACAAGAGTTTATTGTGTAATTTTACCCAAGGCAAAAAAATAAAAAAAAATCAGGGGAGGGAATGGGGAACTCTTGAATGAGTGTAAGTTTAGAGATTGATTATGTTATCGCCGTGGTCTTCAGAAGTTCAAAACGTCATTTTTGTGATACACCATACATATAGATGTCAGGAATCACATCAAGAATTATGAAGCTTTAATACATTTTAATCAGGGGAATAACTCATATGTTCTATACTGAAGACCATGATATACAATCAGGAAGTCATAACTTCATCAGTACTCCTTAGCTGAGGAAATATCTATATAGATAGATATTTTGTTATAGAAATATATAGCTAATTTCTGATTTGAAATGAAGAAATCATTAGAAATGTTCTTCTAAGTGGCTATGAGAATTGATTATAGAAATGATTAAGTTGGCTTTTAGCACTGAGCAGTATTAATCAGAGAGCAGATTTAAATGAACTTGCATATGCAGAACAATGCAGGGTGATTTCCCCTACACTGTAAATTAGTGGTCCTAAGCTATGTGTAGTTTAACAATTCTGTTTTTAACAAAGAAATAAATAGTAAAAGTATATCATATGATGTCAATGTGAGTTTAATCTTTTAAACATATTACTTTTAATCAATTTTATCTGAAATAAAGTAGAAAAAGTAAAAGGTCTCTGCTGAAGAGACATTGCCTTTTGTCTTAAAACTTGAATTTTACTTTGACTTCTGCTAGTTTTTATCTCTATGCCACTTGTTGAATATGAAGCAGATAATTACATGTACTGGCAAGCTTATAAAATAGGTTTCTGAAATTGTTTCATTCAATAATTGCAATACTGAAACTACATTCTTTGAAGAACTTGTCTTTATACTACTGATTTCTATATTTTGAAATTTCTATATAAATTTCTATATAATTCAATATACCGTATTCTATACAGCCAGTTTGATGTAGTGCCTAAAAAACAAGACTAGAAACTGAGAGAAAATGAATTCAAATCCTGCCTTAGCTGTGAAAGTCAGCTGAGTGATCTTGGGTCAGGCACTCAGTCTCAGCCTAATCCACTTCACAGAGTAGTTTTTCCAGGGAAAATAGGACAAGGAAGGAGTATTAGCAGGGGCGGGCCACTGCCCGGATGTGGGGGAACACAGTGGGGTAGCAAAAAATGGAGCTCTACCCCAGAGCACCCAATTTGCACTGAAAGATGTTGAAAGAAAATGCAGGACGTCCTGCATAAGACATGCCCACAGTGTGGTAGTAAAGATTTTGGTAGCCCTTCACTGAGTATTAGGTATGTTTGTTGCCTTCAGTAATTTGTAAAAACAACAAAGGAAGGTTACAAATAAATAAGCACAAATATTATAGTATTTAATTTCAGATCTGCTTCAATGCGTCAAATAATTGTGCTTATACTGATCAATGACAACATTTAAAATTAATTCTGTGGTTCAAAAAAGCCATTTACAACATGGAAATATGGAGTTAGCATCTGGAATTTGGTTTGTGTGTCTGAATCAAGAGGGGGATTTAAAAGGAAAAAAAAGCACAAATGTTGCTATGCAATTGAAGTTCATTCCTTTTAAATCCAAAATGCATGTAAAATGGAGCAAGGCTTTGATTGTATGGTATGACAGCCATCTTGACTTTTATACCATATATATATACATACACACACAAACAACACACACACACATATATACATAAACACATATAAACACATACGCACACACTCTTTCCCATCTGGGCTAATATGGCTGCTAGCTCTCTGTCTGTAGGCAAAGGGAAATAATCTTTATCTAGGAAGAATTGAAAATTACTTCTCCTACATTTGAGCAGTTTTTGACCTGTGAATTAGGGGTGATAACAAGTATTAGTTCTCTCCCTATCATATTCTTCCCTGCCATGTCTATATACCTGCTGGTTGAGGTTCCCTTACTTGGGATCCCCCCCCCCAATTTTGTTAAGTCATTTTAGTGCGAAACATGTCTGACACGCCAATATGCCAGAGTCAGAGGATTGAACAATAGACAATTGCATCATCTGAGGTTATTGTGAATAGAAACCAGTCACCATGTAAAAGTAATCAGTGGTCAGTACATTTGGGAAGTGAGGTAGTGTTTGTAGTTATATTTTCTAGATTTGCAGGTGTTTCAGAAAATAAATCTGTTGCAGGTTATTCTAAGGTCAATTAGATCAGTGATTTTCAACCTTTTTTGAGCAGCGGCACATTTTTTACATTTACAAAATCCTGGGGCACACCACCAACCAAAATGACACAAAATGACATCCTAAGACACTCTCCTCTCTTTTTCCATCCCTGTCTCCTCCCCACCCTTGTGTGTGTGTGTGTGTACACACTCCTGAATGATTTCCAAAAACAGATGAGGGCTGGGGGGTTTTCTCTCTTATTCTTTGGGTGCTTTTTATCATATGCTTTAAATCAAGAGTCACTTCGCTTTCTCTTTTGTTTCTCTCTCTTTCCTGTCATTCTCTGCCTCAATCATTTTCTCATTTCAATTTTTTCTCCCCTTTTTGCTTATTCTCTCTCTCTCTCCCTTCCTCTCCTTCTCTCTCTCTCTCTCTTACTTTCTTTCTCTCTCTTGCCTTCTTTCTCTCACTCTTGCTTTCTCTCTTTCTCTCTTGCTTTCTCTCTCTCTCACTTTCTTTCTCTCTCTCTCTTTCTTTCTCTCTTTCTCACTCTCACTCTCTCAGCAAAAAGTTGCGAGACCGGAAACTGAGCTTCCTTCTTCGCGGCACACCTGACCATGTCTCGCGGCACACTAGTGTGCCACGGCACACTGGTTGAAAAACACTGAATTAGATGATGGGTTGAAAGTTACTATATTGTCTCAATAATTCTTGCAAGAACCCACCTAATGTTGAGAAGAGTGTTTTGTTCATAAACTAACATATTTTTACAGCAGTTTTCATTGCTGGAAATATTTTGCAGCAAAACATTTAAATAGGATAGATGTTGTCCATCACCAAAATTAATTTTCATAAATTAAATAGGATAATTGGTTAATAGGATAAATAGTGATTTTGGCCACAACTATAACTGAATGAGTTCACATAGTATGTTTCTACTGGGTTGTCTGTTTAGACAAATTCCCATCAGAAAATTCAGAAATAAAAATAAAAGTATCCTTAAATCAGCCTTCAGGAATGATAAAAATCAATGTTTTAAAAGTTGTTTTATTATTAGTACTATATTTTCAGGGCAGAATGATCCTTTTTTTAAAAAGAAAGCCAATGGCCTCACAAACTATTTTAAGAATCTCCAAGCATAGTAAGTTACTGTGTACAGGACCATGTTGGCATTAATACTGGAAAACTCCAAGTAGGGAAATGTTCAGATTAATAGGTACTTTGTTCAGATGTGATGTTTACTTAACTACATTGAAAATATCTATACTAAGCAGTAGGGCTTTTTTTTATACTTCATACTAAAAAGTCTAAAGGAGGAAAATGTTTAGGCTAAGTCAGTTGATCTACAATTGGCTCATAATTTCAGCATATTGTGGTAGCATCTTTTCAGCAATTTCTAAATCTTCTAAAGAACATTAAATACAGATAAATTAAAATATTTATTACTTTTGCTTCTCGTTATTATTCAGAATATGTAAAATTTAAAAAAAACCAAAATATAACAATATTTTTTTATTATATTATTTTATTATATACAATAATTCTATGTCTGGTGGTGTGCATTTCCAAATTGCTGGGAATGCCACAATGATACAATCATTATGAAAACAGCAGTTAGTCTCATAATGGAAAAACAGCTTTCTGTACTTGAGATGAAGTACAGAAGCCAAGACAAATCTCAAGTCATTCAGTTCTTTGAGCCGTCAGTTTAACTTACTTTTTCTCCATATAAAGTAAATGATTTAATTTTGAGTCCTTGTCAGATGAAAGCACAGTACCATCTTGTCCATTTAGTTGTGCTTGAGGTTAAACCTCTATTATGTAATTCTAGTATATTGACTATGTTGTACTATCCCCCCCCCCCATTATTTCTAACTTAGTTTTAGAATATTTTATTGTTAAATGAGATAGGGAACTTGTCCTTTAGATATTTTGCTCTTCAGCTAGTATAGATACTGGCAAGGAATCCCGGGAGATGTAATTCAAAATATTTAGAGATACCAAGCAACCTATCCCTGCTCTATTCTGAATTCAAAATGTAGAATTACAGATTTTTAAAAGCTGTAAATGCAATGTATTTTTCAAACATTCGTCATCATATTTAACAAGGATGTTTCATACATAAATAACTTCCTAGACAAAAAATGTATTTACATTGTCTAAAGGAAAACCCCCCAAAATAAACTGTTCTAATTTGATTTGTTTTAGACAACAAAATATTGTAAAGATCTTCCTGATTCCATTTAAATATCATAATTTTCTATAAGATATCCTTAAATTTTTGTGACTTGCTGATGTTATGATACTGAGAATTCAGTAGCAATTTATTAGGCCTAATCCCTGATGCAATTCAACTTAATAATATACCTCTCAAACCAATATCCATAAAAATGAAGCGTGGGTTTTCAATTAGCATTTGCTAATAGACATGCTTTCATCTTTTTTTTCTCAAACATATACTTGTTTCCATGAAAATATGTTAGATTCTCAATAATCATGGTTAACTTTGCAATAACTATATACAGTACAAGTATTGCATGCTTTGTGAACTTTCCTTCCTGGAAGATATTATGAATACTATTCATTAACTAAATTCAGACTTTGTCCACAACCTTAATATCTTAAAACCTTACAAATACACACCCTGTTCTGTAAATGAAGAAAGCTGATTTGTTTCTGTTTACATTGCAACAAATACATTCTTTTCCACTGCAGTAGCCATCAAAAATACATTTCACTACTAATATAAAAAATTAGTTTTGGAAAATATCTATGTGATCAAACTGTAGAATACATTTCATGCTGTCATATAGAAATTATTCAAATCAAATCTAGGCTCAGGAGATAAATTTAAGGTATAATCAATAAGTAATGGTAGAACTCCTTCAAGTATACTTGAAGTCCATCACATTTTTTTATGCCCTAGCTGAACTGTGATTTGTAAGTTTTTCTAACATTCAGCTGGAATCCTCCTTTCTCTTAACTCATTCATTACTCGATCCTGTATTTTTCAAGAAAAGATAACAGGCTATGAATCTCCTTTCATGTAACACCCTTCTAGTTATTTGAAGACTACTATCATATTGTCTTCTTTTCTTCAGGTTAAACATACCCAGAGATCCTATAATCTTTCTTCAAATGAAAGACAAGTCCTCTGCTTATCCTCATTGTCCTTCTCTCAACTTCTTCCAATTTTTCTGAATTTTTATTAAAGTACGGTGCTTAGAACTGGACAGAGAATTCAAGGTGGAGTTTGTTAAAAAAAGAGAATGGAATGAACATTTTCGGTGGTTTAAAAATTATACCTGTGTGGATGTAAACTAAAATTACACTTGTGCTTTTTGTAGCCACAGCACACATACTCTGTTTGGTGTCAGATATTACATTACTAAGCCTACTATTCCACATCCTATACCTGTCCATTTCTTTTTCATGTCTCAAGTGAACAACTGTGCATGTATCCCTGTTACTGTTAGTTTTAGCTTTTTCTCCGATTTATCCAGTTTTGGGAATATTATTTCTGTCTTTGCAAATCTAATAAATTTGCAAATCTAATAAACATTCTTTCCATCTTTTCATCCAAACAGTAATTAAAATATTGAAGAGCAGATGAACTGATAGTCAGATCCTCCAATTACTACCTTTCTCCAGTTGAATTAAACATTTCATTATCAGAACTCTACACAATTTTAAGGCAATTGTGTACCCAATTTTAAAGCAATTGCATAAAATTGTAATTACTTAGCACATGTAAATGTATTGTACATATGAATACTTTTCCAAAATGTTAGAAAAAGTACATTATTAAATCTATATGGATATGTAAAAGTGGGACTGGCATCTGTCTTCTAAGGATAATTGTTATTCTAAATTCTGCCCCGACTCTTTGATACAACCATGCATCAAAGGCAAACATAAATTAAGAATTAAGAATTTAAAAAATTAAGAATCAAAACAGGGATCATTTTCAAAACAAATTCTAGGTTTCAAACAGGTTTTTTATTCATATAAAAGTCCTGTCAAATACTTTGTTTGGGATGTTTGTCTGCATCCCAAACAAAGTCATGACTAACCAATATGCAACTCATAGGAAAAATATATCTAGGCTTGAGAGATAAATGCAGATCTTTCCTTCCATTAGCTCAACCATGTAAAGCCTAGGTAAATTGTCACAGTTATATACATATTTTTTTTACTTCAGTAAAATCTATTTTAAAACCCATGTCAAGTCAAAACTTGATTTATTTTATATATTAAAATCAGAACGGGTCCAAAGACGGGCTACAAGAATGGTGGAAGGTCTTAAGCATAAAACGTATCAGGAAAGACTTAATGAACTCAATCTGTATAGTCTGGAGGACAGAAGGAAAAGGGGGGACATGATCGAAACATTTAAATATGTTAAAGGGTTAAATAAGGTTCAGGAGGGAAGTGTTTTTAATAGGAAAGTGAACACAAGAACAAGGGGACACAATCTGAAGTTAGTTGGGGGAAAGATCAAAAGCAACATGAAAAAATATTATTTCACTGAAAGAGTAGTAGATCCTTGGAACAAATTTCCAGCAGACGTGGTTGGTAAATCCACAGTAACTGAATTTAAACATGCCTGGGATAAACATATATCCATTGTAAGATAAAATACAGGAAATAGTATAAGGGCAGACTAGATGGACCATGAGGTCTTTTTCTGCCGTCAGTCTTCTATGTTTCTATATTTCTCCTTTTTTTCTGCATAATGCTGCAATAATAGCAATGTTGATATTTGTGTTTGTATGTATGTATGTATCAGGGGTGGGTTCCTCCCAGTTCAGACCAGCTCAACCAAACTGTTAGCAGCCCACTGGTTAGTCAGTGCCAATCTGTGGCCACCGCCATCATTTTTTAAAAAATTGATTTATTTGTTTCCTTCTGAGCATGCACAGAAGCTGAGTTCCAGTACTGTGCATGCGGTCTCCTTTTTTTTTCGCCCCCAGTTGCCATCTTTTTTGCTTTTGGATTTTTTTAACTGGGCATGTGCTGGGCATGTTACTGGGCAAAGCACATGCCCACACAATGCAGGAGTGGACCAGCAGTGAAGTAAGTTGGAACCCACCTGTTGGATTTCTGTTATTTATTCTTCACTTCATACAGCAGAGATTCCTCATAGCAGAACCATACTTCAATGTATATTAGAGTACACAATATATATTGGAGTACACAATACAATGACTCCAATATAAAACTTATGTTTTTATTTCTTCTTTTCTCATTGAACTGGTTTCATATTTACGCAAATAAACAACTTGACAGTATGACTATATTTCTCTATACATTTGCTCTCTATGATGCAGATTCATCAACAGCATATGAATATCCAAGAATTCTATCTTCCAACTGCCAAAAACTGATTTACATACCAATATGCAAATTAGCTCTCTCTCAACATTCCATCCACTTTTTCCATGCTATATGCTAACACCAGCCCTGGTGAATGGCGGATAACACATGGAAAGAAGTGCAACACGCTCTTTTTAATATTTCTTTTTGCAAGTATTCAATTTTGTTAATAATCTGTATGTCGAAAACACTATCTTTAACTTTATTCTATTGTTAGGGTTATGTTCATAGTTATCATAACTTTTATGATTGTTAATTGCTTCAAAAACACATTGGTTTAATTCCTTTATATGTTTAGCTACTTTAAGTATGAATCAATATTTAACACTCCATAATAAACATGATTACAACCAAAAAGACAACTTCTTCTTTAACCTAACTGAAAATTAAAACATAGTAGCAAAACATAATTACATGAACAAAGATAAATATAAATTCAAATGAATCATAACAGCACTGCTAATTCAAGCAACAAAAATTTGTAATTTGGAAATAATTACATACATACAGCTCTAAAATTCTGCTGGGTTTTTTTTAGTACATCTTAAATACTGTGAGAGATCAGAGAAAGTGATCTTCAAAGAGTTTAATGCCAGCCTTTACCACAAAAAAATTTCTCAAGTTACTTATTAAGGGCAAAGGGGAAAAAAAGATTTACCATTTATTCCGTAGTAGAATTCTTCTTTCTTAGCCATTTTCTGATTCCTCACTTTAGCCACTACAAGACCTTTGCCAGGAAGAACAGTTTGTACAGTGAGCTTGTGTCCACAAAGTACTATTTGACTAGGTTTAAAAATAAAGCTTAGCTGGAGTGACACACCAAGCCTTCCAATCAGGACACAAGTGAAAATGGGGGAAGGACTTCTGCTTTCTGTAAAGTTATTTCATCTCATGCCAAAATAAGGCTACTATTCTAAAAGTAGGAATTCTATGCTATTTTCATTAAAGTTCTTTCCCCGCCCCAAACGATATAAATAGGGGCTCAACTTGAAACCACCACAGCCAGTTTAGCACTCAATATAGTGTCTCTATCATTACAAATCATTTTGAAATTCACCAACTGTTGTGTCAACTCTGCCCACAATTACACTATGTTGATTATTTGGTGCAGTTGTAATGGAAGGCTTTTCATGCATTTGTTGCATTCACATACAAAAAACATTCCAAACATTTTGCTTAAGAGTATTTTAAAATACTGAAAAGTTATTTTAATATATTAATAATTGCAACAGAATTTCATTTTCTATTTGCTAAGAAGCTTTTTTTTTAATGCAAAGCGCATGATGGTTATGATCCATATGTTATGTAGAATGGCAATTTACATCAACATAAATTTTCAGAATTTCATCCATTTCAGGGATATCATAGAATGCTAAAACTAAACTACCAACAGCACAGCAGGTACAATATAATAAATACATTATATTAAAACCTTTAAATTAATTTTACAATGATGGAAAATTGAAAAATGGGTTTCTCAATCCACATGGCTAAACTCTTTGCAGATAATTTTCCTCTCCGCAGGCACTTTCGTCTTTATATCAACAGTAATTTCAATGTTTTGACAAGCAGGTTATAAATCAAAACCAATGTGCCATTCAAGTATATTTCATTAAAAAGCTGATCTTTAGTCAGGGCCCAAAAAAATGGAGAAGGTTGACTAGAAGACAAAAGAGGGGGCAGATCAGGCTATAATACCAAGAAAACCATTGCGGCAGGCAACATACTTAACAATATTTATAGGGATTTACAGTAATTTCTTGCAGATTATGCATGTGCTTCAGGTTTGTACGTTTTGCTGAAGCAAATAAAAGGCCCATATTTGAAGGTAAAATATTTTGAATAATTATCTGCTTCCCCTAGAATATCAGTGTTTTTTCCCCTATGCTGAATCAAAAACTATGAACCCCAAAATTTATTAAATAGAGAAGATGGCAAATACTAAAAACTTCGGATTATTTATATACACACATGCATATAATATTGTTTTTAAAATGGTTTTCATTTCTCTTTACAATAAAATGAACAAATTACAAGCCTGATTTTAGAATGTGTAATCTCAGTTTTCAATTACTATATACTGTATAACCACCCCATATGTCAATGCTACTATAGAAATCTTAGACTAAAGATACAGGTAAGCACATTGGTTCAAGTATAAACCACTATTCTACTGTAAAAAGGAGACAATAAAGACAGAATTCAATGTATCAGATATTTCCCCTCTAAATGTTGTGTCATCATGTAACTATATTGTAATCACTCTCTGGCATAACGTACTCAAAATAAATAATGCCTGGAGGGATATTATCCAAGTTTAATAAATTCCATTTGAGAATAAAATTCTCTTGGTGAGATTCCAAATGATGCCATCTGTTGCCCTCGAGGACAGACTGTCTAAGATCCCATAATTATTGTGTTATTCTGGGAGAAGCTAAATAGATTTATGTGGCCACATATTGATAGAGAAAATGGAGTATAAGGATCACCTGGGCTTTCAAGAAAATATAATCACACTCACACACACACCAAAACTGCTTTTAAAATAATTTTAAATATAGGTTTGCTACCAATTTATTGACGTTGTAAAATTCACATGATATGAATTGTGATGCAAATTGTCCTCATTTGTTTTTCCACTTAAATCAGTGATGTTTCCCTACAGCAGTGTTTCCCAACCTTGGCAACTTGAAGATATTTGGACTTCAACACCCAGAATTCCCCAGCCAGCTTTTGCTGGCTGGGGAATTCTGGGTGTTGAAGTCCAAATATCTTCAAATTGCCATGGTTGGGAAACACTGCCCCACAGGATATCCTATCTACCTTCTCTGCCAGCTTCCTCAACTTTCAGTCACCATTTCTAAGGGCAAATCATTTCTTTTGTTTGGGACATTGCCACTCCACCCTTCAAACCTTCTGTTCTGTTTCCCCAGGGTATGAATAAAGTCTTATCTACACAGTAACAGTGAACCAACAGAAAGGAAAAGAATTACAAACAGATTGTATTAAGTGTGCTACTCTTTTCAGTATTTTTACCATTTTGTTTCATTGTAGCAATTCTGGATAAATTATAAAGGCTAATAATTGCATCAATACAATGAAACCAAAGATTTATTGGAGAATGCTTAGTTTTAGTTTAGTTTAATAAGTTTCCATTAAGTCCCTGAAGAAAATCAAAGATAATATTTGGTGCCTTTTATTATTTTGGCCAGTTGCAGAATTGGTATATTTCAGGGCTAACTCTTCCCAACATTTATCTCTATCTGGCCTCTCCAGATGTATGTTGGTCTCACATCTGAAATAATGGTAATACAGTAGCTCTTTTCTGTAGCTCAAGGTAAAAGTCTCCCACTATTTTGACACATGATAACAGGTTTGTTAACAATTTATATATCACACCCAGTGATATATAAATTTCTCACTTTAAAGTCTTATTTGAAACTCGGGTCAGAGGAACCTGGTCTCACACCAGTTTCAGAATCTGAAGTGAAAAGACTTAACAACTTCAAGCCAAATATGGCTCCTAGTTGTGACCATAGTTTCTCTAAAATGTAAAAATCTCATTAACTGCCAGGCCCCTCTTGACCTCAATTTTCTCACACATGGATCAATCTGAAAACAGATTAAATGGTGGCCATTATTGATTTTATTATCAAGAAAGGAGATGGGGTGATCCTATCATTGTATTGACATAGGAGCTTGACAAGAATTTTAAGAAAGTTTTCTGAAAGCCATTTGAATTGGAAGTTATTAGGCTCTGTGAACAAGTGGAAATCCACAGAATTTAATTTGCATGGGGTTTGTTTTGTTTACTCTGTCAGAGAAATGTATAGCTAAAATCGCAAGTGATATTGTAAATGGTAAAGTGTGTTCCTAGAGAAATATATATGACTATACAAAGCTCTTAAAATTTATAGTTGTTGAGCTTGTGTCAGATAACTAAAATTCAATATTAGTTAAAGCTGGGGGAATAGCTCTACACCACAGAGTGAGGCAAAGAATCAAACACCAAAATTAACAATACAACCATTATCTGTAATAAACTCTTGACCATTTATGAATCTGGTAAAAGGATTTTCCATATATACTTAAAAATAGTAAAGTAAAACTCATTTGATTGTTTATTAGACATACTGTACGTTAAAAGGCCTATTCTCAGAGCAAAATATACTGTTATCTATTGGAAGCAGTGATGGGCTCCTACATGTATGCAGAGCCACTATAAAAATTTTGGTCAGGTATGCAGAACTGGTAGAAAAAAATTGTTTTTTTTTCTTTTTTCCCTTCTGGGTTTTGGGTATGTTTTTCCTATCATAATAAATGAGATTGAATGTGCATAATTTTAGAAGAGCTGCATGTGCATGTGTGTACATACACTTTATATAGTAGATAATGTATATTTTTGTGTGCCTGTGTGTAATAAGTATGTACACATATGGCATATATACATATAATTAAATAGTATATTTTGGATGTTCAGTAATACAGTAGTAAGAGAAATTGTATCTCTTTGAGACAAGGAGATGCCAGGCACCCTAAACCTAACCCAAAGCCTTAACATGAGTGACGTCAAGTTCGCCACCTTTAAGCCAGTCACATGACCTTTAAGCCACCCCCTGGTCACATGATCATCAAGCCACTCCCGCCTGGTCACATGGCCAGCAAGCTACACCCACAAAATAAGCCACGCCCACAGCGTGGTAGTAAATTTTTTGGCAGTCTTTCACCGGTTAGAAGGTCTTCAGTTTGCTATATTGTTAGATAAATTATATAATATATTGCAAACAAAAGATGGACAAAGCTAAAGGTATGGGAGAATTTAAAAAAACATAATAAGCTTGTATTACTTAACCATGTTTTGTTGAATAGACTAAAATTAACTTGGTTCACAAAACACAATAAATACAGTATAATGTGATGTGATTAAAAAAGGATGAACCCCGTGGATCTTGTGTGTGTGTGTGTGTGTGTGTGTGTGGTATGTGTGTAAAACATGTTGGCTGTCATTTAGTTAAAACAGTAAGATTTGTGGTACAAAATTTAACAGAACCAAGCAGTGTTTACAAATAACACTGTTGTCTAAGCCCACAACAGTAAATGGTTCAAAATAAATAATCGGAATAGCATAGAACCTTGGAAGTAATGCCCTGTTTGATATTTTGCTTCATTTCATTTATTAGATTTATAAAGACACACAACTCAAAATTACAATTATGAGAAATAGCTCTTGATGCTATTTGGCCCTGTGCTATGAAGGGCCTCAAAGGTGATATCCAGTCTACTAGTTAACCAGTGTAACTTCCAAAATAGAAATATTAAACAGGCATAACAAGGCATGCAGCAAGCTGCCCTGGCTGCTGCATCAGCTATAATGTCCAAATAGGCAGTCCTCAACTTCCAACCATTCATTTAGTAACTGCTTGAAGTTACAACAGTACTGATTATTTTACACCTTTACAGTATTACAGTATCCCTACAGTGACATGATCAAAATTTGGCAATTGGTATGTATTTGTAATGGTTGCAGTGTCCCGCATCCTGGATCTACTTTTTGCAACCTTCTGAAAACAATGTCAATGAGGAAGCCAGATTCACACAACAACCTATTACTAACGTAATAGCTGCAGTGATTCACTTAACAACTGTGGCAAAAATAGTTGTAAAGTGGGGCAAACTCACTTAACAACTGTCTTGTTTAGTAATATAAATTTTGGGCTCAAATGTGGTCGTAAGGTGAGGACTACCTGTAGTCTTGAAGGGTAGCTCCATTTAGACTACATTATAGCAGCCTACATATAAGGTGACCCAAGGGTGAGTAACTGCTCCAAGTGTTTCCTGATCTAGTCAATAAATATCTCTGTGTTCATAGTCCATGAGTCTATGTGTAGAACATCTGTGTGGCCACAACTCCAATTCAAATAGGAGCTATGAGTCAATGAAGACCCCCAAACTATACTTTACCCAAAGGGGTAAATATAAATATTGTACCTTCCTAATCGGGGAGCGGAAGTACAAAATCGTACATTACTAAATCTTGCCAGGATTAAGCCTGATTCTGTTCCTTCCCATCCAGGGCCTTATAACTTCCAGACTATTAAGCCACAAAGCAGATATACTGTGTAATTGTCTTGTAAAAGTTATTTCCTCACTGCAAGATAAGACCATAAAAGCTTTGATTCTCTTACATTTTAGTCACCTTTTGTTTGACTTAAATAAAGATTTTCTTACACACCTTTTAGCGATCTCTCTAACTCAACATCATGAAAGGTATCATAAAATACAAACAGTCTATATTTTAGAAGAGGTGGTAGTTTTTCATATTTTTTAAATCTTTTAAATCTTTAATTTTTAAAAAATTTCAGATGTAATTTTCTATAACTCTTTAAGTATTACTATTTCTCTCGACACTTTCGTTCAACTAAAAGTAGCACTGCCTTCAAAGGTAATTGTAGCCAAAATAGAGACTCAAGTGATTTTAAAAATCCGTTGTACGCTGCATGCTTTGTTTCTGCTTTATTCCCCAAATACTGATATACAAAAGGGAAACACTGTAATGTTAATGAACGATACAAACCTTTAATATTGTTGTTCTTAGTTACAAACACTTGTCCGACCCCATGGACAACGTTCCTCTAGGCCTTCCTCTCCTCTACCATCCTCTGGAATCCACCCAACCTCACGGCTTCAGTGACTCCATCCAGCCACCTCGTTTTCTGTCATCTCCTTTTGCCTTCAATCTTTCTCAGCATTAAGCTCTTCACTAGTGAGTCCTTCCTTCTCATTAGGTAATCAAAATATTTGAGTTTCATCTTCAGGATATGGCCTTCTAAAGAGCAGTCAGGGTTGATCTCCTCTAGGACCAGAGGTGGGTTCCTACCAGTTCTAACTGGTTCTTTAAAATCATTAGTAAATCAATGATGACATTTTGGATTTTGCTTCTACTTGCCAGAGCAAACCGGCAGCAAAAGGATCCGCAACTTAAATCTATCACCTATACCCTATATTCATCAGGGATATGATTTAGTTCATACCTAGTGCTTTTCCCTGTTTTCTTCAATTTAAGTTTAAATTTTGCAATGAGAAGTTCATGACAGTCAACTCCTGGTCTTTCTTTTACTGATTATACAGAGCTTCTCCATCTTAGGCTGCAGAACACATAGTCAATCTGATTTCTTTGTTCAATCTGATCCCCTTTGTCTGGGAATGCCCATGCTCTTGGGCTGTTGGAAAAGAATGTTTTCTATGACCATCATATTCTCTTGAGAAAATTCTACCAGCCAGGGCCCTGCTTCATTTGGTACTTTAAGGCCAAACTTGCCTGATATTCTGGTTATCTTTTCGCTTCCTACTTTGCATTCCAATCCCTCATGGTGATAAGGACATAAATTTTTAATGCTAATTCTATAAGATGCTATAGGGCTTCATATAACTGGTCAATTTCATCCTCTTCAGTACCAGTGGTTGGGGCACAGACTTGGACTACTATGATATTGAATGGTTTGCCTTGGATTCGAACTGAAATCATTCTGTCATTTTGGGGTTTGTATCGCAGTATTGCTTTTCCTATTCTTTTATTGACTATGAAGGCTCCATTTCTTCTGAGGGATTCTTGCCCACAGTAGTATACCTGATGGTCATCTGAATTAAATTCACCCATTCCTGTCCATTGTAGTTCACTGATTCCTAAGAAGTCGATGTTCAGTCTTGTCAACTCTTCTTTGATCACGTCTAGCTTGCCTTGATTCATGGATCTTACATCCCAGGTTCTTATGGAGAATAGATCTTTATAGCATTAGACTTTTCTTTCACCATCAAGATGCATCCATAGCTGAGCATCCTTTCGGCTTTGGCCCCATCGCTTCATTCTTTCTGGTTGTACAAGTACTAGCACTCTGCTCTTCCCTAATAGCATATTGGACACCTTCTGACCTAAGGGGTTCATCTTCCAGTGTCATATTTATTTGCCTTTTGGCACTGTCCATGGGGTTTTAATGACAAAGATACTGGAATGGGTTGCCATTTCCTTCTCTAGTAGAACAGGTTTTGTCAGAGCTCTCTGCTATGACCTGCAAATCTTCTATGGTACTGCACAGTACATCTGGTAGCTTCATTGAGCTATGCAAGGCCCTTTGCCACAGCAAGGCAGCAATCCATGAATTACCTGTAATGTAATTCAGCCTAAATTATGGTTCTAAAATATGCTTTTAATGAATATAGTTTGCCCTTTAGTATGAGTTTATAGCTTGCTGTATCTTAGCAATATTTTGTAGAAGAATTTGTACCTATGTTATGAAGAAAATACAAACTATATATCTATTCCATGCTTTATTTTACTTTTGAAAATGATTTGTAATATGCTGTATATACTATAAAAGTAGTTGAAATAGTAGGAAAGTAATGTCCCAAATATAAATTAGAAGATTTATAGTTGCCAGAATAGAAGAAAATACCATTTCTTCTAATATAATAAGGATTAATGCTGCAGAGAGTATTTTGTTTATGTTGGATTTACTTATACCCATTTTTAAAAGGTTAAACAAATAAATATAAAGTGCAAAATAAGTGAATCCACAGTGAATTGGGATTCTTTTTCCTTACTGATTTATTTAGGTGACGTCTCATTAAAATTAATATAAAAATTTCTCCCATGAAAATATGTCTCTACTGATCCAAATCTTGCTTAGAAAAAGGACTGAAGTTGCTATTACCTAGATTGGGCTCCTAAGTTAAGAAGGTTTGCATTATCTTTACAACTCTGTCTCTGAAGTTGAAACTATATTGTATATATGATTAATAGCATGTTTTGAATGGTCTCATGCAATGTTTCTATACACAATTATAATATTTTTAAAGTAATAGTGAATGCATTTATTTATAGTTGTGCTTTCTCCATAAAATCCTCTGAAATCAATAAATACAGAACAAAACAAAATTTAACTACTTCCTTAAAGTTCATTAAAGAGAGCAATAAGTTTTGTATAGAAAGAAAACTGTCTAATTAAGCAATTCAGTGCTTGCATTATAATCCCATATGCCATGTAGTTCAGATACTGAATTTTTAAACAGGTCTTTTTAAAGCAATGATCTAATTTAAAATAATGAACATGGTTGCTTGTTGGGATACACATTATTCACTGCTATTGGTAAAATATTAAATGTTTTTAAACACATGCAGAGCAAGAGCAAGATTTGAAATATCAGTATAATTAATTGAACATGAAAGGATTTGCTGAGATCTTGGAAAACAAAATAGAACATAATGAATATACCGCCACTAAAAATATAAAGTTATTTTATTGCTTTTTTCTTCAGATCTACCCAACGTCAGCATTTCAGTATTGTCCTCATTAATCCAATTTCCTGATACTGAATTAAATTGCTGTATATATTCCATTATCAATAATGTTTATATGAGAAATAATAGTAATAACATTGTCAGCATATAATTTCAGTTTATGTCCTTGGCTTGCTAACTTGATTCCTGAAATTTTATTTTCTTGACATATCTTTGTACTTGTAGTGCCAATGAAAATAAAAGTGAGAAGGGGAACATTATTGTTTTATTAGCTTCATTATTGTATATTTTTGTTACGGAAGACTATTTATTATTATCTTGGGTTCTTCTTTTAACTACTCTGTATCAATTTAAGGGAGTTTTGATCATTTTCTTCAATAGCATATGCATGAAGGACTTTCTTATTTTTCTGATTTTTATAGCATTCAAAATGTGTCTTTCATTTTTTCTTCTTATTAAGAATTATTGTTGTTAGTACCTTAAATTTACACATTTCCTTTCCTTTTGGAGCTCAACACAGTATACATGCAGACGCTCACATCATTTTAATCGCATCATATCTCCTGCTTGGGAAAGGGGTTGGACTACATTACCTGCAAGGTCCCTTTCAACTCTGTTAATCTGTTAATTATACAGCAACAATCCTGTGATTGGTGAACCCAGAAATAATGACTAATCCCAAATCATCCTTTCAATTCCATAGTCAGGTGGGGCACATTAGTCTAGGTTTCTGTCATCCCAGTCTAACACTTTAACCATGATACTATAAAAAGGAAATCTCAACTAAAAGAAGGAATTATTTCTTGCATTTCCTTCTTTCAATAGAGGTTTTTTAATACTGTACTTATTAGAACATACTTTTATCAATTCAAAATCCTAATGAAAAGACCTAGCATATTAGTCTCTTATTCTCACTTTTATGCATATGTTACATTTGTAGAACTGAAAGCAATTATAAAATAATAAAATATTTATATCCAAATGTACATCTTGAACAGCATCAAATGGAATTACTCATTCATTGAGCTTATTACTAGTCTGATGTAGCCTTTTCTGCTAATTTTGCAAGCTTATTATTAATATGGCATACAATGTACATGAATATAAGGCACATTTTATAAATTTTATTTGAGTTTGATAAATCAGAAAGAAAAGTTATATTACTATCAAGTTTGTAACAAATAAAAAATAAAAGTAATTGCACTGACTATATGCAAAATTGCCACGTTAAGCTTTCCCTAAATCTTATTGCAGATAAAAACTTTATAAATAATCAAAACTAAATCTGCACCTGAAGAAAATACAAAGTCAGTTCCATCCTTCAGATTTGGTTTATTTGTTAATTTCATCTAAAGTTAAAATATGACAAATCTTAAATATATAAAATAATAATTTAAAAAGCACTTTCAGCTTCCAAGTATCTGAAATTTTTATTTGACTGGGCAAGACAAGCATCTGGATACATATGATATCACATTTGATGACTTAAAAATTGCAAAGAATCTGCAAGCTAAACTTCTTCCCACAGTCCCGCATAGTTTTACAACAATTGCCCTAACTTGTTTAGCTTTTTTTAAAATAGCATGCTTTGGCTTCTTGTCAAAGTCACTCATTCGTATTTATGCAGAAAACACATTTAAAACAACCCACAATTATAACAGTATGTACTTTCCTTGTATTACATGTACAAGATAAATCCTTATTTTAACTTTTCATGTTAAAATATTATACCAAAGATGAGGTTATTTTTTATTTAGTCTTCAAAAGGGCAACATAGCACTTACCATATGTGTGTTGTCCACCCCCACCCCCTACCCAATATACTGCATTTTCCACAATATCCCATTCCAAATTTAGGAAAGAACAAGGATATTCAGAGGTTGGTTTCATGGTAAAATTTGTGAAAACTTCATAAATGCCAACATATACAGACACCCATATACAGTGCAATCACAATATAATCCTATGTATATTATTACTCATTATTATGATTAATTAGATTTATACCACAACTTCATAAAGGATATCAGTGTGACATACTGTCAATCCAACTAGGTATAATGTACCTTGAAACTAACTCACAAAATATTTTCCAATTACTTTAATTAAGATTGGCTATAATAACAGAAACTTTCAAGTTTTTTCTCATTCTTTCTAAATACTTTTAGAATCTTATCTTACTGTTTGGATCTTATCAAAGTAGAATAAATACTAAACTAGATTGTTAATTTATATATTCTTCCAATATATAAACATAACAAAATTAGTTCTAAAGTTGAAGGGGAAAAAACCACCTAAACATCTTAAAACCATGAATCATTGTTGAGATGTTTTAATAGGCCATACTAATATCACATTAATTCAATGTGTAAGAATACACTTCAATTGTAGGCTTGTCAAACTGCAATCCATGCATTTTTGTGAATTTCACATTGAAAGCTAAGTTCATTAGAAAGATTACAATTATTTATTACTTGTGCCCACTTGCTCCAATTTCTTTTAACGGCTATAAAATATCAAAATGGGAGAAAGAAAGAAAAATTCAAGATTGACACATACATTATTACAGGTAGTCCTCAATTTACAATAGTTCACTTAGTGACTGCTCTAAGTTACGACATTGCAGCATCCCAATAGATCAAAATTTGGATGCTCATATTTGCGACAGTTGCAGTGTTCTGGCTGGGATCACCTTTTGATCTTCTGGCAAGCAAAGTCAATTGCTTTGTGAAACCAGATTCACTTAACAACCATGTTACTAACTTAACAACTGAAGTGATTTCCTTAACTAGCCTGGCAAGAAAAGTCAGAAAATGGGGCAAAATTCATTTAACAACTGTTTCACTTAGCAACAGAAATGTTGACCTCAATTGTGATCATAAGTCGAGGACTACCTGTATACTGTTTCCGCTTCTGATAGAACAAAAATGAACTTCTAAATACTAGAACTGAGACTGGAAGAGATAAAAGAAACAGGCAAAAGCAGTAATGGTGAAAATATCTTGTTAGTGATCACAGCTCTTTTAAAAAAAACCATAGGTTTTGCTAACTGTAGCTTAACACAGCAGTAAAATAGTTAAATTCAACAGAAAATATAACTGCTGTATGTCCCCATTTGTAAGAAAATTGTTAACAGATATTTTAACACATAGGAGATAAACAACCCCTAGTAATCTTTAGATATCCAAGGAAACAGTCATGATGTTGTTTTCAAGCAGCTAAGTGCTACCAATTGCTAGGGATCATGAGGTCAAAATACAATAATCATTACATCAAAGCCTTCCCAATTTGGCTTTCTTAACCTGGAATGAAAAAAAACCCCTTCATTTTTCCTAAAGACTATTATCCATATTCTGTATGTACTGTCATGCTTAATAATTTGCTATCATAAGCCCACTCTTAGGAATGAAAAGCTAGTAAATCAGCACATTTTGTTTGTCTAATTTACTTGATAAGCATTAAATTAACCAACCTTTCTCAAAAAGCATAAAAGTATAAAGTTGCATAGCCTAAAGAGCATATATAACCATTGAAAATTCAATTTGAGCAGACAATAAATATTTGAAGGAACTGATTTAAAACTTCAAACATTAAAAAAATCACTATTAATCCCCTATTTACATTGATCATGTTTAACTTCAGGAACTAGACTACGGCTGTCAAACATCTGGCCTGTGGGCTGAATGCGTCTTGCCAGTTTAGTGAAAGAAAAAAATCTCAATGCGCCACATGACACCATTGTGACAATATGAGTTTGACATTGTTGAATTAGACCCTGCAATGTACTTTCATTCTTAATCTACCTTTAATGAACTGGATTTTTAGTGCTCACATAAAAACTAAAGGATGTCAAACGTCCTTCATGCTGATGTAGGTACACACACACACACACAAATTAAGGGAGACTAGGATGGCACCATTTTGGCCTTGTTCTGGCCTCATCAGCTAGCCACACCATTCCTTACTGGGATTCAATCTGGCAGCCCCTGCCTTGTAAGGCAGAGAGTTAGCAGTTGAGCCACCAGACCTTGATCCCTCTAGCTCTGTACCAGGGAGGGGCTATATGGTTTTTTATGTCGGATCACCCTGGTATATTGAAGGAACGTCACAGCTCCTTTTTGCCTCTAGGCCCAACCCAGGACCATTTTTCAAGGCAGTTAATTTATTCATAGCCGACAACTATATTCTGTATGTATCAAATGTTTTTAGCTGAAATTTTAAAATATGTTTCCATATATATATATATATATATATATATATATATATATATATATATATATATATATATCAAGAATAGTCCTAAAAATGCGAGTTCCAGGTACATACGTGAATGATGAGGCAGCAGCCATCTCGATCACCGGAACATAGAAACTTTAATAAAACCACTTAGCTTTCGTTAGCGTGCTGCTAACTTCATCAGAGTTTTAAAATGCCGTGGGAGACAAACATCTTTATAAAGCATTACTCAATCTACCTCTTTTGCTCGTGTTTGTTGCCTTTTTCCCTCCCTTGGGGAGGGAAAAAGGCAACAGACACGAGTAAAAGCGGCAGGTCCCCCTACAGCCAGCAGGATTAAGCCTCACAATTCCACCCCCTCCCTTGGGGAGGGAAAAAGGCAACAAACACGAGCAAAAGAGGTAGATCTCCCTTCAGCCAGCATGATTAAGCCCACAATTAGGCTTACCGCAGGGGGGAGGGAAGGGTGTGGCCCCGTGACGCGGGCAATGAGCAGACTGAGTAATGCTTTATAAAGATGTTTGTCTCCCACGGCATTTTAAAACTCTGACGAAGTTAGCAGCACGCTAACGAAAGCTAAGTGGTTTTATTAAAGTTTCTATGTTCCGGTGATCGAGATGGCTGCTGCCTCATCATTCACATATATATATATATATATATATATATATATATATATATATATATATATATATATATATATATATATATATATATATATATTACTGGTTACCTTTAAAGTTGAGCAGAATGAAAATCCATCATACTGGCGCAGTCCACTGACATCTTACATAGGGTCATTATAATAGAAGGAAGAAAAGAGTTTGGATGAGGCCAGAACAAGGCCGAAATGGGACCATCCTAGTCTCCCTTAATTTTAAAATTCCAACTAAAAAAACATTTGACACACACACACACACACATATATATATATATACACACACATACATACATACATACATGTCACATTTTTTTTGCTGAATTTGAAAATTAAGGGAGACTAGGATAGATCTATTTCGGCCTTATTTTGGCGTCATCAGCTAGCCATACCCACTGGTATATATGGTTTCGTAGATTTCGTATATATATATAACCGGTAATAAAAATATATATATATATTCTTCCTTCTATTATAATGACCCTATGTAAGATGTCAGTGAGACTGCACCAGTATGATGGATTTTCATTCTGCTCAACTTTAAAGGTAACCTGTAATAAAAATGTTTTATGTATCCTGTATTCATTATCCTCGTGTGATTACACAGGCTGTAATTTAATGTCTCAGTTGTGAAGCTATTCATAAACCATTCCAATTGTGCCTTTCTACTTTAGAATATCATCGACAACATTTGACTGGGTTTTGCCCCTAGTTAGAATCTATTTTGCATCAATATCACATGTAAACACTGAAGCAAATTCAAAATTTGCCAGAACTTCCAATAAGAATAGTTGTTTCCAAAATCTAAACCTTTTACTAAAGGAACATTTTTTAGGAGGTAATGCCTTAAAAACACTTTTAAATATATTCAAAGAAAATTACAATAATGGAGCAATTAAAATATATGGATATATGATTGAAAATGGTTTAAATTTTTTTTAAAAAATATTGTTTACAAATGATTAAAATGTATAATTTAAAAATCAGGTTAATAATTATAGCAAGAGTACTACATTTGTTCTCCCTAGTATTAATATTAAAAATAAACATTACATATAAATATTGCCACTTAATTATTTGGCATATTGCCCCCAACAACCTGGGTCCTCGTTTTACCCACCTCGGAAGGATGGAAGGCTAAGTCAACCTTGAGTTGGTAGTGAGATTTGAACTGTTGAACTACAGCTAGCAGTTAGCTGAAGTAGCCTGCAGTGCTGCACTCTAACCAGTGTGCCACCTCGGCTCTTAAATCCTATTACCCCAAATAAACATTGTTCTGCAGTCAAGCTACTTGTCCAAAATTTGATTTTAGTCATCAATGTATGAAACTAAGTTTAGTTACGATTGTGCTTCTAGATGATTGTCAATTATTTACTCATCACTAGTTAGCATTCTGAAGACATCCTTTCCCAACTGAATTAAACAACTGCATTTTTTGATATCACCTTTGTTATCAGTTTTTAGTTTAATTTCCCTGGTGGAATACTAAGGAGGCACTAAGAAATGCATATAGCAACACACATGTTGAATTTGTACATGACGTCAGCTCTTCTGATTCAGTTTGCTGAAGAACACAGGAATATAAAATACCTGTTTAGATTTAGTAGTAAGAAACAAAATTGTATACTGAAGACCAAATGTTAATTCCTTCCATACTACAATATATGGCAATTAGCGCCACTCTGCAATGTCTAGGATGCAAGCAGGGACAATTGCACACGAAGAACTAGTATTTGTAGATTAATCACTATGCCTAATATATATTGTTTCATGATTACAAAGCTGAATACTTTAGGGATATAACCAGCAATGGGCTACGAGACGAAACGCTAAATTGCGCTTGCCGCAATAAGTTCTTGCAGGACCAGCGTGATTTTGCTGCTGCACCTGTGGAGGTAGCAAAATTGCACACGGAGCCGCAGGTAAAACTTCGCCGAAACACGAGCGAAATTTTGCTACCTCCACAGGTGCAGCAGCAAAATCACGCTGGTCCCGCAAGAACTTAAGAGTGCAATTTAGCATTCCGGCTCATAGCCCATCGCTGGATATAGCAAACATCACATGGAAACCTTGGTTTTGGTTAAAAAAATAATAATTGTGATTCACAGTCAGCAATTGCTTGCTCAGTGTTTACACCCATTTACCATATAGGGTAGATCAGGGGTCCCCAACTCCTGGGCTGTGGATCAGTACTAGGCCATGGCCCATGCAAAATCAAGGTACATGTGAAACCATGCCTTCCCCAGATGTTTCCAAACTTTTGGTTCCCTGGTGCCCAAATATTCAGGTCAGCTTATCTAGATAATTAGAATTGAAATAAGATCGTTATTGTTAAATAGTGAACAATGCAGGTAGTTCTTGTTCAGCAACTACAATCTTGGACTGGCAGTTATATCCTTAAGTGAAGTGGCCACTAAGTGAACATCACGTGGACACTGCTGTGCTTATGATTTGACTTTAGCTTTCCTCTATTTTGCAGCATCAGAAGGATATGAAGCAAAGAGCAGGAAAAGTTTACAGAACTGAAGCCCAGTAAAAGAGCAAATCTTATAGCTTTTATTCCCCACTCCCGGCCTTTTGGAATGCCCATCCCAGCACTGGGATAATTGGCAAGAAAATTAATGCATTTATATTAATTTGAAAGGAAGGGATTATATGAGAGTAATCAAGGCATATGCCTGCACTTTACCTAGTATTCACCCAGCCCCAAGCCAGTAAGAAGCAAATAAAAGACTTTAGTGTGAAACTTATTAGAGACTTCTCAATTTTAGGAAGCAGCTGCCAGCAAACTTCAGTTCATTAACATCCGAGACCCAACCTTGTTAACTTGCTCTTAGTACTTTGTAAGGATGTGCTGTGCTAGGGAGAAAAGCAACTTGGGAAAAGAATGCAATGAGGAAAAGAAAAAAAAGGGTTAAGCACAGGACAACACCAACTAAGAGTAATAGTGAACCCATGGTTGAGGTAGGCAAGAAGTTATTTTTTTCATCACCATTTTTTGCAAACACTAGCTGCAAACACTAGCAAGATCTAAAATGGACACTAAAAACGTCATGAGCCAGAATGGTGCAGCAGGTAGAGTGCTGTACTGCAGGCCATTGAAGCTGACTGTAGATCTGTAGGTTAGCGGTTCAAATCTCATCACCGGCTCAAGATTGACTCAGCCTTCCATCCTTCCGAGGTGGGTAAAATGAGGACCCGGATTGTGGGGGCAATATGCTGGCTCTGTTAAAAAGTGTCTATTGCTAACATGTTGCAAGCTGCCCTTAGTCTAAGGAGAAGGGCAGCATAAATAAATCAAATAAATCAAAAAAGCACAAGAAACAATATTCTTTCTGCCCAAGGAGCTGCTGATACAGTTCTACAGAGGAATCATTGAGTCTGTCATCTGCGCATCTTTAACTGTCTGGTTTGGTTCTGCAACCCAACAAGACAGAAAAGGGCAGCCTAGAAATTGAATGAATGAATGAATAAGATACAGATGAACTGCAGAATAAACAATTTCTACCACCCTGCCTTCCCTTGAGGACCTTTATATTGCACGAGTCAAAAAGAGGGCTGAGGAAATATCTAGAGAGCCCTCACATCCTGGACATAAATTGTTTCAACTTCTATCCTTAAAATGACACTACTGAACACCAGAACAACTGGATACAAGAACAGTTTTCCCCCCGAACACCATCACTCTGTTAAACAAATAATTCAACACTGTCAAACTTTTTACTAAGTCTGCACTACTATTAATCTTCTCATGTTCCCATCACCCCTCTCCTCCCACAAATGACTGTATAACTTTAACTTTGTCGCTTGTATCATTTACAATTTATATTGACTGGTTCCTACTATGATTTGATTACTTATTTGTACCCAACTGTTGTACCTTATGCTTCTTGATGAACTTTTCTTTTATGTATATTGACAGCATATGCATCAAGACAAACTCCTTGTGTCCAATCACACTTGGCCAATAAAAATTCTATTCTATTCTATTCTATTCTAGCTGTTCAGCTCCTAAATAAGTACTACTTACTTACTAATACAATTTATTTATTTTATTTATTTATTTTGTCCAATACACAAGGAGGGTTTTAGTGGGTATATATCTATATACACATAGTAAAATACATGATGAAGGTTATAGAGGAGATACTCATAGTAAAATATATCTAAGAAATAATAGAAAAGAAGATATAGTAATAGAATATATCAATGAAAGAATAGAAGAAGAGATAAAGGAATAGAAGAAAGGAATAGGAGATATAGGAGAGCAATAGGACAGGGGATGGAAGGCACTCTAGTGCACTTGTACTTGCCCCTTACTGACCTCTTAGGAATCTGGATAGGTCAACCGTAGATAATCTAAGGGTAAAGTGTTGGGGGTTTGGGGATGACACTATGGAGTCCGGTAATGAGTTCCATGCTTCGACAACTCGGTTACTGAAGTCATATTTTTTACAGTCAAGTTTGGAGCGGTTAATATTAAGTTTAAATCTCATAGGGTATTCTGTTTCGAGTGGAGGAGTGAAGGGCTCTTCTGGTGAAGTATCTTTGGACATTTTCAAGGGTGTTAATGTCTGAGATGCGATATGGGTTCCAAACAGATGAGCTGTATTCAAGGATGGGTCTGGCAAAAGTTTTGTAAGCTCTGGTAAGTAGTGGTATGTTCATATGTGCTCACGATAGGTATTTTGATCAGGTGACCATAGATATGTTCATATGTGGTCACATGATCAATGGTCATACCTGCAAGGGCAGATCATAATTCATATTTTTTAAAAATACCAGTGTAACTTCAAATGGTCACTAAATGAATAGTTGTAAATTTAGGACTACCTATATAGCTTTCATTTAATGGTTAAAATCTGTACTTCCTTTTCACTTTTATACAGAAATAATTGCACAATTTTTTTTAAATTATGGCCAATGTAAATAGCAAAAATAACTTCCCAAACTTGTTTACAATTCTAACTTGCTTTATTTGGCTTTTTTGCAAGTCCCTTTGGTTTAATTAGGTTTGTATAATATCACTACATAAGCTGCAAATGATTATTGCTAAGAAAATAACAATAGGCTTTTTTTGTAGAAACTTTAAAAAGAAATATTAAGTTTTACATCATTTAGACCCAAATTTTATATTTGTTTACTGCCTCGTGAGAGGTTTCCCAGCAAAATTTCCAAATTAACAAACACACTAATATAAAACATATCCATATACACAATTAATTTAAGGATTTTGCATTAGCATATACTATTGCATTAACTGCAAGAGTAACTAAATTGATTTTTCCCTTTAATAAAACACATTCTGATGAATTCAGTTTGGATAAGGTGAGGTCATCACAACCAAAGCATAATTTCAAATGAAAAAGTAAATAACCAAGCAAGTAACTAGAGAGTAACTTGTGGAAAATGATGAAAAGGAAACAATAGTAAAATACAAACCAGTAATCAGAAAAGATTTCAGGGTTTATATCAGGGATTACATCCAGAGACAATAACCTGAAAAGAATTACAGGAATTGACCCAAGGTTAAAATATTGCTGAAAGGTGAGTTAAAGATAGACTGTAGAAACTTCACTACAATAATTTGTATTTGTATTTACTAGATTTGTATGCCGCCCCTCTCCGAAGACTCGGGGCGGCTAACAATATAAAAAGACAATGTAAACAAATCTAATATTAAAACAATAAAAAAAAACCCAATTTAAAGAACCACTCATACATACAAGCATACCATGTATAAATTCTATAAGCCTAGGGGGAAGGGAAATTTCAATTCCCCCATGCCTGACGACAGAGGTGGGTTTTAAGGAGCTTGCAAAAGGCAAGGAGGGTGGGGGCAACTCTGATATCTGGGGGGAGCTGGTTCCAGAGAGCCGGGGCTGCCACAGAGAAGGCTCTTCTCCTGGGTCCCGCCAAATGACATTGCTTTGTCAACGGGACCCAGAGAAAGACACAACATATTGAGTTTCTCTTAGACCCATGATGGCGAACCTATGGCATGTGGAGCCATATCTGCCAGCACATGAGCTATTGCCCTAGCTGAGCTCCAGCGCACATTTACACACCAGCCATCTGATTTTGTGCTTGTGCGGAGACTCTGGGAGGGGGGTTTTCTGCCTCCGAAGGGCCTCTGAGGGGAGGAGGAAGAGAGCATTTTTGCCCTCCCCAGGCTCCAGGAAAGCCTCTGGAGCCTGGGGAGGGTGAAAAATGGCCCTATTAGATGTTGGAAAATGTCAGGAGGTTTTGTGTGTGCATGCACAGGGGTGGGGCAATCCAGGGGGCACTCGTATGCACAAGGAATGGGGCGCATGGGGGCATTGAACTATTGGTGTGGGTGATAGCACACGCATGCACACTTTCGGCACCCGAAGGAAAAAAGGTTCGCCATCACTGTCTTAGGCCATCATACTTAGAAGTATTGTGAGAAATTAATCCAGTATTATTTGTAGGTTTGCACCAAGGCAACATATACACTCTAAAGACTTGAAACTTCACGGATCCTTTTGCTTATACCTTGGGAGTGTTAGTTAATTGGTTCCAGGAGACACATTGAATAACAAAAACAATGAGTACCAAACAAAATTTTCCCATAAGGAATAATGTAATAAGTCACAAGGCAGCCAACACCAACAGGTTTGTGTATTGAAACCAAACAAATAATTAATACCAGGACAAAAAAGTTGTGTCAAAATGCATTGAGTTCCAAATTCGATAAGTTTCAAAGCAGTTGAGCATCAAGATATCACTGTAGCTAAAAACGCACATGCTGAGGTTGCATTTAAAACTCTTTCAGCTTTGGAAATGACAAATATAAATGTACAACACAGAAACCATTTAGAATCTATGGGTCTTGTGAGGTAGGCCAGGTCAAGTAAAATACTACAGAGATTCTAGGAATATTATTTTATTGTGCAGTCCATATTAACCAAACTTGAATACCAGTCCAAAAACTTCAGTGTCCCTTTTTAATTATTAAGTGAAGGATTATCCTTTCCAAGGATAAGCAACCATTACCCCTCCTATCTCAAAGTTGGAGATAAACTCTTATATAGAATCATAATTATTTTGTTTTATTCGGAGAGGGTATTCAGCTGGTTCGGACTGGTTCGGGTGAACCAGTAGTAGCAATCTTTGGGCCACTTTTTGAACTTACACATGTGCAAGCAGCATGCACGAGAAAAACATATGTACCGGTAAAAATTTCATGTAGATAATTTGTTATATTTATATTTATTTTATTTACTTATTTTGTAAAGTACGCATTGGTAGTATACAAAGGTATAATAATAGTTATATACATGATACTAGTAAGAGAGAAACATTACCACAGGGGACGGAAGGCATGCTGGTGCATTTAGGCATGCTCCTTACTGACCTCCTAGGAAACAGATGAGGTCAACAGTGGAGAGTCTAAGGATAAAGTTTTGGGGTTTAAGTGATGATACTACAGAGTCAGGTAGTGAGTTCCATGCATCAACTACTCGGTTACTAAAGTCATATTTCCTGCAGTTGAATTTGGAGCGATTTACTTTAAGTTTGTATCTGTTGTGTGCTTGTGTGTTGTGGTTGAAACTGAGAGTAATCATTGAGAAGAAGGATGTTATAGCAGATGATTTTATGGGCTATGCTTAGGTCATGTTTAAGGTGACGTAGTTCTAAGGTTTCTAAACCTAGGATTGTAAGTCTAGTTGCAGAGGGTATTCTGTTGCAAGTGGAAGAGTGGAGGGTTTTTCTAGTAAAGTATCTCTGGACATTTTCTAAAGTGTTCATGTTTGAAATGAGTGTGGGTTCCAGACACATGAGCTGTATTCAAGGATTGATCTGGCGAAAGTTTTGTATTCTCTGGCTAGTAGTGTGCTAATCAAAAATATTTCTGGTTAGTTTTAGTCTAATTCCCTGAGCTGAGTCAAAATTGTAATTGCATGATAGTAAAACTATTTATTTATTAGATTTGTATGCCGCCCCTCTCCGTAGACTCAGGGCGTCTATACCTTAAAGCAACTCAATACAAACATATAAATAAATTCTGTTTCCAGTTATCCCAAATAAAACATTAAGCATTCATTAAGGCCAAGAACCTACAGAAAGTAGTTTGAGTTATGGAAGAAAAATGTATTTCTGAGGACAATTCTGTTTTCCCCCCAAAAGACCTATTAAGTATCAAATCTCTCGGAAAGTCAGCAACCCTATTTGTATGCATTTCAAGGGGAATTTTGTGAAAAATTGTTCTCCGCCGTACGTTTCTGAAACAACAGTATATGTTGGCCTATGAGTAATAGTGATTATGATTCTAATAATATAGGACAGTATTTGGTGATAAGGGAAAAAACAAAGAACATGCACGGAATTTTAAAGCTACATTAAAGATTGCCTGGCAAACCAAGAATTTCAAGGCTTCTGTTAAGGCTGATAGGGAAATAAATGAATTCTCTATTGACAGAAAAATGTACAATACCAATCTCCACAGTTGCAATTTAATATAACCCTCAAAACCATCCTCTCTCTCTCTCCTTCTCTCTCTCTTTCTCATATGTATATATATATACATACGCATATACATATGTACATATGTGTACATACATACATACTCCTGTTAAAGATTAAAGATTCAGATAAGATCAAAGGTGATATACAAGGTCACCCAGAAAATAATGCACATTTTATTTTATTGAACACAGTGAAATAATAATGTTTCTTCCACACTCTCTATTTTTCCACTTAATTTCCATCCCATTCTATGGCCTTCCTCCAGCGAGACACAAGGGTGTGTATGCCCTATCGGTAATATTCCTTGTTCTGGTCACAAAGCCATTTCTGCACTGTGCAAATCACCTCTTCGTCATCCTCAAAATGTCTTCCGTGAATGGCATCCTTTAATGGCCCAAATAAGTGTTCCAAACAAGTGGAAGTGGAAGTTTGAGAGAGCTAGGTCAGGGCTGTAGGGTGGATGGGGGCTTATAACATACATCACTTATAGACACCATTTTGAAACACTGCTGCAGCTACACTATCTCTCTGAAGAAATGCAAAATTTACACACACACTCTTGACAATTCAAATAATGTATATCTAAATCTTCATATTCATACCATTACTGTAGGCTGAGAAAAAAATGTGGTGCATTACTTTCTGGGTGACCCTCATAGTTCTAAATTGTCTAAATCCAAAATGGTGGAAGAAGGTATTCTATTGCAAGCAGACAAGTGGAGGACTCTTCTCATGTAATATTTCTGGAGTCTCTCAATTATATTAATGTTCAATATGCAGTGCAGGTTCCAGACAGGTGAGCTGTATTCTAAAATTTGTCTAGCAAATGTTTTGAATGCTCTGGTTATATTGGCATGCAGTTATCCAATCATATAGAGGCCCAGAGATGCCATATAATTTTAGTTTCAGAAGTAGTTTGTTGTTTACCACTGAATCAAAGGCTATGTAATTTGCATCTATTACTTTACCCTGATTGTGTGGTCCATATGTTTTTGCAGTGTAGCAGTTGCAGATTACAATATTGGGTATGAGCCATTGCTGTTTACAAAGATTGAGCCAAAGAATGTGTTAAAGAGGTTGGCTTTAACGGCTTCATCATTATAGTCTTTACCATTAAATCCTTTAAGCGGTGGGATGGATTTCGAGTCTTTGAATTGGTTGTTTACAAAGTTATAGATCATTGGTGCATTCAGTCTTTATTTGGTGGCATAGATTTTTGAAGTAGCTTCTAAAGTTAGCAACATAGGCACTTTTGTTTTTGCACCAAAGAGATCTTTTTGGGGATTGCAGCTTCCTTAATATAGTAATATAATTATTTTGCCCACCCATTTTTGCTGTTCTGCTATCATTGGCTGTCTAAATAAAAGAGTTATAGGATTAAATTGATGGGTGAAACTGACAGAAACAGAGAGAGACTTCAGAAGTGAACAGCAAATAGCAATCTTTATTTCAGCATCACAGAAACAGTATAGAGAACATGTGTCTTGACAAGCTACTGGAGATGTCAAACTCTCAACCAGTTACAGGGCTCCAATTTCCCACTTGCCAGTTGCTTGCATCCGAGCCAATCAGACTCGACTAGCAGTCAGCATGGTCATAACTGCAAGGACTTAACATGTTAGGTTTTATTTTTATAGTAATTTAAAAGGGAAACTGTTATGTTGTGCAGCACCTTTACCTATAAGGTGCCTCTAATAGCAACAGCACTTATTTACCACTTCACAGTGCTTTTACAGCCCTCTCTAAGTGGTTTACAGAGTATATTGCACCCAACAATCTTGAGTCCTCATTTTACTCACCTTGGAAGCAGTGTTCCCTCTAATTTTTTTGGGGGGTGGGCGGAAAAGTATAGTGTCTGAGCGGCAGTCCCTTTGGGACTGGGCGGCACAGAAATAATAAATAAATAAATAAACAAACAAACAAACAAACAAAACAAATAAAAAACCCACCCTGTTTTGCCTCAGAGAATTTCAAAATAAAATACTGTACTGTGTGTCTATAACAGTGAGCTCATAATAGGGCAACTCTATCAATATCAAAATGCCACTTAAATAGTTGAGCTAGTTTCAAACTAGATTTTGATTTTCTTTCTCTCTTCCTTTCTCTCTTTTTTCTATCTGTTTCTCTCTCTTCCTCTCTCTCTCCTTCCCTCTCACTCTTTCCCTCTCGGCTTCTGGGCAGGTTTGGAAAACTCTGAGTTGATGATGATTTTTAAGTGAGCGATTGCTCACTGCTCAGCTTAGAGGGAACTATGCTCGGAAGGATGGAAGGTTGGGTCAACCTTGAGCCGGTGGTGAGATTTGAACTGCTGAACTACAGCTAGCAGTCAGCTGAAGTATCCTGCAGTACTGCACTCTAACCACTGCACCACTTCAGCTCTAAACTTCACAGAGCCCCCACTTTTGATGATGTTAGAGAATCCGACAGATCAAGGACTCTGACAACAGAAGATTTCCATAGATATATGGAGGCTCAAAGTCACCATTCTGCCCACCCATTCACTAAGGGAAATATTTTTTCTACTATTTCTTAGTGTCATCAAGCTGAACAATTATCTAGCGTGAACTTTTCTTCATCTCCCCTATATGTGTAAATTATTCTGTCTTTTGAAAAAGTTTGCATTTAAACATTCCAATGTGCTTCATTTCTGAAAACCTCTGAATTCTTGAACACCTACATTCTTAAAACTGATATTTACTTTTGCTTTTTGTGGCTAACCAACAAATTGAACACCTAAATATGATTTCTTCTCTGAGTGTTGTGGTTTTAGTTTCTGTGTGGGAAGAGGTGCCTTTGAGTCAGCATTGACTCCCAGCAATTTCGTGGAAAGCAATTTTCATGGGCAGATTTCAGAGGTAGCTTGCTGTTGCCTTAGGGCTGAGAGAGTGAATTATACAAGCCTATGCATCTTGTTTTGTGATTATTTAACAATAAAAGTTATGTGATAGTTTTTGAGAAATTAGGCTAAATACTCTTAACCCTGAAACTGTTAATGAATATTTGTTTTGACACAACTGATTCTCCCATAACTTAGATCACATTTGTCAATAATATTCCTATTCTGGTTGTATTCTAAAAACAGTGGTAAGTCTCTGTATCCTTTTGTTTCATAAATCTATTCATAAACAAAACCATCCCTCTTAATCTCTCAGAACTGAATTCATTCAAACACCATTTCTCCTAAACTTTCTTTTCCTTAGCTGCTTGATTCTATTAGATACTGCTGCTCTTCTCAAGGAAGCAAAAATGTTAAAAATCCCATCTTTTTAGTTTCACCACCAGTATGGTTAAGTAATACACAGAATTCATGTTAACTGTTTGTAAGACTCTAATGCAGGAGTCTCCAAATCTTGACAACTCTAAGATTTATGGACTTCAATTCCCAGAATTCCCCAGTCAGTCATGAAGTCCCATGCTGACTAGGGAATTCTGGAAGTTGAAGTCCATAAGTTTTATAGTCGTCAAGATTGAATGCTCCTGCTATAAGAGATGCAAGCCGTTCCAAATATGTGGAACAAATAATTGACACAAGTGGATCGTATATTTGCAAAGAAACATATATACATGAATCTCAGACCAATAGATTTCCTAAGTCAGACCATAATAAGTTTTAAAATACAGTAATATAATTTGTGCATAAAGCCAAATGTGGGTTTTTAACAATTGCACATGCAACTGAAATTAGAAGATTGGGGTTTTTTTTAAGGCTTTAGTAAACTGATATGCCTCAGATCATAGTGTGCCCTCATGGTTTGTAGAAACTGCTTCCATTTATATGTTATGCAATTGACAACATAACACATCTTTTCTACGATGTTCTTATTTCTTTTAAAGGACAATCTACTGTGGCTGCAGCATGCTAATTATAACTGCATTCAAAGAGAGTCTCCATGGAAACGGAACAGTCACCAAGATGTTCTATTTTATGTAAGAAATGAAAGGTTACTACAGTCAATGGATGTTTGATCATCAGAAATCCTGGAGAAAAAATAATGGGGCTTTGAAAGTAAAGCTTAATTTTGATAACAAAATCATGTCAAGTCATTGCTCCAAACTTAAGCAAAATATTAGCTATTATTAACACTGTTATTTTCCTTAAAAGTAGCTTGGTTATGGAAAACAAGATATTCCCTCTAGTGCAGGGGTGTCAAACTCCTGGCCCACAGGCCAGATGTATCATGTGCTGGCCACACCCACAGTAGTGAAGGGGGTAAAGTCCTGATATGTCATGTGACACAGCCATGATGATGTGAGTTTGACACCCCTGATCTAGGCCATAGTGAAGAATTTCATCTACAGTAACATATTTTATCTTTCAGTTTAAAAAATGGGAAGAAAAAGTAGAAGGGAAAAAGTCTGCTACAAGTTACATTTTATTAGAGGCAATAAAAAGATAGTGTTAGCTCTGTTGTTGATAGGGTTCATTATATTTTAAGCATAATCAAATAACTTAGAAACCTAAAACCTAAATACCGTACTTTTAAAACCTGGCAACTGATCAATCAATTCCATATTGGCCCAGGAGACAAGTCTTATAATACCTAAATAACAATAGCTATTGTTATTATCTGTTTTACAATAGCTATTGTTATTATCTGTTTTACATTGTAGCTATTTGTAGAACAATGAAATACATATTCAAAATGAAATATTATTGAATAGTTTCTAAAATATATAAACAAACAAACAAACATTATCAGAAACAACACACAATACAGTAATGTTAACCCTCTGCAGTAGAAGTTTAAGAAACGTAAGCTGTGAGCAATCTTAGAACTCTGATTTATTAATATAAGCTATAATTACAGAATCTTAAAAGCCTGACATGGTTCTTCTTTTCCTTTTTATACCAAGGAGAGCCAATTTAGGGTAATTTGAATTTCTTTTTCATGTTTTTCTGCCAAGTCAAGCTGATCTTTTTTTTTTTCAAATACTGCTGGATGCTTTTTTCAAGGCCGTCCCTAAAACTCTACTCAATTGTGAGTATGCTTGTAATACATGCAAATTACATTTGCAAGTATCTTTGCTGTGAGTTATAAACCCCTCCGCCAGTAAGTGACAAGCTTCAGAAGTTGACAGCCAATACATCACCTCTCCTATTATAAATCTACTTTGGCTAAATAGAATAATCAAGTAGCTTATTTTCAAGTTACTTCCTTAGAGAATAAAATCAAACCCAACTCACTACATCACTTAATGTATGTGCATATCTTATCTGAATTAATTATTTTAATCAGCAAAACCCATAGCTTTCCAAGGTGTTTTCAGAAGGTGAACATAAGGTATCTGAAGCATTCCAGATGAACTGAACAAAAAGTCCCATCATCATTAGTGCCATGGATTATTCTGCAGGATGGCAGAGTGCAAAAAGGTAAAAATATTTTGGGAAGTTCAAAAAATAAAGGCTTATTTTATCAAGGAGATTATGGCTTTTCATAAACAGTACCACTTCAATGTCTATTCCTTTTCTACTTCTTAATCCCATTCTATTTCTTATACCCAGGGGTGGGCAGCCAGCAGGACGGAGTGGAATGCAGTTCCACTGGCGGAAATGAAGCTGTGTGCCCAGCTTCAGCTGACTATCTCCCCCTGCCATCCTCCTCCTCTTCCTCGGAAAGTGTCAGGGAGACCAGCACTGACAGGAGTTGCAGGGAGCCCATTTCCTCCCCTCTCTTTTCTCAACAGCTGATCGGCACCCATTCGCCTAGCTACCCAGCCTGAGGCAGGGGGCGACCCAGGAAGGAGAGCACGGGAAACACGAAGCAAATTGTCACCCCAGAGAGAGACACTGGTGAGGTTGTAAGTCAAGGACTTAACAGTTCAGTTGACGATCGTGATTGTTCAAGACACTCCCACCTGGTCACATGGCCGGCAAGCCACTCCTATCCAGTCATATGACCATCAAGCCACACCCACAAAATAAGCCACACCCACAGTGTGGCAGTAAACATTTTGGCTGCCCATTACTGCTTATACCTGTGATATAGCTATGTTTTATTTTTATCTATCTATATGTACGTATGTATGTACAGTATATATATAATTTTGGCTATACTGTATCTGAGTCCTGATTTTATATCTCTTAGCCTTAAACCCTTGTTTCTACATTTACTCTAACTTCTACAGCTATATCTCTTAAACTTTAACTACACTCTATTGCAAGGGTGTCAAACTCACAGCCCACCCTCAGCCCCATTTTAGCAAAGGGGGAAAAAGTTGTGATACATCATGTGACAATGTGTCATTGTGAGTTTGACACCCCTACTCTATTGTTATTGAGATATTACTCCCCTCCCACCTACCTCTTCCTGATATCATTAAAGGTAAAAATTACAAGTCCTACGGCTACAGTGTTGTGGCTAGCGGCAGTGGTGACAGGCAAGTACATTTTGGCTAATGATTGAGTAGACATTTCAACAGCCCTTGCCTCAGCTAGCACTGTTGAGAATGTGAGGTCTGTCATAATTAACAGGCAGCGGCGAAAGCGGGTGTCCCAAACTCCATAGATTCTGTAAATTCTTATTGATGTCATTCTTTCCCCTTAACAGCACGAGAGAGTATTGGGATCTTTGGCCACCCTACAACTCTTCAGTTTCTTCACCTGGCCAAATACCCTCCTAGCTTCACTTTCTCTATCTTCTCTACTCCCCTCCCCCAATCAATTCACATACTGTATGTGTGCACACACATTCCACAATGAATCCACCCCGCCCCCACGATAGCCACATTATGCTTTTTTCATAGTTTGCAAGAAGAAGGAGTCTTCAGTCTTTGGCTGAACTGAGAGTGAGACAGCAAAGATGGCCAGAAGGGACTAGCATATCCTAGCTGCAGCAAGGTTTTGCTTTCACAATCTCATTGGCTTCAAATTGTATTTGTACTCAAAGGCATCTGGAGGGCACAAGGCTAAAATCGGATGATGCTGCCATCCATATTTCCTAGACTACAAAACCTCTGAAGCAAATTGTCACATCATTCACAAGGTTAATGGAGACACTTTTTACTAGTCACATACATGCAGCTTTCATAGAGCTGCCACTGATTGCCCTCTGCAAAAATATCTAAAAGGTAAATTAATCTAGCATGGCACACCAAGTCAAGGCAATATACATATCCATTCTTTTCTAGACTCTGGATATAAATGAGAAGAATTGTTCCGGGTAATCACAATTTTGAATGCTTATTGTTATCACCCATTCTACAGTAAAAATTGGAAAAAACACTCAAAAGTGAAAATAAATCCAGTATGCTAACAAGTGAAAGATACAGAGTCTTTTACATCATGAAAGTATTGCATTTATAAATAGTTCAAAAGGTCAAATGAAATGAAGGTTGACTCATTATGCATTTTAATGAACACACAAACACATGCACTAAGGAAGGATAAGCAACATAATACACTCCAGATTACTATAACTATAACCATTACTATCCATACTAACTGGGGACTATTAAGAGTTGTAGTCCTAAATATTTGGAGGGCAACTCTTCCCTAGCTCACACTAAAGCATTCTCTTTATACTCATTAGCTATCTATGTCTCACACAGCACATTTAAGAATGTACTCAAGTGTGTACTCATCATCATCAAGCAAGGATTTAATGGCTCTCAAAGCACATTCCTAAAGTTAATCATGTATTTAACTGCCTTAGCAAACTGAATTCTGAATTTAGGCTGTGTATTTTGTTCACTGTGGACCCCTAGCTTTTTATGCAAGCTTGTTCTTGTTTTTTCTGACCCTTTGTTCAACTCTTCTTTCTTTAATCCAGAATATTAATTCTTCCTGAAAAATAATAAAGTACATTGTTCAGGGCTGTTTTAGCTTATTGAAATCAAGAGATGCATTTAATGCTTTCAATTGAACTATATCCCAAATAACTTCCCTTCACTTTCAATTTGCATGTGTATAATACCTGAAATTAGCCAAGCAAATTTTGCTCAAGTCAGAAGTTCCCTCAAGCACATCTTTCTTCTCTGTCAGAAAAAAATGCAGCAGTACCAAATTTAATAGCTATTTATTGCTTTCTTGTGATATCAAAATTTGCTGCCTGAGGCAGGTGCATAATACAATAATTTTGCATTATGTAAATATCTGGTGTTCACATACAGTGTAGACTGCCCCCAAATTTCTTCTAGTATGCTAATTTCTGAATACCCATTCACAACATGATGTATGTGAAAAAAAAGACAATTTCTCTTTCTTGGAAAGCATAATCAAGACTATAAAAATGCTTTATGTAGTATGCTCCATAGAGGTCACAGGAACATATCAGATATCACCTGCCTCATAAATGGAACAGAACTCATCCAACAGCGTGCAATTTTGTAACCATGCCTGTTTTGGCTTATATACACTTATCTCCTATTTCAAGAACAAATGTGATACAATTTATGCATTTCTCCATAGGAAATTGTGTGCCTTTGAGTTGAATTTCCTTAGTTTGTGTAAGGTTGCAAACTTAATTCACCTTTTCTCCCCAAAGTAGTAGCAAGGTTATTCTGCAATAGCCCTGTCATTTCAAATTTTTCCCAGTGTTCTGATTTTTATAGTCTCTGATTACTTTTCTCCTTCATGAATGCAATTATTCAACTGCCAATACTCCACAATAAGATGACCTTTGGATATATTTGACTATAATTTCCATCATCCCTGGTAGCCCTCATCCTCAAAATATTCCAAGCTACCCTGATTGTGACACATTTCCTACAAAATAAAGAGAATGTAAATAAATTATTGCATTCTTTTGGGCATTACTCCTCACTTTCGTAAACACTGTATTGAACTGCAGTATAGCTAATCATTGTTGCATTTTTGCCACCATTGTGAGGAAGAACAGATGGCCTGGGTCAAGGTCAAACTCCAGCAAGCAAAGGGACATTTATCCCTTTTTGCTGCCTTAAATTTAAAATATCATAATGTACTATATATGTGGTGGGAAATAATTATGATCCACTTTAATTGGTATTTCAGGAGCCACTTCTGAAATTTGAAGTATATTCATAAATCAGCATTGAGACTCCCCAAATCAGGAGATTTACACAAAAGTTAACTGAAGTTTTTAAAAAAATACCTCTCTCTCTCTCTCTTGCTGTGTATGTGTCTCATCACTCAAGGGTTCAACTCTCAGCTGCAGCCAAGAATTAATAAGTGATCACTACCGGTAACTTTTTGCTCTAAGGCAGCAAATGCTGCCACTGAATATAAGAAATGAAAAGTCGGAGCTATATTCATTACCAGCTGAGAATAAAATATGTGAAGCCATATTCATAAAAGCTAGCAAAATAATTAATTTTCTCTAAAAACAGAATATGTAGAAGATGAACAAATTTAAAATTAAAGCCTTCTCCTTTTAGTATTACATATTGGTTTGGCCAAGATATATGGAGTCTCAATACGGACAATTGACTCATCACTGACTATGTGTAATTTGGATAGTAAAATTAGTGCAGGAATTATTAGAAGCTGAAGTGTTACACATCTGGCAGGAAAATTTAACCAATCAAAAAGTGTCCACATATTTTTATCACATTTGCAGAATTATCCAAAATATATGTTAACTACAAAAACTGACATCCATGTAGAGTTGCCAAAATACACTTACATTGCTCATGCCTATATTTCTATTGGAAGTAGTTCTCCAATGATGTTCATTATCACTACCTCAAACTTATATTTCCAAAATGATTTTGTTTCAAAGTACCCTTGATTCTTTCCCAGAAACAAAAGGAAGATACAAAGGTGTACCAATTATGGAGTCTGAAGAAACTAATGTCGTATAATACTGGCAATATAATATTAACTTTGTGAAGACAAGGAATTGCTAATTTTTTAAAAATACATTTTAACAGCATTAGTTCATCACTGTAAAGAATAGGCAGAAAAGCACTACTTGTCCAAAGAAAGACTAATTTACATAAGTCTTTCCCCTGAACATGATTCATTTTTTTAAAACAATAGATACATTAAAATATACACTCAAGCACAAACTTTTCATCTATGTGGCTCTGGTCTTAAAAATCACCAGCTGGTACATACCATTAAAAAAAAGAGCTTTCGTGCTCATCACAACCCATTCTGATTAAATTTTCTGAAATCTCAACACAGCTCTGGCATTTTTACAACACTTGAGACTATATATGATCTAGGTATCTGATATTTCTCCAAGGAGCGTCTTTGCAATGCAGTTAAAATTTTAGATGAAACCATATCCATATATTTTATTACGCTTTCCCTTGACATCATTACCATAATTATGTTCAAAATTAAACAGCCAACATCGATGAATCTTATATTATAGGGATACAGCAATATAGTTGACACTAAGGACATATCTACACTTAAAACTTTAATCTGATTCTGTCCTTTGCTCATGGTAATTTAAATTTAAACTATTTGTTTTAAATGCCTGGAAACGTTAGAAACAGTTTCCAAGGTATTCAGTCCTCCTACTGGACAATTCCCTAACCACTGATGCTCCTACCTTTCCGCTCCAGGAAATTAGTTGCTTTCCTTTCTGTGGTGCACATGTTTATTTTTCTACATATGTCATATAACATTATATGTACACAAATTTTTACATTCCAATAACAAACTTTTGCACTCCTTTTTGTTAAGACTTTTGTATATACTGTACTTTGCTGGTTTGATGTATTTTTGTATATTGTACAAAGTATTTTCAAATACCTTTATGCACATATATGGGCAAAGTGCAATCCATTTTCTACCTGGCAGTAAAAAATTATTATAATTACTTTGCTTGATGAACTGAAATAATTTAAGTATTTTTGTTTTGTCTATTATCAAACATTTATATTGTCATGTCAGCTCAATTAAATCTCCATTATCTAAGATTTGTCTTTTCTATAGGTATATTAGTGTTTTAACTTTTAAGGGAAAAAAATCTTGTTTATAATGTAGGACTACACTGAAATTCTATTCAAAAATTTTGATAAACAGAATATACATATGTATATATATGTAAGTACAACATTTGTATGTAGAATATGTCTATTTAGGAGGCAAAATGCTCACTAAAATATCTTTCTTATATACTACTACTTTTTTCTTGTATAATACACTTTCAACCAAAGCAATTCCAGTAACTAGATAATCTTAAAGATAAAAAGAGGATATTCAGTTTTTATGCATCCAACAAAATGCACATTATACTAATTTTTTTCATCCTGAGTGGACTTCTTGATAATTTCATGGAACCAAATAAAATGCTTAACATTTCCTTCAAGTCCTGCTCATATGAACATTTTGAAAGTTATCTCTACCATTATTACAAATTTTATTATTTCTCATCACAAATAAAGTCAAATAACACTTACCATGTTTACCTGAAAATAAGGCATTCCCCAAAAATAAGCCCTCCCCCAAAACAAACCCTCCTCTGAAAATAAGCCCTCTTCCAAAATATTTAAATACATACACAGCCAATCCCCACCATTTCCTCTGGTTAGGGTTAGAGAGACAGGTAAGAGGGCAAGAGGAGCCCATTCTTGATCCACATACCCCCCCCAAAATAATAAGACCTCCCCAAAAGTAAGGCCAAGTGCTTATTTTGGGGTTCAAAAGAAATAAGACAGGGTCTTATTTTCAGGGAAACATGTTATACCTTTTTGCACTTCCTATTCTTGTATAATTTGGGAGTTCAGAATTGGCAGCACAGTCCTGTGGTGGTTCTCTTCCTTTCTCTGAGGCCTGTTGCTGTTGATTGGGAGCAAGGTTCTGTTTTCAGTCCCTGCTTTATGTCCATGCCACAAAGTTCAGGAGTTTTTCTGCTGCTGTTTAACTTCCACATGAAGCCACTGGGTGAGTTCATCCATTGCCATGGAGTGAGATATTATTCATACCCGATGACACCAAGTTGTATATCTTTGCCTCAGTGAGTTAAATGATGCTTTTGATGTCTCTTCTTGATGCCTAGAGTCTGCGAAGGTCTTGATGGAGAACAACAGTCTTCAACTAAGCACCAAAGTATTGTTAGGTTTTATGGCTCTCTGTATCTGGAGATTTACCATACCTCATCCTGGATAGGGTTTCATGATCCTAACCTGACCTAAATTTGGGGGCTCTTGTACACTTGCAACTCCTTCTTAAAGAGCAGGGAGCAGTCATGGTCAGAAGGACTTTTGCATAATTTCATATTGTGCACCAGTTGTGCACCCATTCCTAGACTTGAGGCTCTACTCACAGTCCCTCATGTCCTGGTGCTGGTTTTGATCTTAAAACCTCTACATGTCATGGGACCAGCTATTTTAAGGAATACCTCTCCCAGTGACATCCACCCATCCAGTCAGGTCTAGTACAAGAGGCATGTTTCAGGTCCTGTCAGCTAGAGAGGTTTGTCTAATGAATTGAAGGAGGAGATCCTTTTCTGCTGTAGGCCTGTCCTATGGAACATCATTGCCCCTTTCCCAAGAAAATATAGCACCTACTCTATTGGCACTCTGGAAGCTCTCAAATCATGGTTTTGTCAAAGAGCTTTCAGAATGGGATCCTGTGGTAGAATGGATCTTGTTATATGGTTATGATTGTCAATAGAGGTAGTTACTCTATGCTGGGAGCCAGTTTGTTTTTTTGCTTTGTTTAATTTAAACTGTGGTTTTGTTGGTTTTTCTGTACTTTACTGTTATGCATTTTGTTTTATCATGTAGGCTGCCCAATATGTGAGATGGGAAGCTACCCTAATATGATAAATAAATTCTTCACAAAGATAGTATGTTAATTTTGTTATTTCCTATCCTCTATCAACTTGAATATGACATGGAGCTAACTCTTTATGGCCCCAATGAGATAATTTATATTTGTAAATGTTTATATGTATGACAAAACATATTGATTGTAAAAACTAAGATTCTCAGCATGAGTGTAAAGGATACAACAGCAGAATTTTCAATTAACTGATTACAAATAAAGGCAATTGCAGTTATAAGAAAGCATCAAAATCACATTATATAAACAGATATCCTTAATTTTATAGCATGCTATCTGTACAATTGGTATAAGGGAATATGAAGAAGAGTTTATTTTATATAAAAGAACTCCTCTTGCTTAAATAGTTCTGGATCTGAAGGAATTGTTTGAAAATGAAATATGTTTTTGGCCAGTAAATGGAATGTCTTTTCCTGGTTATTTCAGTTTTGCAAAGGAAGAAACTGAAAGATTGAAGAAACCTCCTACAATCTTCAATTTATTACAACTTCTATCCATAGCTTTAAATTACTTGAAATGTCTGAATGATATCATAGGTACAAATGGTACATAACTTTTAGCCACTATTTCCTGTACTTTAATATCTTTGTAAGGTATATCTATGATTTTAAAGAGAAATACAAACATTTTAGAGGTCCATATTCAATATTTCTATCAGAACTATATATCTAGAAAAATAATTATTAGAACATTAAATCAATTCCCAAGCCATTTGGGAATTGATATATAAATCTTGTAAATCATTGTATTTCATGCTGCAACCTATTACATCAGGGAAATACGTCTTTATAGGTGACACTTCTCAGGAAATGATATTTCTTTAATTAAACTAAGTTTTCCAACAGACATGCAGTGCAATGTTAGAACATGATTTCCTTATTCAAATGAGAATTTTTTATATTAAAGTCATGCATTATAAATACCATTATATATGCATTATATATGCCGCCCCTCTTCGGAGAGGGGCGGCATACAAATCTAAATAATAAATAAATTAATGAAAATTATTAATCCAGGTTTATCTATTTTTTAATTTGTGTTTACATCTAATCTATTCAAGATTTAAAGTACAGTGATACCTCTACCTAAGAACGCCTCTACTTAAGAACTTTTCTAGATAAGAACTGGGTGTTCAAGATTTTTTTGCCTCTTCTTAAGAACCATTTTCTACTTAAGAACCTGAGCCCAGAAAAATTTCCCAGGAAATTTGAGAACAGCATAAAGGCCCGGCCAGTTTCCCGCCATTCCCCCTGGGTTTCTTTCTCTGGCACAGTGTATGGGAGGCAGCCTCGCCCCGGGTGTATTGGAGGCGCGTGCTCCTCCACGCCGCCTCAGAGTCCCTCTTTTTTTTTTAAGCCTTAAAGTTTTGGATTTTTTTGATTCCCCTCACCTCACCTTCTTCCTTCAGCAGCAACTGTCCTCCTTCTCTTCCTCCTCCTCCTCCCACCCAAATTCTGAGCTTTTATTTCTTTCCTAATGGGTTTGCACGCATTATTTGCTTTTACATTGATTCCTATGGGAAAAATTGCTTCTACTTACAAACTTTTCTACTTAAGAACATGGTCACGGAATGAATTAAGTTCTTAAGTAGAGGTACCACTGTATATTATTGCAAAATGAGAACAGAGAAAAAGTTCAAGATAAAGTTGAATTATTTCATTCATGCTATAGGGAATGCCCTATAAAATACATAAAAGCAGAACAAAAGTTTAATATCCTGTTAAATGCTTATAGATTTTCTCTACAATGAAAAATCTGCTATATTCCTTCAATAAGCACAAGTCCCAGTTGCCACATAAAAACCTATCCACAAATTTTCAATTTGTTGCTCAAGCTTTACAGTCAAAGTTTATCAATTGCCTAGGGGCACAAGAGTTCAAACATTAAGTGTAGGAAATCATGAAGGTGCAAAGCATTTCTCCTAGCAAATAAACCCTTTTTTGCAGAGTCTTAATGTACCACAGTCTTAGCAGAATTTTTCTTATGCAAGTTCCAGAGCTTGAGCAAAGCAGACTTCGTAATATAATTTCTAAAGATAGGCAAATGCGTAAGGAAAAAGGTTTCCATAAACACTGAATTGCTACTTTATATATATATATCATGCCTGGGAAGGTCTGAATTAATAAAGTATTTAGTAAAATAAGATTGGACGTTTTTCAAAGAATTGTTCCATATATTGTTATATATCTAAAAGACTGAATCATATGTATGCAACTACATTGGTACCTCTACTTAAGAATGCCTCTACTTAAGATCTTTGCTAAATAAGAACCGGGTGTTCAAGATTTTTTTGCCTCGTCTTAAGAATCATTTTCTTCTTAAGAACCCAAAACCAGAAAAATTTCATAGGAAATGTGAGAGCGGCACGAAGGCCCAGCCAGTTTCCTACCATTCCCCCTGGAATGGCACAGTGTATGGGAGGCAGCCTCGCGCCGGGTGTATGGGAGGTACATGCTCCTCCTCGCCGCCTCAGAGTTGCTCTTTTTTTTTTAAGCCTTAAAGTTTTGGATTTTTTTGATTCCCCTCACCTCACCCTCTTCCTTCAACAGCCACTGTCCTCCTCCTCCTCTTCTTCCTCCTCCTCCTCCCACCCAAATGCCAAGCTTTTATTTCTTTCCTAATGAATTTGCACGCATTATTTGCTTTTACATTGATTCCTATGGAAAAAATTGCTTCTACCTACAAACTTTTCTACTTAAGAACCTGGTCATGGAATGAATTAAGTTCTTAAGTAGAGGTACCACTGTATTTCATAACCCCTCTAAAATTATTTTAGAGTAAAGTATTGCTTGAACTGAGCTTGCTCCGGTGCATATGGAGTTTATTTATTTATTTATTGGATTTGTATGCCGCCCCTCTCCGCAGACTCGGGGCAGCTAACAACAATGATAAAAACAGCATGTAGAAATCCAATTAATAAAACAACTAAAAACCCTTATAATAAAACCAAACATACACACAAACATACCAAGCATAACTTCTAATGGCCTAGGGGGAAGGAATATCTTAACTCCCCCATGCCTGGAGGCATAAATGAGTCTTGAGTAGTTTACGAAAGACAGGGAGGGTGGGGGCAGTTCTAATCTCCGGGGGGAGTTGGTTCCAGTGGGCCGGGACCGCCACAGAGAAGGCTCTTCCCCTGGGGCCCGCCAAACTACATTGTTTAGTCGATGGGACCCAGGAAAGGCCAACTCTGTAACTCTCTTTCTGGAGTTACCAGAAAGGAAATAATAATCATGACTGGAAATCTTTTTAATGATAGATAGTCCTTGGCTTATGACCACAACCGAGTCCAACATTTCTGTTGCTAAGCAAGGTAGTTGTTAAGTGAATTTTGCCCTATTTTATGACCTTTTTGCATAAGTGAACAACTCTAGTCCTTAAGTGAATCATGCAGTTAAGTGAAACTGACTTTCCCCATTGACTTTGCTTGTCAGAAGCCAGATGAGGTAAGCAAAAAAACATTCCCCTGGATGAAATGATGATCAGTAAGATTTTAGAATGTGCTAAAAATGGATAGGTTGACAAAGGAATTAAAAGAAAAAGAAGAATCGGACTATTATAGAATTTGGAATAGATTTTACAATTGGCTAGAAATTAGGAATCAAAGGAAGAAACAGAAAATCCTGAAAAACCTGAATGATAAAATATTTGTGTATATATGAAACTGTAGATTAAATTACTAATAGCAAAAAACATGTACCAATTTAAATGCTGAAGTAGGAAAGTAGTACATATATATTTTGACACAAAATACTGTAAAGTATATTGTAAATAGGCGTTGATTGCTTACCTGAACGCCTCTTCTCGTACGGTGAGCGGGTACAGCAGTCACATGGGTTGCTCATGTCCAATCCGGTGGAACTGAGCCTAGTATTAAAAAAGCTTGCCGGATCCGCCCCTTCCCCAGAATTCGCGAATCCATAGACTAGGCTCAGTTGTGAAGCTCTGTAGTGTTCAACTCTCATTGTTAGAGGAAGAAAGAGATAGAAAGGTAAAGAAGACACATACAAGGGCGGGAAGTGACTGCTGTACCCGCTCACCGTACGAGAAGAGGCGTTCAGGTAAGCAATCAACGCCTATTCTCCGTACTGAAGGAGCGGGTCCAGCAGTCACATGGGACATACCCAATAGATGGTCCCTAGGGTGGGATTAGCTTGCTATCGTGTGAGATAACGGATTGGAGTACCCTTCTGCCGAAGGCAGCGTTCGCTGAAGCGTAAGAATCAATTTTGTAGTGCCTGATGAAGGAATTTGGCGAGGCCCAAGTGGCTGCTTTGCAGACCTCCTCCAACGGGGCTTGAGACGCCCAAGCGGCCGAGGTGGCTGCGCTCCTGGTGGAATGCGCAGTGATGTTCCTTGGAACTGAGAGGGAGGCCGACTCATAGGCCTTAGATATAGTCCCTCTGATCCAACGGCCTATTACTGTTGAAGACACTTTGGCCCCCATGACTCTGGGATGATAGGCTACAAAAAGTGCTTCTGACCTCCGAAAGGGTCCTGTGCGTTGGATATATATTCTCAGCGCTCTGGTGAGATCCAGGGTGTGCCATCTAATTGCCAAGGGATGGTCTCGTTGGAGGCAGAAGGAAGGTAGGACAATATCCTGAGATCTGTGGAACATGGAACTGACCTTGGGTAAGAAGGTGGGGTCCAGTCGCAAGACTACCTTGTCCTGATGGAATTGACAAAGGTCCTGCCTGATTGAGAGGGCAGCCAGCTCCGAAATGCGTCGGGCAGAGGTAATAGCCACCAGGAAGGCTACCTTAAAGGATAGGTACCTGAGGGACGCCGATTTTAGGGGTTCGTATGGTGCCTGCGTGAGGGAGTGGAGAACCCGTGGCAAGTCCCAGGATGGATACCTGTGGACCTTGGAAGGTCTGAGGTTGGCTATGCCCTTGAGGAATTCCTGAACTTCAGGGAAGGATCGGAGAGGCTGTCTGCGGGGGCCCCCTAGGACAGATGAAATGGCTGCCAGATGACGCCGGAGGGTGCTGGTGGAGAGTCCTTTATGGAAACCTTGCATAAGGAAGGAAATAATTCTGTGTATGGGGATGCACAGAGGGGAGAGACCTTCCTGAAGACACCACTGGTGAAACTTGGACCACGTGTGGTCGTAGATTCGATTGGTCGAGCCCCTTCTGGCCTTTAGAATGACCTCCACTGAATCGGGGTCATGCCCACGCAGTTCTAAATCTCTCCTGATAACAGCCAGGCGGTGAGGTGGAACCACTCCGGGTCTGGATGGAAAGAGGCCCCCTGCCGCAGCATATCCCCCGAAACGGGGAGTCGCCAAGGGTCCTGGACGGACAGCTGTTGGAGATCTGCGAACCAGGGCCGGCGGGGCCAATGAGGGGCGATTAAGATTACTCGGGCCCTCTCGGTGAGGACCTTGTGAATCACGTCCGGGAGGATTGGAATTGGAGGAAATGCATAGAGTAGGCCTGGAGGCCATGGACTCCGGAGGGCATTGATCGCTTCCGCTCCCGGGGATGGAAATCTGGAATAGAAGCGAGGGAGTTGGGCGTTCGCATTGGTCGCGAAGAGATCCAGGACTGGTAGGCCGAATCTGAGGGTGATTTGATGGAACAGGTCTTAATGGAGGTTCCACTCTCCTGGGTCTATCGTTGCTCGGGATAGCCAATCCGCCTGGATGTTGAGACTCCCCGAGATGTGATCGGCTAGGAGCGACTGGAGATGTTTTTCCGCCCAAAGGCCCAGCTTGAGGGCCTCCCTCATGAGAGCCTTGGATCTCGTGCCCCCTTGCCTGCAGATATGGCTTTTTGTGGCAATGTTGTCGGTGAGAATGAGAACGTGCCGGTTGGGGATGCGAGGAGAGAAATGCTTCAGAGCCAGGGAGACGGCTCTTAACTCTAGCCAATTTATTGGCCTGGAAGCTTCCTCCGGGGACCACGTGCCCTGGGCTATCATCCCCTGGGCGTGGGCGCCCCATCCCGATAGACTGGCATCTGTGGTGATGACAAATTGATCCGGGCACCTGAACGGGGATCCTCTGTCCATGGCCGGAGACTTCCACCACTTGAAGGATCTGCGAACACTCAGTGGAATGACGATGCGTCGATTTGAGTTGCTGTGCCCCGATCTCTGAAAAGGCAACAGAAGCCACTGGAGTTCCCTAGCATGAAGGCGAGCCCAGGGAATGATGCCTATGCATGACACCATCTTCCCCAAAAGGGAAGATAGAGTAACTATGGATACTGAAGGATTAGATAAAATGTTAGAAATTAACTCCACAATACTGAGTTTTCTCTCGGGAGAGAGAAAAACCTGGGAAGATTTTGAATCAATAATGGCTCCCAGGTGAGGAATGGAAGTGGAAGGTTGGAGGTGACTTTTTTCAAAGTTAATGGAAAACCCATGGTCCTGAAGGACTGACATGGTGACAGAAAGGTCTGATTTCACTCTCTCTAGGGAGTTCCCATGAATTAAAATATCATCAAGATAACATAAAATGTGGATGGGAGACGCCCGGATATAGGCCGCCAGGGACCCCAAGAGCTTTGTGAAGACCCGAGGGGCCGAGGAAAGGCCAAATGGCATCGCCCTATACTGGAAATGCCTGCCTTGAAAGGAAAAACGTAAAAATTTTCTGTGGCATTTGGCTATAGGAATGTGAAGGTAGGCCTCAGTGAGGTCTAAAGAGACCATGAAATCTCCCGAGTGAATGGCGGCCAAAATAGAAGACAAGGAGTGCATTTTAAACTTCCTATATTTGATGAATAGGTTTAGTTTCTTTAAATCCAAAATGGCTCTCCAACCTCCGGAGGACTTTGGAACCATAAATAGGATGGAGTAAAAACCTAGGCCCTTCTGACCGGAAGGGACCGGCTGAATGGCTCTAATGGACAATAGATGAGAAATGGCCTCCTCCATACGGTTACAATCTGAGGATGACCTGGGCGAAGGGCAGGAAATAAAACGATTAGGGGGAGGAGAAATAAATTCTAAAAGAAGGCCTGTTTGAACAGTGTCAATGACCCAAGGGTCCTTGGAGGTGAGACGCCAATTTGCAGCGAAATGAGCTAGGCGACCCCCTATGGGAATGGAGGAAAGGTTACCATCTAGGTTTTTTTGAAGCCCTGTTAGAGGCAGCTCCCCTTTGGAAACGAAAACCCCTACCCCTGGAGTTCCTACCTTGGGAACGAAAGCGGGGGGAATACTGACCTGGAGATCTCTGATAGGAAGCCGCTTGATCTAGCTGGCGCCCTGGGCGACGAAAGGACTGCGTTTTAGTAACCTTTTTTGTGGTTGGACCCAAAACCTTCTTCTTGTCTGTGGTCTCCGTGAGGAGAGGGTCCAGAAGATCACCGAAGAGAAGGTCGCGCTTTAAGGGGCCCTGGGATAACTGCCACTTTTGGCGAACTCCCGCTTGCCAAGGGCGAATCCATAGGAGTCTTCTTGCCGTTGTAGAGGCTGCAATAGACTTAGCAGAAAATCTAGTAGATTGTAAGGTGGCATCAGCCACGTACTGGGCAGCTGCAAAGACCTTGTTGAAGTCTTGTTGACCTCTCAAGTCATCTGGAGGAATGTGCTGTTGAAGTTGGCGAAGCCACAGCAGCATGGCTCTGGAGAAGAAGGAGGCTGCTGCAGAACTTTTAATGGCCCAGGAATCAGCGGAGAATCCTCTTTTGAGCATTTGCTCGATGCGCTTGTCCTCTGGACGGAGGACTTCCTCCGCCTCGCCTGGCACAGCCGCTGCCGAGTGAAGAATTTTGACAGGTTCATCTGGTTTGGGAAAAGATAGAAGCTCTTCATAGGAAGAGGAGAGTTTATACAACTTTCTGTCCTTGGTAGAGGGATTAAGGCCAGAGGCTGGAAAATCCCACTGTTTAAGTAAGGCATCTTTAAATAATTTAGGCATAGGGATTACCTCGTTATCCTCCTGTTCCTCTGTGAAGTAAGGTAAATTCTCCTCCGGGGGATCAGTGGAAGTGGAGGCTTGTTTCTCCTGGGCCGCTAATCCCGTAGAAATTCTAGCTTTGAGGAGGAGAGATTTGAATAGTTGAGAAGGGAAAATAGTAATAGGAGGAGGGACCTTTATTTGGGATTCCTCATCCTCTGATAAGCCCTGGAAAGGGTCTTCATCCTCCTCTACATCCTCATATTCATCTTGGGAGGACTCTGAGTCATCCTGAATAGGAGCTCTGACCGCTGGGGAAGAACCCAAGGGACGGGAGGAACGAGAAGGAGGAAGAGGTAAAGGAAGCTCATTGATGGAGGAGAGTTTGGCATCAATGGCTTTGGACAACACAGCAAAAATAGATTGGAACTCAGGAGGTAAACTGGAAATATCAGCAGAAATGGCAGAAGAATTCCTAAAGGCCTGTGAGGATCCTGGCTGGGGGGAATCTTCCATAATATCTGGTTCCTCTGGACCTATGCCCCATAGGTTAGGTTGGGGTCTGTCTAGGTTTGGCTCATCCAGAGATAACACAGGGACCCCAGAAGGAGGCAGACTAGAGGCCTCTGGTGGGTCTTGACTACTGATTACTTGGGCCTGCACTTTCAAACGTTTTGCTGATTTATCATGAATCTTATGTAGGGCTAGGTCCCTTCTCTTCTCGGCCCTGGTGACCTTGGTCGAGGGGCGGGCCCCTGGAGAAGAGGAGGAAGAGGCCTGGGGGATACTAGTAATCTCATCGCCTGTAGGCCTGGCCTCTCTGGGACCTTTAGTTGTGCCTCTCTTGGGAAAAGTAGCCATAGTCTGACAATTAACAGAAGACAAGGCTGAGCCAATAACTAAATTATAAGGAGAAGATTTCAAGGACTTCCCAAGAGGAATGGATCCTGCTTCGAGGCCTCGAAGCTGCTGAAACGTGAGGACAATCTGGGCAAACCCAGAGTTCGTGCCCCCAAATCCAGCGGGGCCAGCCTCCCTAAACTTTGCAATTAAGTAAAACCAAGGCACTCTGGTTGGAGGCTAGGCCGGTGGAGAATTTAGCCTGGGACCCCCAAGGCCCGCTCCCGGATCCACGCGGTGGACTGAGGCCTACGCGGCTGGCAGAAGGCCAACACGAGAGGCCTAGATATTTTAAGAAAGGGCGCGAAGGCCTTCGCGCCAAAAAATCGCTTCGTAGAATTTGTTAAGGGAAAAGCGATCGACTAAGTCCAGGAGACTAGAGGCGTCCCACTCCGCAGGAGGTATTTTATAAGCCCTTAAATATATTTTTATACAATAAATAAGCAATAATCCAATGATAAATACTTGCACCAGGACCTCCAGGCCAAGGGATTAGAAGAATCCACAAGCGGCCGCAGGAATCGTAACCGGCAAAACCGCCGGGGGAAAACGAAACCGCAACTTCTCCCAAGTAAAAAAGCCTAGCCGCCTTTTACTTTTTTTCCTTTTTAAAACGGCTGGCGCAAATAGTGCAAGTAATAAAATAAAGACAATAAATCTTACTACTTTTTTGAAGGAAAGATCGAAGGGAAGGTGTTAGAATGTTGAACGAGCTATCACATACAACCGCAGGATATGCGAACTGAGCGAATTCTGGGGAAGGGGCGGATCCGGCAAGCTTTTTTAATACTAGGCTCAGTTCCACCGGATTGGACATGAGCAACCCATGTGACTGCTGGACCCGCTCCTTCAGTACGGAGAAGTGTTCTTAATGTTTATATTTGTACATTTTTTTAAATTTGATTTTTGTCTTTTTAAATTTATTTTTCTTTGTCTTCTTTTGTATTTGTATTTTATATTTGTGTTTTTTTAACATTGGAAAATTAATAAAGACTATTTTTTAAGAAGAAGCCAGCTGAGGTTGTTACAAATGGTGATTGCATGATCCTGGGGTAGTGTAGCTGCCATAAATACATGCCGGCTGCCATGTGCCTGAATTTTTATCATATGATCATGCTGATGCTGCAACAGTTTTAAGTGTGAAAAGTCACTTTTTTCAGTATTGTTGCAATTTCGAAAAGTCAGTAAATGAGTGGTGGTTGAGAGCTACCTGTAATTCATATTGTTTGGCCAGGTTTGGGTAATAGGAACAAACTTTTTTGTTATATGGCAGCAATATATTCCATAAAGTCTAAATTTATTGTTATTTAACCATCAGATTTTTACAGCCCAGATATAGTATTGCTAGCAAAAATAGAAATAATAGGGAATTGTAAACCATAGTATTGTTTTCTACCTTACATCTGTTAACCAATCAGTATTAAGAGAAATATAAAGAACAATGAGCAAGTTATTATTATACCATTATATTTATAATCCTATATAAAAAGTGCTATTGAGAAGTAAACTGATCATAATGAAGGTAACCTGTTTGTTTGTTTTTAAAAGAATGTATTAGCTATAATATAGTTCTTAGGCTCATGATCATGAACTGCACACATGCTGAAAACTCTCCATTAAACTGTGGGAGATTTACGATCACAACAGATAATTTTTCAGACAATTAAATGTTTTCAGGACATAAATTAATCTTATGGCTAAGCAGCATTTGCAAGCTGCATCCTGCAGGTTCTTTTGGATAGGGAAGCTATTGATCACAAGTGATAGGAGCCCCAATGGATCAGATTGTGTCCAGTGCTAATGGCCCCTGGCTTTAGTCTGTGGATAGGCAGAGAGAGAACTGGTGCAGTTTCAGTTTTCCTCCAGAGCATAATACAATGCATCTATTTCTGGAAAGTGTTGGATACAGTGACAAAGATTTATAAATAATTGTAGGCGGGGGTTCCGTGCTACCTTTGATGCTCTCATCTGTATGATACCTAAACTCAGTCAAAACAATCTGGATAAATTTTGGCCCCAGGATGTGGTCATATCATTTCCACCAGGCCAAGGGCAGTATATTTTTTAATTGCATGTCAGGGATTCAGACCAAAAGCAATCAGATTATGTGTACATGTTTGAGAAATAATGCAGAAAAGAAAATCTGAACTTTTAAATTTGAGAGAAAGAGAACAACACATATATCTCCAAACACACACTTCCTTAACAGAATAACAGAGTTGAAGGAATCTGGGAGGTCTTCTAGTCCAACCCCCTGTTCAAGCATTAAACCAAACTAGGGGTCAGCAACCTGTGACTATTTTATCTCTTTGCTGAGGCTCCTTCCTTTCATTCCTCTTCTGCAGAGAAAAGTGGCTGATGTCGCTGCTGTTGCCGCCTCCATGGCCTGCCTGCTGCTCTCTCAGTGCCTTGCACAGCACAGTGAAATTTAGCATGCTTCACAATGGGGGAGATGGGATCCCCTCCTCCTCCTGGATCCCACTACAACACAGAGGCACAATGCGACCCTGCCCCATTCGCCCCTGGCAACAGCAGTCACATCAACCATGGCAGGGGTTGGGCCAGTGGCTCGGGATGGAGAACAGGTCGCACATCTCCCCAAGCAACCAAGGCACATCCAGCACCAACAAAGACCAAAAGTAGCCAGCTACCATTTCCTGCTGCAGTATATTGGGCAGCAAGACCCAGCTAGAGATGAAGTGCCAGAGAATCAGAAAGAGAGAGAGAGAGTCGGAGAGAGAGAGAGAATCAGAAAGAGACAGAAACAAAGAGAGAAAGTGACATTGTTATGTTTGCAAGTTGTTAGAATAAATGTGATCACTGATTGGAGCAGGGCGACCAATAAGAAGCCTGCTAGCGCAGCCAATGGGAAGCCTAGGCACGACCAATAAGAAACCTAGAGAGACAGAGACAGACGGACACACAGATAGGGAGGAAGAGAGAGAGAGGGAGAAAGAAGGAAACAGAGAGAGAATCAGAGAGAAAAAGAGGGGGAGACAGAGAGAGACAGACAGACAAAGATGAATATGCACCCGAGACGGAGTGTGGCAAGAGCTCGCTGAGAGGGGTGAGGCATGGCCGGGCAAATAATTTAACAAACATTTTTTTGCTGTAATGACCGGTTGGGTAGGCATGGCTGGAAGGAGTTTCATTTGACTGGTGAGTGTGAGTCACCACAGTTGTTAAATTATTGGCTTACAGCTTACAGTGTTTTCTTTTCTGTTCCAAATGGTTCCAAATGGGACCTCTGTCCTATACCATTTCAGACAACACGCTCTTCCATCTGTTTTTAAAAGCCTCTAAGTGATGAAGCATCCACAACTTCATTCAGTCATTCCACTGATTAATTGTTTTAACTATCAGAAAAATGCTGCTCGATTCTAGGTTGGTTATCTCCTTGATTAGTTTCCATTCATTGTTTCTTGTTCTGCCTTCAGATGCTTTGGTAAGTAGAAAGTAGACCTCCTCTTCTTTGTGGCAGCCCCTAAAATATTGGAACCCTGCTATCGTGTCAATAGCAGTGCAATCATGTTATGTTTTGTAATTCATCTCTAGCTGTTGCTGTTAAGAAGGGGAATGAAAGAGTCAAGTCTAGAATGGGTGGTTTGGGAATGAATTTTTCAATAAGTATCTTCCCAATTTGATCCTCAGCTTTGGGCTGTTGTCTGCATTAGAGCTAGGTTTTCTCAGCTCAAGTGGAAAGCAAAGATACAGGGAGCTTCATCTGCATGCATAATACTCACATATTTATATATGCACACTCAAACACTCACACTCAAATTATAGAGATAATTTTAAAAAGCAGAAAGAGACAAAGGTGGGAAATGTACCAGGGTCCGCCTTCTGCTGCACGAATCCCAGCGACCAGTTAGGTCCCATAGAGTGGATCTTCTCCGGGTCCCGTCAACTAAAGAATGTCGCTTGGCAGGACCCAGGGGAAGAGCCTTCTCTGTGGCAGGCCAGGCCCTCTGGAACCAACTCCCCCCAAAGATTAGAATTGCCCCCACCCTCCTTGCCTTTCGTAAGCTGCTTAAAACCCACCTCTGCCATCAGGCATGGGGGAATTGAGACCCTCTTCCCCCTAGGCCTTTAAAATTCTATGCATGGTATGTATGTATGTATGTTTGGTTTTTTATATTAATGGGCTTTTAATTATTCCTAACATCAGACTACTATTGTACACTGCTTGTTGCTGTTAGCCGCCCCGAGTCTCCAGAAAGGGGCGGCAAACAAATCCAATAAATGAATGAATGAATGAATGAATGAATGAATGAATGAATGAATGAATAAATAAATAAATAAATAAATAATAAATAAATAAATAAACAAACAAACAAACAAATCAATCAATCAACAAATTGAAAAGGAGAATCAGAACATGTAGAGAAGGATCTATCAACAATGAGCAAGAAAAAAGGATTGATGGCAAAGGAGAGATAACCTACTATATTTGGTATAAATGAAACCCATATTTCATTCTATTTGTCCATACGAAGTCTATATCTATAGGCAATCTACTCATAAGTGCCAAGTGCAATCAGGTTTTCAATCTATTTAGTGAAAGAAGCCATACATTTATTTTCCAATGCTGCAATAAGGGCACAGAGAATCATTGTCCAGTTGTCAAATTCAGTTTACTAGGCATGTACAAGAAAATACTATCCTCTGAAAATATTCCCCTTTGTTGCACAATCTTATTTATATAATTCACTTCCTTTCCCCCAAAACCTAATGTCATTTCAAGAAACATTTTGAAAAAAAAGTCATATTTAATATATTAGAAACATACATATCTGAACATAAATGTAAACATGTATGTTTACTATTAAAGTGAGTTTTTTATTTGTTGTATTATTTCACTTTTTTTTTTTAAAAAAGCACTTTGTATATGCAATTTTTGAGGTGGGGCATTAGAATTTATCATAATAATCTTAATTACCTTGTCATAACAGGGTAGATTTGGGAAGCTGAAAGTAAAGTGAAGAATAAAAAGCAGGAAAGGCATGAATAACAGAGAATGAATGACAAAAAGAAGGGTGAATTAGAAGGAGACACTACAGGTAATCCTCGACTTACAATGGTTCATTTAGTGATCATTCAGTTACAATGGCACTGAAAAAAGTGACATAGTTGCTTTTCACACCTCTACTGTTGCAGCATCCCCATGGTCACATGATCAAAATTCAGATGCTTGGCAACTGGTTCATATTTATGATAGTTGCAGTGCCCTGGAATCATGTGTCAATGGGGAAGCCAGATTCACTTAACAACCGTATTACTAACTGAACAATAGCAGTGATTCACTTAACAACAGTGGCAAGAAAAGTCATAAAATGGGGCAAAGGTCACTTTTTGTTTCACTTAGCAACATAAATTTTGGGCTCAGTTGTGGTCATAAGTCAAGTGCTACCTGTATATTGAAAAATTGAACTCAGTAACTGAGATGAATATAAGATGGAAGCCTAAAGTAAAAGTTTCCCAGAAATATATAGCTCTCTTATTTATTTCCTTTTATTAAATGTTCTACTGTTTCTTTAGGGGAATTAGATTTTTTTCAGTATGTACAATACATAAATTTTACTTGATCCTGGAATAATTGTCTCTCTTACACGAGGAGGGGTTTTTTCAGTCATTAGATTGTTTCATGTACTTAGTTTGTTTCCTTAAATATTTTTTAAATTCTTCTATGCCATTCTTGTGAAGTTATATCAAACTGGATACCCTCCCCCCCCCCCATCAATGTCTGTATTAGCTCTTAAGTTAACACATTACTGTTGTCATCTATTACGAGATCCATCCGGTGGTCTATTGTGGCTTATAATAGCTTGTAACATGGCTTCTAATATTAGAGAATTGTTCTTAATGTCATCTTGGTAAGCAGGTTTAGTGGTATTTTTTTCACATTTCTACTAAATCATTGTGCATTTTGAAGAGTGTATTAAATATTATTCCTGCAAGCCTGTTGTAGTCCCTGTTTTTTAACTTTGATATGAATTTAATACCTGCAATTAAAAACATACTGGTAATAAGAATAAATAAATTATGAAGTAATGAAATGTTGTCTACAAAGGGAGAGTAAAAACAAATGAAAATTAAAGATTTCAAATACTATGATACCAGGTACACTGCTGTTCAATAAATCTTTATTACCCATGCCCAGATATACTCCCAAGATATGAGAAACTGAGGAAGAAAGCTCATAGATAAGGTCAAAAGATATCCCTTTTAAATTACATTTTAGTATGGAAAATGTGAGAGTGCCATGTAGGGGCTTTTCAGCTTAATGGGGAAACTTGGTTTTCATACATCTTTAGGCAGCTGAAGCACAATAAAAAATTAGCTGTGAGAACAATGTTTTCTGCTTTGATCTATTTTCTTCCTGATGGAAGGTAAGTATACTTTCACTGTTAATAAGTCTTACACCAAATCCATAGCCATTGGTACTGCTCCAGAATCGCTATGTATTATCATAGATAATGGAATGTCTATGGAAACTACAGGCAGGGAAGGGCTTCAAAACTTTTAGCAAGTTTCTCTGCCTAGTTACTGGGTGGGCATGGCCTAGTTGGTCTCCTGCATCATGGCAGGGAGTGGGGATTGTTTTTGCTCTCCCTGAGCCCTGGAGGCCTCCAAGAGGGCAAAAATGGCCTCCCCTGGGCACCAGAGGCCTTCCGGAAACCAGAAATGGGCCTGTTTCCAGCCTTCCAGAGCCTCCAGGAGGCCCATTTTTCACCCTCCCTGAGCCTCCAAATGGGCCCTGCACTTACCTGACATCCAAAACAGGCCGTGTGGAGACTCCTTAGAGGGGAGGGGCAGTGTGGGAAGAGTGGAAGGGGTGGGACAGGTGAGGTCAGGCAGGAGTGGGATTTGGGAGTTCGTCAAACTGCGCAGAATCTTCACTAGAGGATTGCCCAAACCTGGGTGAACCTGGGGCAGCCCACCCCTGCTGCAGAGCTACCTCCATATCCACAGATTATTATTATTATTATTTATTAGATTTGTATGCCGCCCCTCTCTGGAGACTTGGGGTGGCTCACAACAATAGTAAAAACAATATTATGGCGGAACAAATCTAATATTAAAAAGAAGCATATAAAAACCCTATCATATTTAAAAAACCAAACAACACATACATATCAAACATAAATATAAAAAGCCTGGGGGAAGGTGTCTCAATTCCTCCATGCCTGGCGGTAAACGTGGAAGACAAGTAGGGTGGAGGCAGTTCTACTCTCCCGGGGGAGTTGATTCCAGAGGGCCAGGGCTGCCACAGAGAAGGCTCTTCCCCTGGGGCCCACCAAATGACATTGTTTAATCGACGGGACCTGGAGAAGGCCAACTCTATGGGACCTTATCGGTCACTGGGATTCGTGCGGTAGCAGGCAGTAGCAGGTGCAGATGAACTGCACAACAGCGTGTCTTATTCGGACTTGAAGTTATACTATATACCTGCTGTTGGGGCAGCAGATCTGATTAACAATATGCACAGTAATGATGTAGTATGTCTCCAATATCACAAATAATTTTTCTTTGCCATAAAAATGCATTCATTTTTTAAAAATTATTTTCAATGTCTTAGTATTCAAAATCAAATATTCCATGATTTTCTGAGTCTTTCATCTGTTTAAAACTTTCTGTAGTTCAAACCATGTCTTACTTTTGGCTGTTCATTCTGAATTGTTAAAGCTTATAAAGATACAGTCTCATTTAATGTTTGTATGTATGTATGTAGGACTAAAGACATTCCCATGGAGTTTTCAGTTTTGTCTTTTTGAAGGTATCTTAAGTTCTTTAAAGTAATTAATAGACAATTTCCAAAAGTGATTAACAAAGGAAGTACAAATTCAATGTCCTCTGACTAGGACTAGAGCAAGAGTGAAAAAATTCTTCATCTCCTGGTTCTCCTACCCTCCAGAGATGATAGCCTTTGCAGTCTGCCCATGAAAAACCACTGTATGGAGCATAATGTGGGCAACCTCATGTCCTCTCTTTCTCCAGAAGAGGTTGAAGGAGCAAATTTACTCATTGGCTTCTTTTTCACAGCCAAAATTGTCAGCACTACTTTTTGCAGAGCTATCTTCAGTACCATTTCTTCACCCAAAGTCTGTATCCTAATTTCTCTCTCTATAATCTAAAAGGCACCATTGTTAACTGATGTGTTGTAAAAAACATTATTTCTCAATGGCTTTTAACGCTTTTCAAAATATTCCAAAATATATACATTTTCAAAATATACTGTAAATATGGATGAAAACTATTAAAATAAAATTAACAAAGCTTGCAGCCTACCATATTAGTAGTTTTCAATGAAAAAAATTAATCACTTCATTCACTGCTATTTATTTCCCTTCATATGCTATTCTGTCATTACACTTTAGTCTATTCTTTAAAAAGAATATCACATCTTTTAGATATTTGTACTTTAGTAAATATTTATTATAGAAATAATTTGTTATTCAAATAAATAAACTATTATAATTTATTTCATTAGATTACAGATGCTTCCCAATCCCAAAGTGACTAGATAGTTCACAATGAACAAAACAAAAATATTCTAAACATAAAAGAAATATAAAATATAGAAGATCAGTATCCATCAGAACAACTGAACAATCTTGTCCTTGAGGGGGAGTGTGCTTGTCACCAGTCAGCTGAAAGGTAATTAAAAAACAAATCTGTCCATGGAAATAAATTGACGCTAATGTCCTCCAATACAAGATCACATTGTAATCGTCCTGAAATAAAAACAGCAACAAAAAAAATCTAAAAGCCACCAGTATTGATGGCTTGAGAAGAGTCCATGGTTACCATGTTACTCACTCGTGAATTGTCCCAGATTCAATGAGGTCAGGTGGAAAATTGAAACCCCCTGAATGCTACCTGCCTTAAGGTCCCTATTCCAGTCCAGCAATGGAATCCAGCAACTGAGGCAAGGATGATGCTGGACATCACAGAGAGTGGTAGATCAGCTCAATTTCAGGCAGAGAACCTCACATCTGGTTGTATGTAGAGCAGACACTCTGACACACTTTCAAGATTCATGGAAGACAATATCCAATACACCAGTAGTGGGTTGCTCCCAGTTCAGCCCGGTTCTTAGAACTGGTAGTGCTGGTGGCCGGAGACTCCGCCCACCTGCCCGGAATGCTTCTGCACATGCACAGAAGCATCACACATATGAGTTCCTGCGCAAACTGGTAGTAAAGGGTTTTAGAACCCACTACTGCAATATATCCCTTGACTGTTTCAAGAGGCAACTTACATACAGTTCCAAGACAAAGATCCTCAAACCCATATGGCCCTAGTTAATTCATGCTTCACCGGGTACCCAACCATCTCCAATAAGCAGGTCTTTGAGGAAGCAGGCTTCCATGACAGGTAGCACTGAAAGCCCAGCCAGACACCCCAAAATGCTCTCCACCAACTTCATATAGTAAGAAAGATCAGAACTCTGAAAATTTGTGAACAGAACAGAAAGGATACCACAATCTACAAGTGCTAAAGAGTCCCCAGAAGGATTAAATTTAGAGCACAAGCATGGAAGACAACCACTGGCATACATATGAAATCTCTAAATCACAAGGTTAAATACTAAACTCTTCCTAACATGGTGCTATCAAGCATTACCCAAGCATTTCTTATTCTCCTCCAAAGTATCCCTCCAGGATCCTCTCTACTGAACATAAATTGTTCCAGGAGTTGAGGTCATCCTCCTCAACTCCACAAGTTAAACTTGTGGCTGAGGCCACAAGCCCACAACCTTGGGCAGTCATCAGCTCTGTTATCAAAGACCACCTTAGTAAACCAGCTGTCTCACTACTGAAGCTGAACTAGCATCTTTAGCCAGCTCAGATAGCTTCCATGGACTCTACTGTCACCTCTACCATGAACCCTGCCAACTGCAACATGCTGTGGGTTGCCTTTGGCCTCAGCTCCTATCACAGGTCTAGTCCTGGATGCTATCAATTCCTCTTTTATTCCCCAACTTTGATGTCAGCTATGTCCTGGTGCATCTTTCAGCACTTTCTGGTCTTTGTGCCATTTAAGGGTTCCAGTAAATACCATTATATTCTCATGTCCTGCTCTTCTGAAAACTAGAATGGCAACTATCATCACAGTGGTCGCAGGGTACAAACCCAGCCTTTCTCATGCATATAACTAACCAGAATCTCCACTAACAACCAACATTTCTACACACCATGTTTTTAGTGATAATAGTTCATTCATGTTTTAATTCAGTAGTTCCCAGCCCTCCGTCTATAGCCCGGTACTGGTTCACAACCCCTTGGGAACTGGGTTGATTGTGCAAACAGTGGGCATAAACATTAAACCATGTCCTCTCCCTCTCTCTCACACACTCACACACACACACACACACACACACACACACACACCAGGGCTGGAAAGGTTTGGAACCACTGTTTTAATTGATCCTATTAACTTTTATTATTTACCTACCTATCAGGATCAAAAGTAAGTTAATGAAAATACTCTAATCAAGTTAAGTCCAGGAACTAAACTAAGCCCCTCCAATTAGATGTGTTGTGTGAATTGTCTTCCAGAATACTAAGCATTCTCTCCAGCTTCTGAGGAGAAATAGATGAAATTCTATTGTGTCAATGTAGAAATTACAACCTACTTTTTTTGCCTCTTCCTATGGTTGAATGGGAAGTATGGGCAAAGTAGAATTTCACATGGATTTTTGTAAGTTTTCAGGATTTGATGGAAAGCACACACACTTCTACTGTTTTCTGGTTTGTCAATACTAAGCAAAACAAGCAGCATTTCCAAGCTTAACTTTGCAAGAGTAATTTACAACTTGATAATTGCACTCCATTTTCTCCCTCCTTCTTCTGCCCATCTGGTAGAATTGAAGTGGTTTGATATTTAAAATGGAGCTTTTATTTTATTGAACTTTAGCTTAAATGTTCTGGTGGCATATGTTTGCATTTTGTAACATTAGTTTAACATGGATGTATAGGCTCTATTTCTTTTGGGGGGGGGGGGTAAAAGTTTTTTATTTTTCTCCACTTTTAAACATTGCAATATCATATACCTTCAATCTTCAATACAATACAATTAATTTACATTATATTCGGTATTTATCATCCAACAATATGCTGCCTCCTTTACTTTTATCACCCGGAAAACTTTCATATAAACTTTTTAAAATATCATTATACAAACTTACAATACTATTTGCTATTATATCTCATCTATTTACTTACCTATTTTACTTATTTATTAAATTTTATTACATTTAGGGCCAAAGTGATTATTTTCAATTGTCATACATCCTTATTTACCTCTTAAAATTTCTTTACCCTTATCATATACTAATTGCCCCCTTTTTAAATACTGCTCTATTTCTAAAGACACTACTTCTATTTTAGAGTTAAGGATAGGACCAAAAAACCCAAAAATCTTTAACCATTCTTAAAGCTCACTTTGGCTCATGTTGATACTGGTATTGGTCACATCACATCAAAGAAATGTGATTGGAACCTTCCTATTTTTGCAGAGGCTTACATAATTCAGAAGAAGGACACTTTCCCATTGAAAGAGTAGCCCTCTATCATCAGGTGAAGAGAATTCAATAAAATACCTATAAAGCAAAAGGAACAGCTAATTTACAATTAATTTTAATAATAAAAATAATTTATAAGATAATTAAATAAGGAAACATTTATGGGCTCTGCAGTGAAGTTGCATTCGTGCTATTTATTAGGTTACAAAAGAACTTTTTTTCCTCAGAATTGGCTTTTAATTAGGCATCTAAAGATTTCAACTCTTTAATTAAAGCACAAGTCTAGTATCCATTAAATCTTCATAGCCTGTAACTTACAATACTGGAGAGGTTTCAATATATTGCCTTTCTCTGGTTCTTTGCTCTTCCAGCAAACACAGTATGTTTACTGTCTTGATACACAGTACGAAACTGCACCTTTATGCATCATTAAGAAGGATAAAAACAGAATAGAAATAAGTTTGGATATATCTTTGCCCTGTTTGAATAAAATTGCCTTGAAGCAAATTCATTTTGAAGGTTGGCACAATAAATAGTTTGCTATAAAGTTCTAACTTTCTAACATCTAAGGCAGTGATGGCTCACCTTTTCTGGAGCGACTGCCCAAAATACAGGTGCACCTGAACCCCAGAATGCAATGTGTGCATGATCCCTGTGCATGCACCTGCCCCATGCATGTACACAGCCCCTTGCATGTACCCCTTCCCCATGCATGTATGCATGGTGCCCGCAAATGCACCTCCTGCACACACCCTGCACACATCCCACATGCGCAGAAGAGACCCCATGACCAGCTGGCTGGTGGGACATGCGTGTGCATGCATAGCACAGCTGAACTAGTGTGATGGCTTGCATGCCACCGGAGAGGGTACTGCAAGCCATCTGTGGCAAACATGCCATAGGTTTACCATCATGGACCTAAGGCATGATTTAAACAACAGATTGGTAGAACTGAAAGAAATTAGCTAGTTGCTAAAACACTGGTACATTTCATCTATGCCTAATTGTTTTAAAAAAAATTCCAGGACATAATTACAGGTAGTACTCAATTTTAAAAAGTTTTTAAAAAGCACAACAAAGAATGTTCTTTCTGCGCCAGCTCAGGAAGCTCAAACTGCCCAAGGAGCTGCTAATACAGTTCTACAGAGGAATCATTGAGTCTGTCATCTGCACCTCTATAACTGTCTAGTTTGGTGCTGCAACCCAACAGGACCGACACAGATGTCAGAGGATAATCAGAACTGCAGAAAAAACAATTGCTGCCAACCTGCCTTCCATTGAAGACCTGTATACTACACGAGTCAAAAAGAGGGCTGTGAAAATATTTACTGATCCCTCGCATCTTGGACATAAACTGTTTCAACTCCTACCCTCAAAACGTTGCTATAGACCACCGCACACCAAGACAACTAGACAGAAGTCAGCTTCAGTGGCCTGCAGTACAGCACTCTACCTGCTGCACCACCTCGGCTCAGTTATGTGGTGGGTGTATATGGTAAAGGGTAATAGATCAGATGCAAAATCGTAGTAGTAAGTTTTGGTGTTTGTGTGATGATGTAGATGTTTTTGTCATGCAAAGTACATTAAAAAGTTATGTTATAAAAGTCTATGTTTACATTTCAGTTGTTGTGATCAATATTTAATCCTACTCTATTGTTGTTGTTCATTTTTTGATGGAACGTTAGAAGGTGGACCGAGTAAGCTAAATTTCTTATGTGAGTTTTGCCCCAATTCATGACTTTTTCTGCAGTTGTTAATTTAGTAAGATAGTTGTTAAGTGAATCTATTTTCTCCACTGACTTTGCTTGTCAGAAAGTCGCGAAAGAGGATCACATATTTCTGGAACATTGCAACCATCATGAGTCATTTGTCAAGCATTCAAATGTAAATCATGTGACCATGGGGATGCTATAACAGTCATAAGTCTGAAAAATGGTCATAAGTCAATGTTTTCAGTACTTTTATAACTTTGAATGGTCATTAAATGAACTGTTGTAAGTCAAGGAGTACCTGTATTCTAGGTAGTTCATATGTAACAAAAATATAATTTATATTATTCTATCAATGACTATAAGGTCATTAGATACTCACATGTATCAGTTAATAGTCTACAAAAGTGGTAAAAGCATTTTACCATAGTGAAAGCATTTAATTTATTTTGCTTTGCAAAAAGAAATTGATAAATACTATTATTTGCAAAACAAGAGCTAGCCAAACTTGGGTAATACAGTATTCACAAACCATACCATATTTTATGTACAAATGTATAGTTATCTTTATAAATATATAACTTTTATAAATATATAAATATTTCTATATTTATACTTTACTGCATCAGATGCAATATTGTTGATGTTGTAGCCACTACATAGCTTACTTACTTACTATGTGTTATAGCTTACTTGAACAAGCCACATTTAAAATGTACAGCAATCCAGTTTTAAAGCTGTATGTTTGACTTCATTTTCTATCTCTGTTCATGTGAGTCTAAGTGCAGTATCCTTTGGAAGCTAAATTTTCACCTTAGGAGAGAACAAATTATAATTGCAGAATCAATGGATTATATTGTGCTTCAAGTAGTGATTCTAATTTATAAGCCAATTTAGATATCAAATCAAGCATAATCAATTTAAGTTCGCCATAGTCTGATGTATCAGCAGTAATCCAGAATGCATGTAACATTTGTGCTAATTTTAATGATTCTCAATCTAATTCAAAAATCCTTATGGGAGAGATCAGTTCACCCCTTTTATATAGGATGTGCCACTACCGTCTATTGCCAAGGCAAGGGTGGGAAGAAACATATATACATAAATGACATATATTCATAAAATATTATATAGAGAGAAATAATGCCTACCATTCCTTGTACCTACAAAAGCATTTTTTTAAACTTATGTGGATTGTAAAATGAAACAGAGCTTTATTTTATTTTATTTATTTATTTATTATTTGGATTTGTATGCCGCCCCTCTCCGAAGACATTTGCCTTCATCCTTCCAATGACACAGATTGTTTGAGAAGTTTTGGGAAGGGGGGGAGGAGGGGAATGGCATACATTTTGATGCAATTTTCCAAGATCATTAGTGCACAGAATTCTGGTGTTCAAGATTAATAATACATGATAGAGTTTATATTATGTATTAAATAAAATAACTAACTAAAGTAATCAATAATGCATAATATGCATCTAGATTCTTTTTGACAAAATTTAAATAGGACTTAGTAGCTAATTGCAAAGGCTTAGCCCAAAACTATACACTGTTATTCTTGCACTAAAATATTTATCAAGATGATTTCTTGATTTTTTGGGGGGTAACTTAACAAAAGTATCCCCATTTTCTGCATTTTATTAGCCTGATCTGAGGCATTTTCGGAAACCACTCTACACAAAGGAAAGTCACCAATTATTGTCCCCTCCTGGTTATCTTCTAGACTCAAAATTGGGTAGGCTTCAGCGTGTGATCTCCCATGATTAGTTCCAATCATAGGTAAGTAGCAGGGAGTTTTTCATGGTGGCCCCCTGGGTTCTAGTTCTGAAATGCCCTCCTTAGGAAGGCTTGATGGCTGCTGTAAAGAAAGCATATTTGGTGTCATATTTAACATATGCAAACTCAGTTTAAATAGGTTTTACATTATTTCCTTGTTTCCTAGCTGAATGAGTGCCATGCCTCTGCTGTCGTAATTGCATTTTCATGCCATGCATGGATTATGAAGATTGAATAGTTGTCACTGGTGTCAGAATGAGAGAATATGATGCTGTTACCAAGGGATATTTTTATTGCATTATTCCTGTATTCTTGCTTTTTATTCTATGTCAGTTTGAGCCCTATTATGAATTGGTATCTAAATTATTATTATTTTTTTAAAAGTAAATCTGATTGTATTTTTTTTTTCATATGATATCATGTATAACTCTATACATGAAGGACTGATTCAAAAGTGGATAAGCTAGAAAAAAATTGAAAATAAAGTCCTTTCTGGGTAGATAAATACAGGGTTCAATTTAAGTCAGAAATAGATATTCCGTGCTCCTTCAAATCTTGCTGAATCATAATTCCTGGAGGCCCTAATCAGTATAGTTACTGTGGGATTACTTGGAGTTATACACAGTCATTTCTGGAGCTCTACAGTATATAATTCCTTTCCTCAGTACTGAGGCTATGTGTCAGAATTAAAGAGAACTGGAAAAATGTCATTTCTACTGAAAACCCACAAGCTTTTCACAAATCTCATCTCATACTGTCACATTACTTATTGGGATAAACATTGCAAGAATTCAAGTGTGCTGGCCAGAGAGACATTGCATTTATTATCATCTTGCTGGCTGTCTAGTTACAAGCACAGATATTGCATTGTATCAAAGTCAACAGAAAGAGGGCATTCAGAGTTATAGTTCATTGCCTTTTGGTCTGCCACTAGCAAAGCGACAGCACAGAGGCTATTTATCGTTGCAAGCCCCAAAATAAGTGCAGCATTATTGCTATATTATTTCCTAGTCAGCTGCTTTTTAATGTTCCAAGCACGTCCAAGAAATCCTATCAGGACAAATTATAAGTGATGAAAAACCAATTAGTTTCCTGTACCACCCAGTACAAGTGAAGCCACAGGATAAACCAGAACTATATTATTCATCACGATATAAAAAGATTGTTCAAGGAGGACCTTAAATGGTTTAGAATATAATTTGGATACGGACCTCTTAAAATCATCAAGTAAAAGAAATAAAAAGGCCATCAAGCAGTGAAGACTTTACTTATTTTTTATTCTGGTAGAAACTAAGCTTTCTACAATTTGATGCTTGCCCACAATATGGCATTCCAATTCTACATAATTGCCAATACCACAACCACGATGGTTTGTGACTTTGGAATTGTAATCCACAGTATACAATTAAACTGTTGCCCATAGCATGGGAAGATCTAATGCTAATGCTAAATCTAACATACGAGAAGAGCACCTGTTTTAGAAGGCTAGTTAGATGAGAAATTTTACACGCTCAACTGTAACACCAAAAAGATCTTACCCCATTACAGAAACTACCATTCCTTTCACTGAAACTTTTATCCCAATAAATAATTTTAGACAAAGCAATGGAACACTTCCAGTACAATAACATGCCCCTTTTGGCTTAACTAATAATTCTATCATCTTCTTACATCAAAATACTGAAATAAAGTATCAAAACCAAACTTTGCAGAAGAGACGGAGTAACGACACGGACACAAGAGCTGGATTTAAACTGGGTCATTTTTATTAATAATAAATTAGCATAATTTATTTAATTAAATTAGCATAAATTAGCATAAATCAACATGTTTAACTATGACCCAAACAGTGGACCTGCAGGGTCAAACAAATACTTCCGGGGTGGAAATGACGTAGCAATAAACATTCCTGGGCAACTATGGGCGTAGCTCAATGCTAGTCCAGGTGAGGGACCTCTCCCTCACCTAAGACCCTGCCATGCACTTCCGGGCGAAAAGGCTTGGCCCAGGGCCTGCAAGCCCTTAAATAGGGCCAGCAAGCCCCGCCCGGACTGTGCAGCATGTCAGGCCACGTGGGCCTGACACTCGGCCGAAATCTCATCTCGCGAGATTTCGGCCTAAAACAAGATGGCGGTCGCCATAGGGAGTCCGATGTCTCCCCGACCCTCCTGCAAAGGCTGCCGGCGGGTAAGTCCGCCGGCGCTATACTTTTAGCAAAGCCAAGAAATGTACCATATTTTTCAGAGTATAAGACGCACCGGAGTATAAGACGTGCCTTAGTTTTGAGGGAGGAAAAAAGGGAAAAGAATCTGCTTACCAGATATTCATCTGGCTAGTGTGCTTAGTCTGGTCAGCTTCAGCACATTATTTTATTCCCTGGTTAGTGTTGTGGTTAGCTTTGGCCCAGCTCCTGCCCCAAGGACTGTGGATGTGGGGGAGACATCCACATGCTGCAGGCCTCTTTTGCCCCCGGTGGAATCTGCTGAGGAAGGCTCCTCTGACCAAGAAGACATGAGTGACAGGGAGGAAGAGAGTGGGGCAGACAGCTCAGAAGGAGATCAATTATCTAGCTCCTCCTTGGATTCAGAACAAGAGTTAATGATACAGCCACGCATGCGGAGAGCGATGCATAGGCAACAACAACTGAGAGATTATTATCAAAGAAAATGAGGCCACCTGTGGTTGGATGGGGCTGTGGTAATTAGTGAGGCTGCTATAAATAGCAGCCTGTGGGTTTGGCCATTGTGGAGGATTATCTGATCGTTGTGTTTCATGACTGCTTTGCTGACTTTGATCTTTGTGTGCTGATTTTTCCCCCGCTTTGAAACTAACCCAGAGCAAAGTGTGTTTCACTTTGTGAAAGAAGAAGGACTGTGAATTGCCTCACAGCTGCAAGCTAAGTATCACAGAACTGATAAGGGACTTGTACAAATTACCAATTTGTTTGGAGACAAGTGCTCTTAGCTATGCAAAAAGAGTGCTCTGTTTATTTGCATTTTCGGTATAAAGAACATTGTTTTGAATTTTCAAACGTGTGTGTGTCTGAAATTGTATCTGTGCATTTTTGGGAGGATTCTACCAGAGACCTCGACAGAACAGTTAGGGCTTTTAAAAAAAAACCTTATTCAGAGAGAGTAACAATGAAAGAGCTTGCAAGCACCTGATTAGGACTTGGAAAACATTCTTTGCAGAGAGTAACAATGAAGAGCTTGCAAGCGGGTAAGAGCTCGGAACAATGTTAGTATCTGGTTAAGGCTGGAAAGAAAAATTTGTAGAAAGTTAGAGCAATTTTTTAAAAAAACCTGCAAAGACTTAGGCTTGGAAATCATTCTTCACAAAGAGTAACAAAGAACCTGCAAGATAAGAACTGGTAAGATTGTTAATACCTAGTTAGATGGGGGGGGGGAAGCTTTGAAAAAAACCTACATTCAGAATACAAGACACACCTGAATTCTCAGCCTCTTTTAGGGAGGAAAGGGTGCATCTGGTATTAGGGCTACTCTTAGCATAGATGTTTTTTTAAAAAGGACACTGTTAAAAGGCTATTCTGCATAAATGTTCTTCATAGAGAAATACTCTAATGTTAAAATGACAAGGTTCAGAGAGAACAGTCATAGAAGACTGAACACAGTTGAAAACCCTTTGAACACCAATATCTCTGTAATAATGTAATGAGTTCTTTTCCCAGGATACATCATGCTTCATCAACCTGCAAGAAGAGTATTCGAAGGTATCTAGAATTTATTTTTTAATAATGTACAAAGATGGTAATGCTACATAAGTACATCCCTGAAAACTGTATCCATGCAAAGATTCCAATCTATAAATTAGTAGGATTTTAATTATTGATCAGAATATTTTTAATTATTATTTTCTATCTTGGCCTTTCTTTCATAAGTAAGCCTCAGTGAAGTACGGGATACCTCACTAAATACTCAGATTTCCTCATCTAAAATATTTGTCTGTCTGTTTAGTTTTTCCTAGCATAATTTATTTATTTATTTAATTGGATTTGTATGCCGCCCCTCTCTGAGGACTTGGGGCAGCTCACAGCATGTACAAAAACAGTACAATAATATGAATCCAATTAATAATACATTAAAACAATAATTAAAATTCTAATTAAAAGAGAACCTATCAAACCAATCATTCAACAATCATACTGAAAACATTCATTGGTCAGGGGGGAAGATCTAAAAACCCAAGCCTGGCAGCAAAGATGAGTTTTTAAACTCTTTAGGAAGGTGAGGAGGGTGGGGGCAATGCGAATCTCTGGGGGGAGCTGATTCCAGAGGGCCGGGCCCTCCATAGAGAAGGCTCTTCCCCTAGGTCCCACCAACCAACATTGTTTGGTCGACGGGACCCTAAGGATGGGACCCTAAGGAGATCAACTCTATGGGACCTCACCAGTCACTGGGATTCATGCAGCAGAAGGCAGTCTCAGAAATAGTCTGGTCCTATGCCATGTAGGAAACAGATCGGTAGCCAATGCAGTCCACGGAGTGATGGTGAGATATGGACATTTCTTGGAAGGCCCAAGACTGCTTGCGTGGCTGCATTTTGGACGAGCTGAAGTTTCCAAACACTCTTCAAAGGTAGCCCCATAATAGTCTTGAAGAAAACAAAAGGAATGGATCCAACCTGTTAGATACTGTTATACAAGTACTGTTAGATACTGAGACAGATGGGCAGCTAAGAATGGATGGATGGATGGATGGATGGATGGATGGATGGATGGATGGATGGGGAAGCAAGCAAGCAAGCATAACCTTTGGGATGGATTACCAAGTAAAAAGAAAGTAATCCTAACAGATGCAGACAGTTAGTTAAGTTGCTTAGCACCTCATGACGAAGTGTCTAGCAACCCTAGACAAGTGAAAATGAATTACAAAAGAAGAGATTACCAGAATGAGAAGCATAATAAATTTGTATCCTTTATCATTCCTGCTTAAGTTTATAAGTGCTATAATATAAATAAACACATAGTGGTATTTGTATTTTAACATAGAAAAGTCAACCTATAGAATAACAAAATAAAGAGTAGGAAAGTAATATGACTTTGAAAAGAAATTACAGAAATTTAGTTCTCACCAAATGCTAGGATAGAATATCAAGTATTTCTATTCATAATGGAATAACAACTACAATTCGTTGATTTTATTTATTTATTTAATTAATTAATTTATTTATTCTATTTATTTATATATATTTGTCAAAAAATTATAGGATGGTAGTTTGTATAAACATAACATTAGAAAAGGTAATGATAAAAAGTAATGATAAAGGACAATAGGACAGTAGGACATGGATGGTAGGCACAGATATGCAAAGTGGGTTCCATATAGGAGAGCTGCATTCTAGGACTGATCTGATAAATGTTTTGTATGCTCTGGTTAGCAGATCAATGTTACCAGAGAAGAAACTGTATAGGATTAGGTTAACAACTCTTAAAGCTTTTTTGGCAATGTAGTTACAGGACTTGGGTCATTGGATATGAGTACTCCAAGGTCTTTGACAGAGTAAAGATCACCAATAAATTCAATTCCTCCAAGTTTATATTTAGTATTCTGATTCTTTTTACCAATGTGTAAGACAGAGCATTTAGTGGTAGAGATTTGAAGTTGCCAGTTTTTTGACCAAACAGCTATGTCGTCAGGGTCTTTTTGAAGGGTAGCAATGTTGTTGTTGGTATTAAATACAGTAGTTTAACATCATCGGCAAAGAGACCGCAATTGCTTGTGATGTGATCACAAAGATCGTTTATGTAAAGTAGGAAGAATGTTGGTCCTAAAACACTGTCTTGGGAGACACAGCTGTTGACAGGAGCAGGATTAGATGTAAGACTTCCTATTTTGACCACTTTTTGTCTGTTAGGTAGGAACACTGTTAACCAATCATGTAGTGGTCCAGAGATACCATAGGATTTAAGTTTCAGAAGAAGTTTGTCATGAACCACTAAATCAAAGGCTTTGCAAAAGTCAATGTAGATTGTACCAATTGATTTACTCTGGTCAAGTCTGGTGGTCCAAATGTTTTGCAGTGTAAGAGTTGTAGATCACATTTCTGAAACCGAATTGTTTGTTGGAAAGTAGGTTATTAGTTTTGAGGTGGAGTGTAATGGATTAGTTTATGATTGATTTCATAAACTGTTTTCTTTATATTTAAAAGCAGTATGTCCTAAGAAGTCATAAGAAATACATCAATCTGGAATTATTTTACATAAAACAAATTCACTTTGGCTATAATAGGAAAGACTATAATAAAGGAATTAACTGAATTACAGTGATCCCCCGCTCGTTGCGAGGGTTCCGTTCCAGGACCCCCCGCAACGAGCGGGTTTTCACGAAGTAGCGCTGCGGAAGTAAAAACACCATCTGCGCATGTGCAGATGGTGTTTTTACTCCCACAGCGCTAGCGAGGAGCCGAAGATTGGGGGCGGCGCGGCTGTTTGCCGCCGGCATGGAGGGCTTCCTAGCAGCCCCCCAAACCCGGGTTGAGGGTCCGGGGGGCGCTGGCTCTCGGCGCTTTCGAGCTGAGTCCGGGAGCGAATTCGCTTCCGGACTCAGCTCAAAAGCGCCGATAGCAAGCGCCAACGAACGGCTTGTCCACGCTGGTTCTCGGCGCTTTCGAGCTGAGTCCGGGAGCGAATTCGCTCCCGGACTCAGCTCAAAAGCACCGATAGCAAGCGCCAAGGAACGGCTTGTCCACGCTGGCTCTCGGCGCTTTCGAGCTGAGTCCGGGAGCGAATTCGCTTCCGGACTCAGCTCAAAAGCGGCGAGAATGAACGGCGTGGGCGGGCGAAGGGCGGGCGGCAGCGAGGAGTTTGCGTGGGCGGTGGGGAAACTCCTCGCTGACGCCAGCAAGAGGGGGAAGACTCAGGGAAGCCGCCCAGCAGCTGATCTCCCGGTTGCCATCTACGCATGCGTGCCCATAGAAAAAACGGGCACGCATGCGTAGATGGTATTTTGACTTCCGGGTTGAAAAATAGCGAAGTACCCTGTTCGCAATGGTTGGGGACGCAATAAACGGGGGATCACTGTAATCCACATTTGCACATTTCCATTGTAGCTTTCGGGAATTCACTAAACAAAAAGATTGGGAAATTTGAGGTTGCCTCTTAATTAATCATAGCATTAGTGGAGCTTGTTATATTTTAAAAAATGTAAATCCTGTGGATTTAATGTTTATGCATTACAAAAAGTCCTATAGATCACCAATGAGAATGAAAATATTGTATCTACCTATGAGTACACAATTAAGAATAAATTTCTTATAATTTTGTTAGGACTGTAATTGGTTTGGGGGTTGAATATATAAAAAGTAATTCTTTGTTATAGTCAAGGAACAACAACAAAATCTCAATTTAAAAATTAGGAGTATAAAAGTGAAGCAAAACTTAATAGTAAGTTATAAAACTTGTTGATAATAATGCAACAAAAGAAGCATGGGGACATAAATTGACAGGTTTTACAAGCAGTAAAGTTTAGCAATGTTTAAGAAGATCATGACATTCTGGCTAGCCAGTAAATAAAATGAAGTTGAGTGGCTAGGGAACATGCAAGTTATAAAGTATAGAAGAACATCCTTACAAAAAAGCACAATATAAAAAGAAGTGAGATGAAGAACCAATTTGATGTAGTGATTAAGTCACCATGGTTTGAAAGCCAGAGACTGCGAGTTTGATCCCCAGTCAGGCATGAAAGCTGACTGCAGCACTGGAGCTTCCCTGGCGGCGGCGGCGGTAAGTGAGCTTTGGGGCCCAGTAGGAGGGCGCCGGCAGGAGCGGCACTGGGCAGTAGCCATGGGGCGGTGGCAGGGTGTTTGGCCACGCACAAACAACCCCCCGTGCAGTCTTTTCAAAGGCCATGCACAATGGAGCTGGGCGTTGAAGTTGGGGACGGGGAGTGACAAAAGTGCAGAGGCCGGTGAAGGTTTTTCTTGTTTTAAAATGGGGTTTTTCTCCCCATCCCCCTGTCAGCTGCCGGTGCCAGCCCGATGACCATCTGGGGGGAGGGGGTTGCAGATCCACGCCCCTCAAACTGCTGGCACAGGCCCAATGACCATATGGGGGGAGCATGTATCCACGCCCCATGAGCTGCCGGTGCCAGCACAATGACCATCTGGGGGGAGTGCAGATCCATGCACTGTGAGCTGCCGGCACTGGCCCAATTACCGTCTGAGGGGGGAACTGTGGATCCACACCCCACGAGCTGCTGGCGCCGGCCCAATGACCATCTGGGGGGGGAGTGAGAGAGAGAAAAAAGAGGGAGAGATAGAGGGAGAAAGAGAAAGACAGAGAGAGAGAGAAAGAAAGCAAGAGAGAGAGAGCAACAGACAGAGAGTGAGAGAGAAAGAGAGAGGGAGAGAGAAAGAGAAAAGAGAGAGAGAGAGAAAGAGGGGGGAGAGAGAAAGAGAGAGAAAGAAAGCAAGAGAGAGAATGAAAGTGTGTGTGAGAGAGAAAGAAAGCAAGAGAAAGAAAGCAAGAGAGAGAAAGAGAGAAAGCAAGAGAGAAAGAAAGCAAGAGAGAGAAATAGAGAGAGAAAGCAAGAGAGAGAGAAAGCAAGAGAGAGAGAAAGCAAGACATAGAAAGAGAGATAGCAAGAGACAGAGAGAGAGCAAGAGAGGGGGAGAGAGAAAGAGAAAGAAAGCAAGAGAGAGAGAGGAAAGAAAGAAAGAGAAAGAGATAGAGAAAGCAAAAGAGAAAGAAAGCAAGAGAGAGAGAGAAGGAGAGGAAGGTAGAGAGAGAGAGAAATGAGAGAAAAAAGGGGAGAAAAAAGAGAAATGAGAAAATGATTGAGGCAGAGAATGAGAGGAAAGAGAGAGAAAAAGAGAAGTGACTCTTGATAAAAGGCACCCAAAGAATAAGAGAAAGAAAAAACCCAGCCCTCACCTGTTTTTGGAAAGAATAAGAGAGAAACACACACACACACACCAGCCCTCACCTGTTTTTGGAAATAGTTCAAGAGTTTCTGTGATTAATCACTATGTTTAAATTATGTTGGATTTGTAGCAATGCAAATAGATAATGCAAATCAGGTGTATTTACATTTTGAATCATAATTGTAGCAAAATTACAGTTTTAAAGTAGCCACCAAAATTATTTTTTGGATTGGGGTCACTGCAACACGGGGAACTGTATTGCGGGATCACGGCATTAGAAAGGTTGAGAACCACTGTTATAAAGGATCACCCTAAAAATTTATCCCTGGTAAGGTAGAAGAGATCTAACTGTCAGCTGTCTTAATGCTAGAATAGCCTGATCAAAGCTAAACACTAATGAAATTTCCTGAGATAAATTGTAATAATAAAGCTTTTTTGGAAATAATATATGATAAAACATTTATCAGCTAATGTCATTGGAAGTAATACCAAGGGGAAAAATACATTTAACTGTGAGTCAAAGATGCTTAAACATATTCACATCTGCTACCTTAGTAATACCAGTTTCTTGATGAACACCACTGTACGCTGAGAACCACTGAGCAGCTAAGAATTTTTTTTGATGAATTTTCAGATTACAGGTTGTGGAGATGCAGAACTGAAATAACAATTCAAGCTGTGCACCATAAATTAGTTGTGCTTTGGCTTCCGAAGGAATAACTTTATTGCTATAAAAATAATACAACACAAGAATGACAGAAATGCTGAATAGCTCATGCCAATTATGTAATACGTTGACCAGATAAGTTTATTGTGTATTGGAGGTTTGAAAGCATTTCACATTGGTTATATTAAAGACATAAAATAAAATGTCACAATAAACAGATCTTAAAATGAAAATAAAGGAGGTGTCAAAGAACAAGTACAATAAACAAAACATTATCTTTCAACTATAACATAATTTTTTATACTTGTCAGTTACCATCTATTAAGTATCAGAAAGAGCTTCCATGATTTGCAAACCCTTGTTTTTTATAAGAAGAGGAACATATCACATAAAATTTTATTAGATCTGAAAATGTACTATATTTGGGGGGGGGGATAACAAAATAGGTCACAAATGTCAGCAGGAAGATTGAAGATAAATTTAATGGGGAGATGTTCAAAAAGGATTATAATAGTATACAGTATGTTCTCTCTGTGTGCACATACACACACACATGTGGGTATGTCTTTGAGTCAGTCTTGACTTTTGCTGCCTGGATAAGACTTCTCCAAGAAAGATTTCAGAAACGGGTTTGCCAAATGCCTGCTTTTTAGGACTAAGAGAAAGTGACCAACTCAAAGTCACCAAGTAGCTTTTTGCCTATGGTGGGACTAGATTTTCTGCTTTCTAGCCTTATGTTTTACCCTCTACAATCGGATTGGCTCTATTCCATATACAGTGGTAGCTCTACTTAAGAAATTAATTCGTTCTGTGACCAGGTTTTAAGTAGAAAAGTTTGTAAGTAGAAGCAATTTTTCCCATAGGAATCAATGTAAAAGCAAATAATGGAAGCAAATACTGTAATTAGGAAAGAAATAAAAGCTCGGAATTTGGGTTGGAGGAGGAACAGGAGGAGGACATTCGCTGCCCAGAGCGAAGGGAGCGTTTCTTTTCTCTGGGTGCTGGCAGAAGTTTATTCCCTGTCCAAGTGCCCAGAGAAAGGAAAATGCTTCATTCTCTCTGGACTGCCAAAGCCTCCTTAAGCGCCACCAAAAGGCTCCTCTGGCAGTTCAGAAAAGCCTAAAATGGCCGGGATTAAAGGGGGAATGGCAGGAAACTGGCCGGGCCTTCATGCTGCTCTCAAATTTCCCTGGAAATTTTTCCGGGCTCAGGTTCTTAAGTAGAAAATGGTTCTTAAGAAGAGGCAAAAAAATCTTGAACACTCAGTTCTTATCTAGAAAAGTTCTTAAGTAGAGGTACCACTGTATTAGAAATGAAACATGTAAATGTTGAAATCTTAAAAGCTTTTCTCTCCATCCATACTTTTCTCCCACCACCTCTCATCTCCAGAATCCTCTTCTATCAACGTTTCCTCCTTTTCCCTAAAGATTCAGTGCTCCTGGATATTATTCCCTTTTGCCTGATACAAGTATAGGAAAATCTGTTTTGAGTCTTTCAAAGATGTTAATCCCATATCCTCTTTGGAATAAGATGAAGGAAAGTGGCACAACTGATCCATCAAAACTAACATTTGATAGGAACTATACGGTACCTTGAGATTTCTCCCACCATCCTGCTTCCCATTTTGGACCTTTTTATAGGCTCTGAATCTATTCACAAACTTCTCAGTGCTTTAACAATAGATACACTTTTCTCCAAGACCAAAATCTTGAATGGGAAAAAATGAAATGAAACCAATAAAGACAGTCACTAATATGTAGAAGGAAAAACCAAAACAGGCAGACAAAATTACAGACTGCAGCAGAAACTGAAAGACAGAAGAAGATGAAATAGAATAGGATTATTAGGTAGGTTTGGTGCAACATTTCAGATTCAGTCTCCTAAAGCTGTTTGGAAGATTGTTGCTCCTATCTACAACACTTAACAGATCAACACATAAAGCTATGCAATGTTTCCCAGGAAAGCATACAATTGTTTTAAATATCGCAAACAGATATTACATTCACTTTTTAGACATTAAAATGACAGTTATTAATGCCAAGAACAAAACAATTACATGAACCCAATATTAAAGGTAAAAGGAAGGTTCCTTACATACATATGTGCTAGTTGTAACCAAATCTCAATTTCAAAGCCAAAAACCAGCATTTGTCCAAAGACGTCTCTGTGGTCATGTGGCCACCATGACTAAATGCTGAAGGCGCATGGAACACTGTTACCTAAAGGTGGTCCCTATTTTCCTACTTGCATTTTAACATGCTTTCGAACTGAGTTGGCAGAAGCTGGGACAAGTAACAGAAGCGTTGTTCAAATCTAAGCCTCAAACATGTGGTCATGTGGCCACCATGACTAAATGCTGAAGGCGCATGGAACACTGTTACCTAAAGGTGGTCCCTATTTTCCTACTTGCATTTTAACATGCTTTCGAACTGAGTTGGCAGAAGCTGGGACAAGTAACAGAAGCGTTGTTCAAATCTAAGCCTCAAAATCACGATGTAGAAGCAGCTATTCTGTTCATCATGTATTCCTTGATATTTAAATCCAACAAACAGATCCCTTTTAATTTATATTTTTAGTTTGAAAAGGTGCTACCGAACTCCTAATTTTTTTTTTTGCTACTACAGACTAACAGGGCTTTCGGTCTAAGCCATTCTTTGTATTACCTGTCTTGTAATGTAATAATAGCTTGACATGTATTTGATTTTTTACTAAGCTGATAGAAATAAAATACAGTAATATCTCATCTTACGAACTTAATTGGTTCCCAGAGGAGGTTCGTAAGGCGAAAAGTTCGTAAGACGAAACATTGTTTCCCATAGGAAAATGAATTAATGCGTGCAAGAAAAAAACGCAAAAAACCACCGCCACCCGGCTGTCACCTTTTGAAACAGCCGGGCGCTTCTCAGCGTTCTCCCAATGCCGAACCCGGAAGTTCGGCAAAAGTTCGGGTTTGGGTGGCCACCAAGAAGCCCCGCCGCCCGGCTGTCGCCTTTTGAAACAGCTGGGGGCTTCTCGGCGTCCTCCTGAACCCGAACGCCGAACCCGAACTTTTGCCAAACTTCCAGGTTCGGCATTCAGGAGGACGCCAAGAAGCCCCGCCGCCCGGCTGTCAGCTTTTCAAAAGAGCCGCGGAGCTGTCAGGCTGGTCAGGAGGCTCAAACCAAGGTGTGCAATCCCAATAGGGAATTCCATGGACGGAGCTTTGACATCATGAAGACGTCCTTCCTGGAGTTCACATTTCGGCCGGCCAGGAAGGACGTCTTTGTGACGTTAAAGCTCCACCCATGGAATTCCCTATTGGGATTCCCCACCTCCATTTGAGCCTCCCGACTGGCCCGACAGCTGACAGCCGGGCTGTGGGGCTTCTCAGCGTCCTCCTGAACCCGAACACTGACCCCGAACTTTTGCCGAACTTCTGGGTTCAACATTTGGGAGAACGCCAAGAAGCCCCCCAGCTGTTTCAAAAGGCGACAGCCAGGCGGCGGGGCTTCTCGGCGGCCACCCGAACCTGAACTTTTGCCGAACTTTTGTGTTCAGCGTTCAGGCGGTGGGTTCGTAAGACGGAAAAAGTAGGAAGAATTGTGAAGAAGCCCCAGTGATAATGATTGCCTAATAACGCCACAGCAGAGTTTATAAAAACTTCATAGCTATTATTCTAAAACTATCACTGGACATTAGGAGCAGTTCTATTAATAATAATGCAATTTAATGCCTTTGTAATAAGCTTACACGACTGACTTTATAGATGAACAACATGTTAAAATCAATGGTTTCTTGGATTTAGAGAAATACTATAAATCTTCACTGGCAGAAATTATCGATATTGAATGGGGGGTGGATCTATTTTATTCATACTTCTTTAGTACTGAATCCATGTTTATGAAATGGCAGAAAACATTCCTTCAATTCCCAATTTAACTAAAAAGGTAAAATTCATTTGTGAACCTGGTGAAATTCTTGGAAGTTGAATTGAGAATTGTATACCTAAAAAGGTATAGGTGTGATTGCATGTGGTGACGGTGGTCTGGATTCCCAGGAATGACAGGCTGTATTCCAGCAAAGACAGCAGAGCAAAGAGACAGCAGAGTTTAGATTTAACACATTGACAGTGTTGGAAGAGACCTTGCAGGTCATCTAGTCCAACCCCCCTGCCCAAGCAGGAGAACTTACATCTACCTCTTCCTAGGATCAAACTCACAACCTCCTGATTGTGAGGCAAGAGCTCCACCTCTAGGCCACAATTTGGTTGGGATAATTTGGTTGGGAGAAAGAGGTCAAGACAGCTCCTTCCTAGAAGTTCTAAGAGTATTTGTTTATTGGTGCTAGCAGTTTGTTTTGGTTTAGCAAGTTTTCTGTCTACAGGTGAGAAAGTATAAAGAAAACTACTTTGGAATAACACAGTCTGTCTTTTTTGTTTTGCACATGTGCACCTTTAAGTCAGTGTTGATACCTGGACTGATCCTTGCAGTTTTCTCGGCAAGGATTTTCAAAAGTTATTTGCCAATACCTCCTTCTTAGAGCTGGGAGAGAGTGACTGGCTCAAGGTGAAATTGAGTTCATGGTTTCACTTGTTTGTAGCCACAAGTGCAACTGGCTCTCATATAATATAGTACAGTATAAACATATACATAAACGTATAGTACAGTATAAACATGCTGTCTCCATACAGTCATGCTCTCTCTTGACTACCTTTTCATCTAATCCTGACATGAAAAATTAACATTCTCGCCAAGTAATTCTGACAATTCTTAGACAAAAAAACCCCTTCATGAAAAATAAAAATGAAAAAAACATTTGTTTAGCCACAATATTGTATGCTGACCAACACAGTAGAAGCTTATAGCGCTGTGATGGTGAACCTTTTTTCCCTCAGGTGCCGAAAGTGCGTGCACACACACTATCATGCCTGTGCAAATGCCCATAGCCAGAATTCAGGCCGAAAATTGCCTACCCTATCTCCCCCTCGAGACCCTGTGGAGGTCAGAAACAGCCCATTTCCCAAATTCTGATGGACCCAGTAGGCCCATTTTTCAGCCTCACCAGGTTCTAGAGGCTTCCCTGGTACCGGGGGGGCAAAAACGCCCTCCTCCATCCCCCTGGAGGCCCTCTGGAAGCCGAAAATGCCCTCCTAGAGCCTGGATGGTTTACACAGGTATGCTGGATCTGAGCTAGGGAAACAGCTCGTGTGCCGGAAGATTTAGCTCCGCATGCCACCTGTGGAACCCGTGCCATAGGTTCGCCATCACTGTTATAGCCACCATTCCCCGAAAGCTGCGCCCCCGCGCGCCCGCACACCCCAAAATACACCCCCGTGCAGCCTTTTTCACGGCCGCGCGCTCCCCATCCCCATGCCAGCCGCGGGGGGGCGGGGAGGCGCCGGCAACAGAAGGGAAGGGAGCCGCGGCCGCCCCTGCCTCCCCACAGTTCCTCCAGCCCCTCGGCCTTTCGGCGCTGCCCCCCGCCCGCACCCTCTGCTCCTCCGCCGCCTCCTGCCTTTCGGCGCGGCTCCTCCCGCACCCGGAACACACACCCTGCTCGTCTCACCTTTGCCGAGAGCACTTTCGTCCCAGGCTCTCGGCAAGGGGATTGCAGGAGAGGCGGAGCAGGCATTCTCTCAGCGGAGGCCGGCGAAGGTGATATTCAATGTCGGGGGGGCGCGGGCGTTTGCGCGCGCTCCCTATCTCCCTGCTAGCCCGCTCGGAATATTCAAAATAAGAAAAGCCTTCGCCGGCGAAGGCTTTTCTTATTTTGAATGTTCCGGGGGGCTAGCAGGGGGATTTGGAGTGCGCGCAAACGCCTGCGCCCCCCCCCGACATTGAATATCACCTTCGCCGGCCTCCGCTAAGAAGAACGGAGAGAGAACGAGAGACAGTGAGAGCAACAGACAGCAAGATAGAAAGTGAGAGAGAGAGAGAGAGAAAGGGGGGAGAGAAAGAGATAGCAAGAGAGAGAGAACAAGAGAGAGAAAGAGTGTGAGAAAGAAAACAAGAGAGAAAGAGTGAGTGAGAGAGAAAGAAAACGAGAGGGAAAGTGAGAAAAAGAGAGAGAAAGAGGGGGGAGAGGGAAAGAGAGAGAGAAAGCAAGAGAGAGATGAGAGGAAGGATGAGAGAGAGAGAAGAGTGGAAGGAAGAGATAGAGCGAAATGATAGAAAAAAGGGGAGAAAAGAGAAATGAGAAAATGATTGAGGCAGAGAATGACAGGAAAGATAGAAAAACAGAGAGAGAAGTGACTCTTGATTTAAAGCATATGGTAAAAGCACTTAAATAATAACAGGAAAAAAACCCAGCCCTCACCTGTTTTTATTAATAGTTATGTTTTTGGTTTTGCTTTTTGATTTAGTTTTAATAGTAATGGATTTTGGTTTTCTTAAATTATGAATTTCTTTTAATAAAAAAGAAGGGATTTTTTTCTTATTTATTTATTTATTTATTTATTTATTCTTCTATGCCGCCCAGTCCCAACGGGACTGTCGCTCAGACACTATACTTTTCCGCCCACACCGAAAAAAAATTAGATCGTACATTGGTTATAGCCCTATCTTAAATCCTTAGTTTCGCTAGCAGAGGGCTTAAAATGGGATAGATTTCCCCATGTGAATTAGGTTGGCAGAAGGATGGAACTGAATCTGTAGATGAAAATCTGCCATAGAACAATTCTTGCTGGTATTTCAAACATGCAGGCCTGAGACCAGACATTGCAGAGACAGGTGGCATCTGTGCACAAATGTGTCTGCAAGCAGTGAATTCAAAACCACACCAATCATTTAAAAATAGCCAGGACTGAGCCAATCTGACATACCAAATTGAAACTGTCAGAATAAAATCTCACTATTTCTTTTCACTATTTTGAAAGGGGTGAGAAAGAGAAGCATCTAAAATACAGTATCCGAAAAACCAAAGACACACTATATTCCTATCCTAAAAAGTATGTTTAAAAATTGACTACTGTACACATTCTCTCACACACCAATTTATTTTGCTGTTGTGTCACTGTTCTTGCAAAGGAGCACAGAGTAATGAACATAATAACCCACTTACTATTTTAGCTAAAATTGAACAATACAGGAGCCTGTTCAGAAAATGTGCAGAATTGGCCATTGCTACTAAAAGACATTGTCTTCGATTTCCACAGACAAAACTGTGCTGACTAGTGATATCACCACCCTGAACCTATTTATTAATCACTCCTGAAGGGGGAAGGATGGCTTATTAAATTCTTGGATTGAATAAATTGGCCTGAAACTTAAGGCGAGACAACACAAAAAATTTACAGGTCTGTCACACAATCATCTTAGCAGCCCCATTTAAAACTAGAAGACGGATAGAAGCTACTTTAAGAGGACTATGAAATGGCAAAATGCACCGTATGACCCTTTCCTCATACAGAAACAAAGTAATGAGGCAAAGTTTATTTCAATTTCTACTCTGAGGAAGGTATTTTTTTAATGTTCTATTTTCTAGAAACACAAAAGATGTCTCTGTGTGTAACTGCAAGTCCCAGATCTATTTCATATGCTGCTCCTTCCCACTCCAGCAGGACTTTTGACCAGCCTCTCTCCCACTCGAATTTCTGGGAGGAAAAAGGTCATGTATTAATCACTCTATTATACCAGCAATGGTTCTAGTTTTTAGACAAAGCTTATATTATTCTTTCTTCCTAAACTTTAGCAAACTGAAGAAGGCAAAATAAGGACTTTGGATAAACCAAAGGGCGAAAAGAATCTTCAAAGTTAATAATTCCTTGATTGTTCATTGCCAGGTAAAGGAATATTTATAAATTACATTTTAGATGGAGGGAGCTAAGTAACTTTTTAAAAGTTTTCAAAATCTAGAAACAGGGCTTGGCAAATTACAGCCTCTGTAGTCTGCCTGCTTTTGTAAATTTAAGTATTTAAGAATAGATGGAATGAACTATATAACCCAGAGACAAGGCAAATGAAGGATACAAAATTGATTCTTCCCTGGTGAAGGGATTTTTTTTTTCTGTATGGTGATGGTACACTTTATGTTTTGTTTTTTGTAAAATTCTTTTAAAAAATTAATAAAAATTTATATATTTTTTTAAAAAGAATAGATGGATGGGAAGCAATCACCAGGTTTGAACCTCAACCAAGCTCTTGGGGCAAGGGGTGGGATATCCTGGGTATGATGGCAGCTTATCACCAGCTTCCTTGCAGATGGATTGATACTGTCAATGGCTATTATGCTTGACCTCTGCCCCTGTGAAGTCAGAAGTAGGTGGAACCTGGCCATTTATATAAAACACAATCTTAAAAATGATTGTGGCCCCCAAAGAGCTTTGGTTTTTGTGGATTAGATCTATCAATATTTAGTGAATTAAAAATTAAAACTGAGAAATTTTCAAGTGTTTATTTGACTTTGTGGAACCCCTAAAAGTTTTTAAAAGATTCCCAGCAGCCCCCAGACCACACTTTGAGAATTGCTGGTCTAAAGCATTTGCTGTATTACACACAGTTGCCAGAATAGGGTCATATATTTGGTGAAATTCCGTACATTGCTGAATTACAAATGCTAGTATCCTTAGCACAGTGCTTCTCAAATAGTGGGGCGGGGGCCCCTGGGGAGGCGTAGAGCAATGCCGGGAGGGGCAAGTAACCCCAAGGAACATGGTTTTTTTGCTGCAGGAAGTAGGGGTTTTTTCATTGAACAATAGCACAGAGCAGGAGATATGAAGTGCAGATAACAAACCCTCAAGAGATACCATGAAAAAATATTTAACAAGGATGAAAAGAAAGGCGTATACAGATGGAGATAATGAGGAAAAATGACAAAGCGTACAGTATGTAGTTCTTGGTTTCACTGGGACTATGGTAGGAGATGAGGAAAGACCAGTATGTTTACTGTGTCTAAAAATGTTGGCAGCGGACAGCATGTAGCCAAATAAATTAAGGAGTCACTTAAACAAATTATCCCCCAATCGCTTGAGTTTTTTCCGTGAAAATGTGCCGAATATTGCAAACAATTGTCCCGGTAGAGAGTTGGGGGTGGGCGCAAAGTGTTTACTTCTTCCTGGGGGGGAGGGACATAACAGAAAATAACTGGTTCTTGCACACACGATGCTTCTGCATAGTAGCTCCCACTGCCAGTGCTACCAGTTCTTAGAACAGGGCTGAACTGGGAGCAGTCCACTGCTGATCCTTAGATAGGTACTTCAGGTTTTTTAAATTTCTGTAGAAATAGATTGCCTCTTTCTTTCTATTTTTTAAATCTTATTTCCCAAAATGTGATTCTAGGTAATCTGACTTTAAAAAAAGGAATCTAGCATTACAGTACTATCTTTCTGACATTTTTTAATGTATCGTTGCATTTTTCAATATACATTCTCTAGAATTCTTAGTTACTTAGTAACAAAGCAGCAATATGGCATGTATTTAGAAAAGGATTATATTTCACTAGAAGAAAATTGATAAAAAGTAGATTTACTCATGATTATCTACCTTTTTTTCATTCATCCACATCCATTTGCTTAAAGTCAGCATCAATTGGTAACCCTAGCTCTTAATAAAAGATTAATGGGAGGATAATGGAAATGCAAAGAAAAAAGGTTTATTTCAATATGAATAACATCACATAGTTTTATGGTAAATATAGTTTACAATAAAAGGAGATTGAAGGGATTATGTTCTATTGATGTTTGGTTTCTTAGCTGACATGCTGGAATTTTTTTGCAATTTAAAACTTTCTTTAAAAAAAGTACTTTTGAAAGAAAAAAAATCATTTTTTTTTTCTTTGTGGCAGGTTTCTCTAGGAACTTTCTAGCAATCTTATTTACCTTGATCCATTTTTGAAACTTCCATTCTGAACAAATAGTCTCAATTTTTGCCTTTATCTTTTGTGAATGTAACTAAGGACAAACCAATAATGGAAAAGCAAGCATTTCTATACAGTACATGGACATCATAAATGCATAATTATTAGCTATTTTGGAATATCAAGTAAGAAAATCCAGGTTTCATTCCTTGCCATTTCAGAATAAGAACTCATTTCAAATTGGTCAAACTGCAACTCTCTCAATTGCTCTTTGATCTTACAAGCTCAGTATGAAAAAAATCCCATACATAACAATTATGAGTTGATTTACTTATTTGTCCTTTACTTCTCTAACACTCAAATCATGGCAAAGGAACAATAAAATTGCGAATCTTAGAAAAAGCAAAAGAAAGAGATAATTTATCACCCTTATCTATAGCCTCTGCTGAAAGATACTAGGATGACTGATGAATGAGAAGACTTATGACCAACTGGCTAGCAATTATGACAGCTGCAGCATGCTATGGTCATGTGACCACCTTTTGTGACTTTTACTGTCAACTTCTGACAAGCAAAGTCAAAAGCCGGCAGAAAGTCACAACTGCAACCATGTGAAATTCACTTAATGACCTCAACTGGAATTGCTGCTGTAAGTCAGTGTGTTCATGTGATGTCACATTTTATGATCACAGCACTTAGAAATGGAGTTGCCAGTCCTAATTACTATTGTTGCTAAGGACTATCCATTCAGATTTTTTTCAGATTTAATTGGATTTGTGTCCAAACTGTTTGTTTGTTTGTTTGTTTGTTTGTTAGATTTGTATGCCGCCCCTCTCCGTAGACTCGGGGCGGCATACAAATCTAATAATAGTTGATTGATTGATTGGATTTGTATGCCACCTCTCTCCGAGGACTCGGGGTGGCTCACAACATATCAAAACAATATACAATGTACATACCTAAAAAATCCAATTAATATAGCTAAAAACTTTAAAAACTCTAATAACCTTTAAAATCATTCATTCCCATTCACACAGCAAGACATACTACACTCGCCGGCCAGGGGGGTTAGGGTCTAATGGCCCCAAGCCTGGCAGCACAAAGAGCTCACAGATATGATTACAAGTACTCCTTGCTTAAGAACCACCTCTTCAGTGACCATTGAAACTTATAATGGGGCTGAATGAGTGATACGTAAGACCAATCCTTATACTTTCGAAGATCACAGAACTTATTCTGGTTACATGTTTACAATCAGAGTGCTCAATAACCAGTTCACAATTATAGTGCTGCAGTACCCCACAGTCTAGTGATTACTATTGGCAATCTTCACTTCTGGCTTCTGACAAGCAAAGTCAATGGGGAAACTGACAGGAGATCGCAAATGATGTTGTCCTTAAAGATTAATGACAACAACCAGAAGTGCCAAAACTATTATCACTGAGCAACATGGTCACAAGTTGTCACATTTTTCAGTTGTATCACTTAGATGGAAATTCAAGTTTTAATTCCTGTAATTAACAATGGACTGCCTTTATAAGCTATAGATCCAATCAAGTAATTTTTTTTGCACACTTAGAAGAATATTAATGGAAAATAGCCTTATTGTTCAGAAAGAAGAAGCACGTCTTCCTTAGAGACAAATCTTTAATACTTTATTTTAAAACTCATCCTCCTATTCAATATTCTAAAATAGTACTAAATTACTTTAGGGTATAACACAAGAGAAGGAACATAATTTATTCTTTTAAAAAAAGGCTATGCATATGAGTATCTAAATGAATGCCTCTATGCTAATACAGAATTATTACTCCAGATGAAAAAAATCATTTATTTATGTAGTTGACATTTATTTATGTTCTTCCTTATACATATGTACCTCAGTTTATAAAATATAAAGCACACAATAAAACAATTTAAAAATTAAATAATATTAGAGCCAAAATGGGGGAGAGAAACATAAAGAAAAACATTTTATTTATTTTAGTTTGTTTATTTGTTTATTTATTTGTCAAACATGTATAGGATAGTAGTTTGTATAAACATAAGTAAAAAAGTAACAATGAAACAAGATAATAAGACAGTAGGACAGGAACGCTAGGCACAATGATGTGCTTATGCACACCCCTTACAGACCTCTTAGAAATGGGGAGAGGATAACTATAGACAGTCTAAGGTTAATGTTTTTGGAGTTTGGGGAAGAAACCATAGAGTCAGGTAGTTCATTCCAGGCATTGATCACTCTACTGCTGAAGTCGTATTTTCTGCAGTCGAGTTTGGAGTGGTTTACATTTAGTTTGAATCTGTTACGCCCCGAGTCTGCGGAGAGGGGCGGCATACAAATCTAATAAATACTAATACTAATACTACTAATAATAATACTAATACTAATACTACTAATAGAATTGAATAAAATAATAATAATAATAATAATAATAATAATAATAATAATAATAATAATAATAATACATGGCCGTGTATTGCTGCGGTTGAAGGTGAAGCAGTCATTAACAGGAAGGACATTTTGGTATATGATTTTATGAACTACATTAGATGAAATTGGAGGCAACATAGTTTTAAATTGTCTAATCACAGTATTTCAAGTCTGGTGGGATAAGATATTTTGTTGAGAGTGGAGGAGTGAAGGACTCTTCTTGTGAAATATTTCTGGACTCTCTTGATTGTATTAATGTCTGATATGTACAGGGGTGGGCTCCTGCCCAGATGGGGGGGCACACACTGGGGTAGCAAAAATGGAGCTCCACCCCAGAGCACCCAATTTGCACTGAAAGATGTTGAAAGAAAATGCAGGGGGTCCTGCATAAGCCAGGCCCACAGTGTGATAGTAAAACTTTTGGTAGCCCTTCACAGAATATGTAGTGTTGTTTCCAGACAGGTGAGTTGTATTCCAGAATTGGTCTAACAAATGTTTTGTAAGCTCTGGTTAACAGTGTAATATTGCCAGAGAAGAAGCTACTTAAAATTAAATTAACAATTCTTAGTGCCTTTTTGACAATGCTGTAACAGTGGGTCTCCAGAGAAGTCTAATTTACTTTTATCAAGATGTAGTTTTATAATAAAATCTTACAGATTTGATTGTGTTTTACTTCCCTCTCCCTCTTATATGCCTGTAAAACTAAGGATCTATCTGAGTCAACAGGTGGTTTTGTATTGTTGTTGTTAACTTTATTTATTAAACACGAAACTCAGTCAACTGAACATTAAAAAATGCATCACAAATACTGACTGGTGCTAATGGTTGATACAGATTGCTGCAGAGTCCTAGGTATCAACCAAGTATCTTAAAATATACAATGTTCCGAGTAGCACAGGTTTTTTTGCAGTTCTGCTGGTATTATTGCAGGAAGCTGCATTATTATTGTTGTTGTTCTGGTTGTGGTTGTTGTTGTTGTTACTACTACTACTACTATCATAGCTCTGGGAACATAGCTTGCTTTTCTCCATCAAGGTCATTCTCATTATTCTCTACATGCAACTTCAAAACTCCTGATAACAAAGCATCATTAAATAGATTTAAATAACTCTGGGGATTAAAGTATTGCTGTCTGGCATCCAAGAACAAAGTTTCCAGTTCATAAATAGGATTATCTAAGTCAGTTGAGTGACCTTGGGTCATTCACTCACTCTCAGCAATAAGAAGCCAATGGCAAAACATTTCCCAAAATCTTGCCAAGAAAACTGCAGGGATTAGTCCACACAGTCAGTAAGAGACAAAACTGACTTGAAGGCACCAAAACAAATAAACCAACAAACCCACCAACCTACTTTTTGATGTACTACCTACAGCCAGAAGCTGCATTACTTTAACAAAGTACTGTACTGACTTCAATTCACAAAGACATGCTAGGGCAGTGATGGGCAACCTTTTGAGCTTGGTGTGTCAAAATTTGCCAAAAACCCGAGCATAACTCAGGTGGTGTGTCACCTTGAGAAAAAAACCACTCTCACTCTCTCTCACTCTCTTCCTTCCTCTCTCATCACTCACTCTTTCTTTCTTGCTCTCTCTCTCTCCCTCTCTCTCTTCCTTTCTTTCCTTCTCTCTTCCTTCCACTTTTTTCTCTTTCTCTCTTTTCCTTCCTTCCCCTCTTCCCCTCCCTCTCCCTCTCTCCTACTCTTCTCCTACTCTTCCTCTCCTGCTTTTCTTTCTCCTCCTCCTTCTCTTCCTCCTCCACTCCTCTTCCTCTCCTCTTCTTCCTCCTCTCCTTTTTCTCCTCCTCTTCCTCTCCTGCTTTTCTTTCTCCTCCTCCTTCTCTTCCTCCTCCTCTCCTTTTCCTCCTCCTCTTCCTCTCCTTTTCCTCCTCTTCCTCCTCCTCTCATTTTTCCTCTTCCTCTTCTCCTTTTCTTTCTCCTCCTCCTTCTCTTCTTCCTCTCCTTTTTCTCCTCCTCTTCCTCCTCCTCTCCTTTTTCTCCTACTCTTCCTCTCCTGCTTTTCTTTCTCCTCCTCCTTCTCTCCTTTTCCCCCTCTTCCTCCTCCTCTCATTTTTCCTCTTCCTCTTCTCCTTTTCTTTCTCCTCCTCCTTCTCTTCCTCCTCCTCTCCTTTTGCTCCTCCTCCTCCTCTCCTTTTCCTCCTCCTCTTCCTCCTACTCTTCCTCTCCTGCTTTTCTTTCTCCTCTTCCTCTTCCTCCTCCTCTCCTTTTTCTCCTCCTCTTCATCTCCTTTCCCCCCTCTTCCTCCTCTCCTTTTTCTCCTCCTCTTCCTCTCCTTTTCCTCCTCTTCCTCCTCCTCTCCTTTTTCTCCTCCTCTTCATCTCCTCCATTTCCTTCTGGTTCTCCTTCTCCTGCTCTTCCTTCTCCTTCTCCTCTTCCGCTTTCTCCTCCTCTCCTTTTCCTCCTCCTCTTCCTCCCCTTTTCCTCCTCTTCCTCCTCCTCTCATTTTTCCTCTTCCTCTTCTCCTTTATCTCTTCCTTCCTTCCCCTCTTCCTCCCTTTCTCTCTCCTTCTCGTTCACTTTTCTCTCCCTTCCCTCCTTCTTTCATCTCCTCTTTCCCTCCCTCTTTTTCCCTTCTTTCTCTCCACGTCTCCGGCGGGCAGATGGCTTTGCTAACCAGCACAAGGTTCAAGCCAGCTGCCCGGGAAAGCCCTGTGCCAGCCAGGAAAGCCGGCTTTACGGGAAAGCAGCGCGCTTTTCAAATGCGCTGCTTTCCAGCTGCGACTCTTTCCTGGGCGGGGGGGGGCTAAACAGAGGCGGTGGCGGGGGGTTCAAGGGACCAACAGCCGGTCCTTTTCGAGGCTGCATTGTTGCAGCGTCTGAGGCCGCCGCTGCCTCCGCCTCCAGGCGAAGGGATCTCCTCGGTGGGTGGCCTCGGAGGCTGCAACAACGCAGCCCCGAAAAGGACCGGCTGTTGGTCCCTTAAACATGCCGCTGTCGCCCACTGCGGAGATCCCTTCTCCTGGAGGCGGAGGCGGCGGCCTCAGACGCTGCAACAACACAGCCCCAAAAAGGACCGGCTGTTGGTCCCTTGAACCCGCCGCCGCCGCCTCTGTTCGGGCGAAGGGATCTCCGCAGTGGGCGGCAGCAGCTTGAAGAGACCAACAGCCGATCCTCATTGAGCTGAGTTTCCTTTGGTTTCCTTCGAGGCAGCAGGTGAGCTTTGCAGTTTTGCCTCGAAGGAAGCCAAAGGAAGCTCAGCTCGGGGGCGGGCCTGAAGCAGCCGCCGCCTACTCCGCCCCACGCTTCGGCCGCGCTGGGGCCAAGTAAGCTGAGGCTAGGCCCGTCACCCCGGCTCCAAGTGCGGGGCCTGGGCGGGCAAGCATTGGGAGGGCCTCGCCGTCACTTGGCGGGAGAAGAGCTCCCCTCCCCACGATCCGGGACAGCATGGCCATCAGCAAGTTAGTGTGCGGGGGTCCTGATGGCTTGCTTACCGTCCCCTCCAGCCGCTCATGCAGGGTTTCCAGGCTTCTCGCGGGGCGGCGAAGAAGCAAAAAAGCGGCACTGAAGGGACCAATACGGTCTGCAGCTTAGCGTCTGGAGGAGGAGGAGGAAAGCCAGGGGGCGGGGAGGAAAGCGGGCCTGCAATTGGCCAATTTCTTTCTTGCCTTCAGGGAACTGCTGCTGCTCTGCCATAGGGTGCTTTCCTCCCCGCCCCCTGGCTTTCTTCCTTGCCACCGCCAGACTCTCAGCAGCAGAGTAGAGGGGAGATTCGGGAGCAGCCGCGTGTCACCAAAAATGGCTACGCGTGTCAGTGCTGACACGCGTGTCATAGGTTCGCCATCACTGTGCTAGGGAATACTGTGTTTAAAAGTATCAAAAGCAGAATCAACAGAGTCGCATTCCCCTGTATTTCATGCAGATCCTTTCTGAAAACTAAGTTAGAATTCACAAATTCTTTTCCAAGAACAAGTCTACCTACACAAGAACCACGCATATAAAGAGGGATTTTGTGACTGGGCCATTACTGACATAGTTCTCTGCTTGATGGCTATTCAAGAATACAATGGAGTCCGTCAGTGCAATGCAGTCCTGATGAGAGTATACATTAATTTATGACTGACTGACCTAAAGTAATATACCATTTGCACACTAGCCATTTTCTGCCCTCTTTCATTGTCTGCAAATGCCCAGAAATGCCTAGGTGTTGCACTCTGAAGGCATTGTATCAATAGAGCTTTATACCATAGAGCTGTAAGGGCATTAAGATAAGTTGGTCTGCTTTCTGGGAATTTTTCTTACAACATTCACGAATATCTCAGGATCCGTAAACCAAACAAAGGGCCTAATAGCTAGGTTTGAAGATACTTCCTGGTGAAACAAATGATATTCCTACACACCACAAGATGTTCATGTTTAGAAAAGGAACAGAATTATAAAAAAGCAGAATATGCTATAGCAAAAGATCTGCCAATTGCTTCTACACAAAGTGTCTTCAGACAGGGATATTATAAATGTAAAACAAAAATACCAATACTTTTATGAAAAAATAATGTGGCATCTGTAACAGTGTTGATAAGAAGTAAATATTAGCTTGACAGAGACTAAAACATTATTTCTGCTTCCTGCCACAAAGTCATGAACTTTCACATACTGAAACAATAGATAATTTTATACTTGGAAAGCACAGCTTTGGCATAAAACTGTAAATTCATACCAATCCAGATAAGCTTTTGGGGACTTGGTGGCACATGTGTGAGACTGATAACTACAGATGTACTAGCTCAAAACAGATAGCAATGAAGTACATGAGGTACATTTAGCATTTGTACCAGTGGTACATTAATGGCTACATATATCACTAGTATGAAGCACCAACTTCAGTTTTTTACTTCTCTGCCAAAATATAAAACCAACAAACATACCAGATAGGCAAGTAAACTCTGATCTAATGAAGTACAGTACAATCATTGCCTAGTTACAATGCAATACTAAGAACCGTGGTGGCGTAGCAGGTAGAGTGCTGTACTGCAAGCCATTGAAGTTGACTGTAGATCTGTAGGTCAGTGGCTCAAATCTCATCACCGGCTCAAGGTTGACTCAGCCTTCCATCCTTCCGAGGTGGGTAAAATGAGGACCCAGATTGTGGGGGCAATATGCTGGCTCTGTTAAAAAGTGCTATTGCTAGCATATTGCAAGCTGCCCTGAGTCTAAGGAGAAGGGCAACATAAAAATAGAATAAATAAAATTAAAAAAACAAATAATCCCTACTAGATACACAATTGAGAGCTATACATAAGAGGAAGACATATACCCTAATATAAAACTTGATTAGTATCCATCCATTGCTTCTTGAACTGCTTCACATAGACAATAGGTTGACCCCCTCTTCTCTATGGCAGTCCCTGGATACTGTTATCAGATCGTCTCTTGTCCTTCTATCTTTAGAATAGGCATTCACAATTGTGACAACCATTCTTCATGTTTTAACCTCCAGTATTTAAGCTGAGAACAACAGAGTTTAAAAATGTTAAGCTGGTCTAAGATTCTGTTATTATTACATTATAATAAAACTAATATTAGCAGGCAAGTCTTTGGTTTTCTACTCTATTCTCCTTTGAAATGCTGAAATCATTCTTTCGAGTCTGAATATGTTGCCTCTCCCCTTCCTTTTACCTTCATGAGAATTAAAACGGATTTTGTCTGAGCAAATTACTGAGGTTACACTTCTCCGCCCCCCTCCGCCTCACATTTTACCTGACCATTGTCTTGGTTATGGTACTTCTTGCTTTTCTTCAGGTTTACTTTCTGCCCTGTACAACAATTTACACTCTAGGACAATCTTATATTAATTTCTCTTGTCTTCTCTATAGCTTAAGGCTGACTTCTTTGATTACATTAACTATTATTATTATGTAGCTGAATATAACACTTCAAAAAGGTTGAGAAAGGCTGCTTTGTAGCTTTCTGAATCTTTGGAACTACCATATAGATAATAATCAGATCCATATAAGAAAACATTTTAAAGACAACTGTCGCTGAGAAGTTTACAATGAAAATTAAATGCCGAGATGAAGACTTACTTGCAATTTAGCAATCTGATGCCAGGTAAAGGACAAATTGATAATTTGAAAAGATGAGGTAATTTTAATTGAAATAGTATAAATGTCTGGTAGGGGTCACAATGACCTCATGTATCATGACATCATTACAAATATTATGCATAGTTTGCAACTAGCCTTAGTCTCATCTTGACAGCACAGATATAAAAGATGTACATTACATAATTCACATCATGGTGTATATATGTGATGACGAACCTATGGTACACATGCCACAGACGGCACACAAAGCCCTCTCTGCCAGCATGCGAGCCATCACCCCAGCTTCATTCCAACCCGTATGTGCACACGCCTCCCACTGGCCAGCTGGTTTTTCGGTCTCTGCCACACATGTATAGGCGGCAGGGCGCATGCAGGAGATACGCGTGCATGTGCAGTGGTGGGGGGTCCCACACAAATATGTGGGGATCACATGTGCATCTATGGGGTGAGGAGCATGCAGGGAGTCACACATGCATGCAGAGGGGAGCTCATGAGTTGTGCATGCATAGGACACAGGACATATTTGAGGAGGTCACGCATACATGCATAGGGTGGGGCACATAGAGGGGTCACCCATGCATTCCATTTATGTGTTCACTCTTTCGGAATGTGACAACAAAAATATTAACCATCACTGGTGTATGGGATACTATTTTCCTTCTGCCTTCCTGAAAAAAAACCAGGAAATATATTGATGAACCGAACAGAACCAAAAATGTAACGTCCCTATAGCACACTCCATTCTAATTCCATGCATTCAGATTCTAGACTTTTTCACCACTGGATAAGACACCCATAATTTTTATTGGTGTTTTTCCATGTACAGATTTGACTAGCAAGTGCCATTGTTGTGATTATTTAAAGGTTACCACCCAAAAATGTTCTAACAATTGTAATGTGTTTATAGCACTTTTTGAATATTTAAACATTACACTGGTCAACACAAAAAATCCTCAGCAAAGGGAATATATCTCTTTTATGGAGTTCAATGTGCTGATTCTAAAAAATATGCTTAGTTTTGCTTAGTTTTACACATAAAGTTTCTGATATAGAAGCATTTTTGTAATTACCGGTATGTTATTTCTACATTTTCAATGTATGTGGTTTTTCTATGTTATTCCCATAAAATATCAATATCAATATCATCTCAATTCAAAGCCACTTCAGAGGTTTGTTGTTTTAGGGGAAATAGGAGGAGGAAGATCTATTGGATATATTCACTGCCTTGAGTTATTTGTAAAATAATAAAGGCGGGATAAAAATAAATAAATGAAAAATTCTGCAATAATGCTATGCCTTTTATAAATTAATGAGCTGCTCTTTGTCAGGAGCAGACTTCCCAAACATGGTCTCTTCCAGATGTATTAGACTACAACTGCCTTAAATTCTAGCTTGCACAGGTGATTTTTGTAATGGTATGTGGGGATGACCTTGGAAGACAGGGCAAAGCGACACAATCCAATAAAATGAATGAATGGCCTCTTTGAAGAACTGAATCAAGAGTATTTTGTTGCAGATTGGTAATTGTTTATTGATTCATTCCATAGAAGTTTGAAAGCAGTGTTGCTTCACAATGTAAATATGAAACCACCACTTCACGTCAAGCATTTTTTTCTGATATGTAGATTACTGTTTTCTTAATGTCGCTTGTATATTTTCTATTCCAGTGATGGCGAACCTATGGCACAAGTGCTATAGGTGGCCTGCGGAACCATATCTGCTGGCACGCGAGCTGCTGCCCTGCCTCAGCTCCAACGTGCATGTGTGTGCCAGCCAGCTGATTTTTGGCTCACAACTGAGGCTCTGGGAGGGTGTCTTTGGCTTCCAGAGAGCCTCTGGAGGGATGGGGGAGGGTATTTTTACCCTCTCCCAGCTCCGGGGAAGCGTTTGGAGCCTGGGGAGGGAGAAACACAAGCCTACTGCGCCCACCAGAAGTTGGGAAACAGGCTGTTTACAGCCTCCAAGGGCCTCTGGGGGGGCAGAGGAAGCTATTTTTGCCCTTCCCAGGCATTGAATTATGGGTGTGGGCACTCACGCATGCGTGATGACATGCTCGCATGCTCTTTCGGCATCCAAGGGAAAAAAGGTTCGCCATCACTGTCCTATACCTTATAATAATGATACTGCTCTGTGGAAACTATACCTGCTACAGAAAAACTATATACATTTTTGACATCAGTACAAGGTCAACTGTGATGGTTACAATTTTTTTTTGTAGACCTGTGCTATTAATACAGTATATTCCAGATTTGGAGTTATGCCATCAAGCTTACTTATTGTCAAGTATTACATATTGGAAGTCAACATTTGCTGTTGGCAAGAACTACAATATTTGTAAACAGGTCTATGCTCTCCAACTCAAAATCAAAAGTAAGGATGTCCAATAGATGGATACAAAAGCAGCTTTTATTATGCAGAAGTACAAAATGTAGGAGCATTAAAAATTTGAATCCATGAAAAAAATTCAGAATAAAGTCAGGTAGATATATTTTATTTCCACATGAAAATGACTTCTGGACTTTTTGCAAAAAGCTGCAGGAAATGAAATTTTGATTTTTGGGATTTGATTAGAATTACATGGAATTAGAGAAATAAAATAGACTTGTGAACTTTACAATAAGAATTTGATTTATTTTTTTTTGTCTAAGAAAATTGGATATCGTCCATTTTCGGTTTTACTGTATTTCTTTTTGCATTTTTATCTTTCTTTTTTATTGATTTTGTCATTTTTTTTTAGTTCTTTTTCTTCCTGCTTATTTACATTTCATTTTAAAAAATAATACAGTTACATTTTAAAATTGGGGGAAATTGAGTTGTAGCCAATTGTGGTGTTCAGTCTAGATTCATATGGTTATTATCTGTTTTTCTGGAATGCAGGTGCAGCTATTTCTGGTGTGTGATATAGAGCTGGATATAGATTTTCCCGTATTAATTGGGAGCTGCTGCTGCTGCTAATATCCTCAACAGAAAGCTATCTTTACTCTCAGATTCCTGTTTTACCCAACCTAAGGTTCATATCATTCTCTATCCTACCCTACCCTACCATATACATTTGGAAGGGTGGCAGTCAAAATATATTTTAAAAGCAGAAATGTTTATCAGAATGAAGTCCTTCCACTTACGGAAGGCCAAATTATATTGATATTAATTAGGAACGTTTCATATACAGTATTGGGTTACTCACTCATATTTTTAAATGAAAAAATGCTCTGAAAAAGAGCAATATTAATCAAAATTTATAACGTGGTCGTTCTTACTTCCAATGAGTCCCATAGAATCCTGAGTCCCATGGGAATGGGTGGCATATAAGTCAATTAAATTAAGTTAAATAGGTGTTCAACAACATTTTTGATACTGCTTATCTGCCCACCTTTTAAAAATGAAAACTTGCTTATGAGAAAAATATACAATATTAATATACAAGAGTACTGCACTCCAACTTGAGAAAAAGCTCAACCCTATGGAATAAGACAACATACCTTAATGTTTAATCACTCAAGGTAAAAGACCATTACCTGGCCCACCTGATTCCAATTCATTCCCAAAGCACTGTCCCACAATAGTTATGTACTTCTGTACCCAGCAAGACACCGGTAGTTGCCATGGCAACTATACTGAAAAATTGAAGATGGAATTTAAATTTGTTAATGTTAAATTCTTTGTAGGGATGCAGTGGATTCAGCGATAGATTAGATTTTTAACTTGGATTAACCCTGACAATCAGAAAATCACCTATTACTCCAAATGAAAATTTTAGAAAGATCTGTGTTTCTGTTTAAAATTACAACTTATTGCTAGGACTGGAGCCACAAATGGACAAAAAAATCCTCCCTAACACCAAATTGTAATCAACAACTCCTCCTCCTTCTTTTCCTTCTCCATCATCATCATCATCGTCATCATCATCATCATCATCACCCCTATTCCTACTTTATCAATTTTTCCTTGATTCTTATTCAATTAATTGTTTTAACTGGTCCCTGTCATAAATCACTCATTAACTCACATTATTACATTGTAATTGTAAATAATCTGTCTTTGTGAAAGGGAGGGAGGAAGGGAGGGAGGGAAGAAAAGAAAGAAAGAAAGATAATAATCTTTCTTTCTTTCTTTCTTTCCCTCCCTCCCTCCCTCCCTTTCACAAAGACAGATTATTTACAATTACAATGTAATGCACAATACAATGTCCTTATAGTGAAGCTGTATTTTTCATAATTCCTGTTTTTGAACTGAAAGCAAATAGGAATAGTTAATGTATGAAACTGTTGTAAGATGGCTAAGCTCTTCTCGGAATCATGTCCAGTCATAAACATTCTGTATTTTGATCCAGTTTGCTATGATTTCTGCATATGTTTTAAGGAATATGAATAAAAGGTCATATAGTTAAATGCTGGCCTTAGCTTCCCTCCCACCTCTATAGCTTAGCGGTATAAGTGCCCAAAAACCATTTTCTATAATAAAATTATTGCTTATTGTTTTCTTTGTACAATTGGGTTCATAACAATCATTCAATATCTTAATACATTGCTGCAATGTTTCCAAAATTCTATATATTATATAGGAGAGCCTCAAAATTATTTAAATTAGTCATTTTAAATAATTTGTAATGCCAATTAATATTTTAATACCAGATGCTAATTTATTTTGAATTACCAAATATGCTATATTATTGGGAAGATATATGGCTTTCAGTATCCCTATCTACATCCTTATAAAAAAGCCATTAAGTTAGTCATTGTCAGCATAATGGGTTTTGAAAGTTTATACCAGACATTTACATATTCCATGCTTTAAACATGTCTAAAATATAAATTTACAATAGATTATAATATTTCCAAAATGTCACTGCATCTCATTAGATCACCTCATGCAAACTTCTAACCCAATATTTGACATTTTTTTCTTTATGGCAATTAATAACAAGTAATTTTTAGTTAACTACTAAAACCTTATAATTCCATACTGGTATGAACAAATATAAAACCTCAGAACAATATAATTTTTAACATGATACATTTATTAATACCCTTAGGGAAAGGCAAAGGAAGAATTATGTGTGTCACCATGATGCACTATAATCCATATGGCTAACGTACTTCATGTGATACCACAGCAAAAATACTGCCATTATCTGTATCATTATACTGCAGTGCACTTTTCATCATTTTTATCGCCATATTTGCTTATTATAAATATTTAAATATAGTCAGCAGCTAGAGTCCTATACTATGAATGGAAGCCCACCAATCTCCTCAGAAAAAGGACAGTTTTATGACTAGTCCCCCATTATTCATAACGAGTTCTCAAAATGTGTCCAACTATCCAACTGAGGTGAGTTCTCAGTTTTACAAGCTTGCTACTATAAGTAGCATTAGTTTTCTACTTGGAAACATCTAATATAAAGAGGATTGTATTTTGGTTCCTCCCTGCATAAAAAACTTAATATTACAGTACAGCACTAAAATCTAGTGAGGGAATTTCCCCCCCTGACATTTTAATTATAGTTGTTAACAGCTCTATAAATGAACAGAGAGCAAAAAAAATTCAGAGAACTGAGACAAACTTGTCTGTTAAAATAATAATGCCAAAATGCTAATCTCTTCTTCCATTGAGCTCTGAGCAGTGCTCAAGCCATTAAAATGTAAAAGTACTGTAGGAAAAATACACCTAAATTTGAATCTGGGGACTTAAATAGGGCTTAAATTCTAGAGTTTCAAGTTACTGATTTTCTAAAGTATTGTTTTTCAAGTATCTATAGTAAAAGTATTTCATGCAACTATGTCCTTGAATCTTTCTCTGTGTAGCTTCTAGTCCAAGCATCTGCCCTGTTTAAATGACAATTCTGTTCCTAATTATTTAATCTCTACTTTTTAATGCTGGGTTTTTCTAAATCTTATTAACACAGATTTTTTTTTTGTACCTTACTGTGGGTATATCATCAAATTTACATAGGGAGACATTGCAAACTTTGTCTAGGAGTTAATGTATTGAAAACAATGGTACATACATTAAATAAATAATTCTGACAATGCCCATCTGCATACAACTAAAACTCTTAAACTTTAAGTGCATCATCGGGCAAGCATTTTTGATCCATTATATATCAAATGGGCTAACTTATAGAATCTGGGATCCATGATGCTTTTGGAAAATTTCATAAAACATTTTATTACATAAAAATCACAATAAAACAATTTATGATGTACTGTAATACAAAATGCCATAAAACATTTCCTGTGCTGATGTTTGACAATGCTATGCAATTTTCAAGGTAAATATATCTCTGAGGCAGTGGTGGGCTCTTGCCGGTAAGGCTAATTGCCCATGTTTGAGAGAAATTTTGCTTCCTGCACCTGTACAGGTAGCAAAATCTCGCACAGGGACACAGAGTTGCAGAAAGCAAAATTGTGCTCGGATCCACATTTGCGCACCAGAGCCATAGAGCTTCATACAATTAGCCATACTGGCAGGAGACCACTCTGAAGGTATCCCAACTTTTTAAGCAAATGAAGTGCACTAGAAGCTCTATCACTGCGAAGGCATTGAGGAGGAACCTGGTAATGACATATCTCTGAAAGCATACCTGAACGTTTCAGATTGGCTGATAGTAAATATAGGCCTCAAAACAAATTGTTCTAAGAATGCAGAATATCAGACACATTCTTTAAAGACTTAGAATGTGTATAGATAATTTTATCCCTAATTACTTCCAATGGGTTGATTAAAAAATAAAGGCCATTACTCTTGCTGCATGAGCTGGGAGACTTTTTGAACTGACAATTGTCACTTTCAGTCCTTCCTCTTTTTCATATCAGATTGTTATTTTTCAGTTCTCTAAAGTTAAATGTATTGCAAAAATGTTTCACAACTCAGCTCATTTTTTTAAAATGGGCAACTGATCCTTTCAAGTGTTTATTGATAATGCCAAATATGAAAATTAGATTTATGGTCAAATTGGGAGAAAAGAGGAATCTACAAGCTCTTTGGCATTCCTAAAACCTCAATGAATCAATTCTTTTTCATTTTTTATTTTATAATAGAGAACTGAAGCTAAGAGCATGACTAGCTTGCAATAGTTTGCAGCTGGGATTTGTCCACAGAACTCCATGTTCAGTTCCAATAGTCCTTCTATTGATCTAAAAATTGTTCACAATAGACTTCTTAACAAAAACTGAGTAGCTGTTTAAAAAGATCTTCCCTTAAAATAGATTCTACCATAAAAGTACTTTATGTTTTAAATACCAACTAAATATACTATGCAGATGTCCATGGTACCATTTATACTACCAATTAAAACAAACATCCATCTCATGGTAGAACTTTCCTTAATGGCATAAGAATATAAAAATAGCACTTGATAGCACTATTTTGCAAAAAAAATTCAACCAGCTGCAAAAACACAAAAAATCACTATAATTTACATTCCTTTTAGCTACGGAATTAAAGTGAGCTAACTATGAATAAGTACTTATGAACATTTCAATCCTGTATAAACTAATAACTGATTATATATTATCAGACATATTTGTTAAGTACATAATTTCTGTCAAATGTTTCTTTTGTTACACAATTGGCAATAAGTCAATCTGATAATGCAGTTTTTGTCACATAAACTTATTTCAAAACCAGATGCTAAATTGATTTATGGTACATTTGAACCAATATAGTTTTATTACAATAGTTGAAATAAATAAATGAAGGTGGTTATAGACAGGCACCTAATTTGTTGTACAATCCACCACTCATATTTCCCTATGTAAATTTTTAAGAATACAAATAACTTTTTACAATGGAATAGTTGTTTTTGGTATCTTCTGAGAGCATGCATTAGTTGTTTTCTGAAATCTCCAGAATATGTTATTAATTTCCAAAATGTCAGATAGTCCTCAACCTTTCAGCATAATTGGAATTAGAACTTCTATTGCTAATCAATCTGGTCATTAAGTGAATCAGCACATGACTACTCCCAATTTGACAAATGGGGTTATTGGTTATTAAGTGAAACCAGTTTCCCTTATTGACTTTGCTTGTTGGAAGCCAGCTGGGAAAGTTACAAATAACAATCATGTGACATCAGGATGCTGTAGCCATTGTAAATAATGTAAATAATCAAGTTCACAAATCACAATAATGTGACTCCTGGAACACTGCAACAGTTGTAAATGTAAGCACTGGTTGGTCTTAAGTCTTTTTTTTCTTAGTGCCATTGTAAGTTCAAATAATTGCTATATGAATGGCTGTATTACTATCTCTAGTAATAATATATACAGGAAAATCTAGTAATAATATGTACAGGAAAAGTAATATGAGAGATTTCATGTGATTGTACATACCAGGGTTCTGAAACCTTAAACATTCAAAGAGCCACTTGGGCCCATTTTCCCCAGAAAACAAAACACTAGGAACCACAAAACCTGGGTGGACATGGTCATTGCTGTGAGACGCCCCGAGTCTGTGGAGAGGGGTGGCATACAAATCTAATAAATAATAATAATAATAATAATAATAATAATAATAATAATAATAATAATAATAGTCAACTTAGCATCACTCATTCCCACTTAGTCACTTGACACCTCCCCAGCCACACCTACCAAGGTTTTCTGGCTCCAGGTATTTTCTTTTAAACAGATCTCATCTCTTTCTCATCTCTCTTTCTCCCTCTTTCTATCTTTTTCTCAATTCTTTCTTCCTCATCTCTCTCATCTTCCTCCCTCCCTCTCTTATCTTTTCCTTCACCATTGTTTCTCCTCCCTCTATCTCACTTCTGTCTACCTCTCTCTTTCTCCCTCCTCCCTGATTTTTACTATCTGATTTAATTTTAAATCAAGAGTCATTTCAGGTTCCCAGTTAAATGAAGCTCTTTCATCTCCCTGCTGCGGCACCATTGGGGCTGGTTGTCCCCCCCCCTCCCCCAGCCCACCATCATCCCTTCCTCCTCACTCCTCCCCTGCCCTGAGAAGAGAAGGGTGACTGCGGTGAATGGAGACTTGCTCTGTAATTTAGAGCAGGAGTGAAGTGCTCCTCTACTTGCCTTTTTTTGCAGCCCTTGTTGGGAGACCTGTGACTTTTCTTCATGCTGAGATACTGGCTGGGCTGCCCCAGCTGATGCTCTGCATCGTAATGGCTCCAAAAGGAGGAGGAGAGGATGCTGTCTCCCCATTGTGCAGCGCATCATGTTTAAGTGCAAGAGCAGCAAACAGCCATGGAGATGGTGAGATGAATGTGGGGAGATGCATCATTTTCCCTCAGACACCAGCTGGGGCACATCTCCCCATATTCCTCTTGCCACCCCCATGGCTGCTTGCTGCTCTTGCATTTAAACCTAGCGCGTTGCACAATGGGGGAGACGGCGTCCCCTCCTCCTCCTTCTCCTGGAGCCCATTACGATATGGAACATCAACTGCAACCAGGGGGCCTAGCCAGTGTCTCAGCATGGAGAAAAGTCACATGTCTTCCCCAGTGGCTCTAGTGGCCCCAGAGCACCAACAACGGTCGGAAAAAGAGGCAAGTAGAGGGGCACTTTGCTCCTGTTCTGGAATATGGAGCGAGTCTCCACCTGTCGCAGTCACCCTTCTCTTCTGAAGCCAGGAGAGGAGTGAGGGGAAGAGGAGGGGCCACCCATCATCCAACATGGAGCCCCAAGAGAGGGTCCAAAGCCACGGTCTAGAGTCGGGATTGCCAACTCCCGATCTATACCAATGTGCAATACAAGGCATATAATTACGCCATATTCCTAGCAGTTACAATGCTAATTGTTTAAAAACTTTGCTCTGTCAAAAACGTATTTTATTTTTACTGTAACTATCTCAAGTGAAAATTTTGTAGTACATTGCACAATTAAAGGATATTAAGGCACTGCAGCATGCAATGCTCATTCCGGGTAAGTATTATATTTGAAGCATACATATGTGTCTAAAATAAGCAATAGATCACAAATGGGAACATAAAGGAAATCTTTACAAGTTTACAAAAGCTATTTGTGCATATCTTCTCAGATATCAATTGACTGCTTTGCATTCTAGATAGCTAGACAAGCACCAAATTAATGCTATCCAAAGAGTCAGCCAACAGTCACAGTAATAACTTGAGAAGGAAAGTCATTAGTTACAGCCAACAAAAAATTATGAATGGTTTAGCTGAAGCTCTGTGGCCTGTTTGCAACACAGCTCATTTCAATGACTATAAACAATAGAAAGAAATCAATAAATGGTGGTAATTAACAAATTATACAGAATGCTCCTTTTGAAAAGTAAACTATGCTTCTGCTGTGCCTGTACCTTTCAGATTATCTTTTTTTTAAAAATGCTACTATCTGTGGGAGGATCCTCTCTGTACACTGACAGCTGCATCTAAAGAGTCGGAGAGCGGGGATTAGACAATGCTAGATAATGGGTACAATATAGCTAGATTTGCAGCACTGTCAACCTTCTGCCAAGATTTTATTATTAGACACTTGGATGAATCTAAATTCTAAGCCTTTCTGTCCTATGTCCAGAAACAATGAAAAGAAGAAATATTCGTATGAAATTACATATTTTGATTTCTCTTATTATTCAAATTTATGTTAATAGATACTGAAGAAATTAGCTTTGCAGCACTTTAACAAAGCCAAAAGGTATTTCAGAGGACAGCAGGTGGCCACTTTAAGCAGTTTCACACAAGTATTACAGCTGTGCCCAGATGCTGTGACACAGTTTTTTAAAAATTTGAATCTGAAGTATTATGTACCCTCAGTGATTAGGTCAAGTGTAGCAAGTATCATTGGTTATTTTGAATTTCGTTTCTTAGAGTTAATTATATGCCATCAAGTCAATATCAATTCTTAGAGACCATATAGATCATTTTTTTCCTATGAAATTGTCCCTAATCTTGACTTTTTACAGATACAATTGAAGTTATGTTATTTTGGTTAGTTAGAAAAGGGTTTAAAATGACAGCCCTCTGGGTTACACATTAATCTGAGTTTTAAGAAAATGAAAAGAAAATTATTACTAATCGTGGATAATGATGCCTTTACCTCTGAAATATATGACAAGTGGTGCTTGGCAGATTGTCTTATTTTTCAGAGTTAGAGATTTTGACATCTATTTGCCGCAAAGATCAAAGCAAGATTAACTCCTCATTTTACTTTGGAAAATCTTCTCCGCACTTTCTATCTTTTTTCCCCTTTAAGAGCTAGAAAATTATCTGTGAAACAACATTTCAAATTGCTTTTTCAAATTTGCATATAACAAAAAAAGAGGCTGAAAAAATTGCAAGATAAAACATAAAGTCATCCACTTACATCTGAAATTGAGTTTAATTATTTCAAGGAGACATTCTCAAGTAACCTGCATTATAATCCCATGGGAAGATTTCTAAGCATTAGCTAATTTATTTATTCACTAGTTACTTCATAATAGTTCTTAGCATCCTGTTCTGGTAGCAAAATGGTTTACTATTTGGGTTTAAGACCTTTTGGTGTATTTCATGTTGATTCAGCCTTCCCCACTCTGTTATTCTTCAGGTATGTTGGTTAAAAAGTCTAAATATTTCCAGCCAATACCATATTTTCCCCCAAATACTACCCTGTCTTATTTTCTTTTGGGGCCCCAAATAAGCACTTGGTCTTATTTCCATGGAGGTTTTACTATTTTAAAATGCAGGAGGCAGCAAGCACAATGGGGGTCAGAGCATTGCTACTGCCTGTCCCACCTTCTGTACCACTGTCTACAATGACCCAAGCTCTCGAAGTCCTGTCCTCAACTCTCCCTGCCTGCTGGCCCTGCTGTTTCTGGGACACTGGAGCTCAGGCCTTGTTTCACTGATGGAGCCACTAGTGGCAGGCCACGATGCTCAATGCACTGGTGGATCTTGGAAGGATGCCATGAGGCTTGTTCTACCAGTGAAGCCGCTGTTGGAAGGACGCTGCGAGGCTCATTGTGCTGGTGCAGCTGCTTGTGGCAGGATGCTGCGTGGTGTGTTGTGCCGTTACATGCATGAGCTGCTTGACAAGCCTCATGGTGTTCTACCGTGAGCAACTCCACTGGCACGATAAACCTTACGGTGTCCTTCTGAGAGCGGCTCCACCAGGGCAACAAACTCAGGCACAACTGGTTGCAAAAGCAATCAGGTAGTGGCGCAACAGTGTGGGGCCATGGGAAGCCTGGATGTGGTGGTCCTAAAGTATGCCCTTGCGGGGCACATGGGGCATCTCCAGCTCACCCACCCTGCCCTAGCTTGACTTTTACACCTGCACATTGCAGGTGTACAACCAGATGATGGGCAGGGCTTATTTTGGGGGGGGGTAGGGATTATTTTAGGCGTAGACATGAAGATTGGGCTAAGGCTTATTTTCAGGGTAGGTCATGTTTTTGAGAAAATACATTATGTGTGTAGTGCCCACACCTGCTAAAGATCAAACTTAACAAAGGTATCCAAACTTTACAAAGGTTTCCAACAAAAGAAGAGGGCATTTATTTATTTATTTGATTGGTTTTTATGCCGCTCTTCTCCTTAGACTCATGGCAGCTTGCAACATGTTAGCAATAGCACTTTTTAACAGAGCCAGCATATGACCCCCAAAATCCAAGTCCTCATTTTACCCACCTTGGAAGGATGGAAGGTTGAGTCAACCTTGAGCCGGTGATGAGATTTGAACCGCTGATCTACAGATCTACAGTCAGCTTCAGTGGCCTGCAGTACAGCACTCTACCTGTTGCGCCACCCCGGCCATAAAAATAAGATGGCAGCTTCAACTATGTGATCAATGCTTTGCCCTGTTTTTATGCGATGCACATGGCCCACGTTTTTTTAAAAAGGAGTGGGATTTCTGCCAGACAGTCATAGACAGCATCTTTTTTCTTATCCAGCACACATTCATACACCCCTGAGACTAAAAAAAGCCATGCCACAATTTCTAGAGGCAATCCTAATAATTTGTTGCAGAAGAAATGTAAATACATTGTGTCTTTTAAAACTAACATTGTTATTAGAGGATAAACCTTTGTAGATTATAGGTACAGAGCAAAATGAATTATGGGAAAGAATAGGAAAAGGAGAATCTAGAGGAAAACAAAATGTTGCTAAGTGACAGAAGACTCTTCATTAAATTGCTACACTTTCTAGTTGAATGATTTTCTTGTGAATCTACATGGCACAAACTGGTTGTTTGTACACTGTATTATTTCAGGTTGTACAGAATTTTATGTACAAGCCAGGCTGTGTTTTATGAGATGGGCTGCTATACAAATGTGGTTAATAAATAAAATTGATTAGTACATACACAGGAATCTCCCATAGGCTGGCCTCATTCTATAATAAATAGATATTGCATGTTTTTTTCATTCAAATGATAGGGAAGAAACAAAACTCAGTAGTAGTTCAGTCCCTGATTATCCAGTTAAAGGTTAGAAAGTCATGAAAAATATCCTACTAGTGAACTTAAGAAGCACTCTTTGTCAAAGTATGCACCAGTACAACATCACAATTCAGCCCAAAATTTATATTGCTCAGTGAGACAGTTGTTAAGCAATCTCTCATTTTCTTGACACAGTTGTTAAGTGAACACTGTATCTATTAAGTTAGTATGATGATTAAATGAATCTGTCTTTCTAACTGACTTTGCTTGTCAGAAGGTCGCAAAAGGTGATCACATGATTCTGGGATACAGCAATGATTATAAATGTGAACCAGTTGCCAAGCATTTGAATTCTGATAGCAATAGCACATAGACTTATATACCACTTCACAGTGCTTTTACAGCCCTCTCTAAGCGGTTTACAAAGTCAGCATATTGCCCCCAACAAGATGGATCCTCATTTTACCAACCTCAGAAGGATGGAAGGCTGAGTCAACCTTGAGCCTGGTGACATTCTGTCTGCCAAACTGCTAGCAGCGGGTGATTAGCAGAAATAGCCTGCAGTGCGCCACTGTGGATCACATGATTATGAGGATCATGTAATGATTATAAATGTGAAAGTTGTGTCACAATTTTGAACGTCACTAAATGAATGGTTGTAAGTTGAGGATTATCTGTAGTTTATTTACTGTATAACTGAGAGTCAATTTTGTGTACTGGTAGTTTTTTATTTGTGATTATGGTATATTTAAGCCCAAAACTTCTGTTGCTAAGCAAGATACAGTGTTCCCTCGATTTCCACGGGGGATGCGTTCCGAGACTGCCCGCGAAAGTCGAATTTCCGCAAAGTAGAGATGGGGAAGTAAATACACCATTTTTTGCTATGGACAGTATCACAAGCCTTCCCTTAACACTTTAAACCCCTAAATTACCATTTCTCATTCCCTTAACAACCATTTACTCACCATTATTACTGGTACTCACCATGGAATAAGACACTTAGTGATCCTGATATTTATAAACATAATTATTTATTAACAATAATTATTTTTTTGTTATTTATTTGCAAAAATTATTAGTTTGGCGATGACATATGACGTCATTGGGTGGGAAAAACCGTGGTATAGGGGAAAAACCGCGAAGTATTTTTTAATTAATTTTTTTTAAAAAAAACGTGGTATAGGCTATTCGCGAAGTTCGAACCCGCGAAAATCGAGTGAACACTGTGATTGTTAAATGAGTTTTGCCCCATTTTATGACCATTTTTGCTTTCACAGTGAATTAAATAGCCATTAGTGCATCACTGCAGAAGCTAAGTTAGTAACATAGTTGTTAAGTGAATCTGGCTTCCCCATTGCCTTTGCTTGTCCAAAGGTTGCAAAAGGTGATCACATGGCCTGGGACACTGCAACCATCATAAATAAATGCCAATTACCATGTGATTCAATTTTGATCACATAGGGATGCTGCAATGGTCATGGATATGAATAATGGTTATAAGTTCCTTTTTTCAGTACCGGTGCAACTTTGAATGCTCACTAAATGAAAGGTTGAGAGCTACTTATAGTGGTGATTAAGGCTCTGGACTAGACCTTAGAAGACTGTGAGCTTCAGCTTTCCCATATGTATGAATGAATGCCTGCTAGATAACTCCATTTCAGCCCAACCCACCTTACAGAGTTGTAAAGAGAAAATAAGAGGTGGAATGTTTATGCATACTGCCTTGAGTTGTAAAAATAACGGCAGGATAAAAATAAAATAAAAAACAATTAAATACAAGGGTAGTGTCTTATATTCATAAGACATATTTATATTCTTATGGAAACTCAGCTCTTATTTGTATGCATTTCATGTACATAATTAGAGCTCATGAAAAAAAGATTACTGTACATCATAACATAGAACTCATTAAAATGTATCTATTTTAACTTTTCTCTCTCCCCCCCCCCCCCAGTATTGATCTCAAGACTTACCCAGGCAACACTGTAGGTATTATTTGTAAGATGCTATATGGTATGCAATCAAATAGCTGAAATATGCCTTGTCATTGTGAACAAAGAAAGATATGAACCACTGAGAAAACTCTGATAAAATAGTTGCTTTCCTTTCTTCCACCCAAAGAAAAACTAGTAATGACTACTACATTTTTGTGCCTTCCTTTTCACTTTGGATATGCCAGAAATACTCACCCCACAATCATCTTTAAAATCCATTGATCACTTTGAACATCTACAAATCCTGAGCATGTTTTAATTTTTTAAAAAAAAATATCTACAAACCCCAGAGCATGATTTAATAGTATCCCATATGGTCATTCCTATTGCAGTGAACCAGAATGTATTGTTTGCTGACTAAATCCAAATTTCAAAGTCGAATATAAATAGAAGATATCTGGCACAAAACAGCTTTTGGTACTGAACCAGGAGGACAGAAGGAGAAATTAAATCTAAATTGGGATTTTAAAAGGCATGGTGGTGGCACTGAAGAGGAGACCCATCTACCTTGCAAATCACACAGAGCATCCATCCATCTCTACCCTGCCTCTGAACTGCAAATCGCAATAGGATGTCCACATGGAGCCTGGAGCAGTTACTGCATCCCAGTTTTTTACACCCATGTATTCCTCCCCTAATGAATCCTTAAATAGACGAGCAAAGAAGGCTTAGCCGTTTGTCTGGACCCAGAGAAAGTGGCTGTGAATGACAACGGTTTTATTTTATTTTTTTATCGCTTCTTCTTCCAGAACTGCTCTTAACATCTTTTCAAGTCCCCGAATGGACTGTTCCCCAACCCCACAGTCCCTGATTCACGGCCTCTTTCTTCCAAGAGTCACGAGTCCCCTCAGTCGCCTACAAATTCAACCCCTCGCTTTCCCCGCCTAAAAGATTCTTGTCCTGACCCCTAACCCGGCCCCCTTTCATCTCCCTCACCTCTGCCCCCCCCCGATTTATTGCCATCCCACTCCTCGATAGTAACATTCAACAGGAATAGTTTCTAATCCAGTCAGAGCAAAGGCGGGGGGGGGGGGGCAAGGCAGTCCCAGCCTGGGTTTTTTGGCTTGTTTATCTCGCGACCAACCCACCCCAGAAGCGCTGCCCCGCCATCCTCTTCAGCCAGACGCCGCTTCGCCTCAGAGTCACCACCACCTCCCGCCTCAAGCCTTGCCCTCTCTCTGGCCCACGCCTGCCCAGTCCTCTCGGGTCCCAACCGGCCAACAATTTCCCAGGGGAGACAAAGCTGCGCGGGTGCACCTGCCCCCCCCCAACCGCCGCCTCAGGGCTGCCTCCTCGTTCTCCTCAGCCGAGAGCCCGCGCACCAGAGAGGAAAGGGCGAAACGCACCGGAGTTCTCCTCCTCCTCCTCTCCGCCCTCCCCCGCTTCGCGCAGCCCGAGCCCCAACTTTCCGACCTCCTCAAGGACGCAGCAACAAGCCGCCTCGGCGGAAGAAGGAGAGGAAGCGGGGAACGGGGGTGGTGGTGGCCGGAACGGGGCTTCTTCCCTCGCTTGGCTTTCTCTTCCCACTCCAGGCAAATAAAAATAATAATAAAACACCTCAGGCAATTGGACGCCCCGGGGTTAAAAGCAGGCCACAAAAAACAAATTACCCGGAATAGGTTTGCGGCGCCGAGCGCGCGCCCCTCACTCAGCCCGCGCTGCTGTGCTTTGGCCAGCCGGCCACCTGCCCTTTCCTCTTTCAGACTTACCGTAAGGAGAGACAGCGGGGTCCCCTTTCCTAGCCATGGTCCTCCGCCGCCTTCTGGGCTGACGGAGCTCCGGAGCCAGGCGCCTCTACCGCCCCGCCGCTCAGCGTGCTCTTTGTTGCTGTAATGGCATGAGAGGCGGGCGGAGGGGTGTTTTTTGGGGTGGGTGGGTGGAGAGAGAGAACGGCGGCGAGGCGAGCAGCCGCGAGCCCCAGGTGCTTGTTTTTCTCCTCCTCCTCTTCTACTTCCTCTTCTCGCTGCACTTCTCTGGCGGCCCCCCGAGCGCCCTCCCACCCACCCCCAACAGGCTCCCCCCCCCCTTTGTGCCTCCCGTTCGAGGCAGAACAGCCGCCGCGGGAGAATGAGCGAGAGGTGGCAAAAAAAAAAAAAAGCAGCGCTGTGGCAGCCGCAGTTGCTAAAAAAGCTCCCTCGGCCTTCGCAGGCATGCGGAGTAGCAGGGGGAGGGGGCACGCGGGACCGCTCCCTCCCGCCCGCCCCCCAAGGCTTCAGCCCGCCCCTCGATCCGTATGCAGCGAGCCAGAGCGCACCGACGGCCCCGGGAGGGCGCCGCAAGCTCCGCCCCCCCTCGTGCGCGCGGGGAGGTGGGGAGAGAGAAGAGCGGCTGCCGAACTTCAGGCGGGAGCGGGAGACCAAGAACTTCACTCCTCCTTCCTAACCTCCCCCCCTCCCGCGTGGTAGCTTCGGGCTGGCTTGCAGGGCTGCCGGTGGGGATGGGAATCAAAGGCGTCTCGATCCCCGACGGGGATTCAACCACCCACCCACCCACCACCCCCATTTCTCCGTTCCCTTTGGCACTGTTGTTCCCAAATTGAGGGAGGGAGTTCCGACCGGGGCGGGGCGGGGCGAATTTTCTTGCCTTTACGCGGCCCTGGCATTGCGGGCCGAAGGGAATCTCAAAAAAATCTTTATATCCAACTTCGTGGCGGGGGGAAGGAGAGGCGAGGGGACGACTTGGAGCGAAGTCAGTGAATTTGGGGACGGATCGACAGAACCGGCCGCTTCTGGCCGATGCAAAACCCGGGAGGTCTTTATCTGCGCCTTGGAAAATTGCCCGAGGAAAGTTTTCATTATATATTTTTTTCCTGATTCCGGAGCTGTCCTCAGACTCTCGTGCTGATTGTCCCGTTTTTTTCCTCTCTACACTCTAGGTGAATTCTTGCATTTGCTGTCAAAAAGAGGCCTTGTCAAAATTCTATAAATGGGATTCGATTCCTTGGGTGGCGCTTGCCTATTTAGAAATGTAGAAACAGCAGACTGATGGCAGAAAAAGACTTCATGATCCATCTAGTCTGCCCTTATACTATTTTTGTATTTTATCTTAGGATGGATCTATGTTTATCCCAGGCATGTTTAAATTCAGTTGCTGTGGATTTACCAACCACGTCTGCTGGAAGTTTGTTCCAAGGATCTACTACTCTTTCAGTAAAATAATGTTTTCTCATGTTGCTTTTGATCTTTCCTCTAACTTCAGATTGTGTCCCCTTGTTCTTGTGTTCACTTTCCTATTAAAAACACTTCCCTCCTGAACCTTATTTAACCCTTTAACATATTTAAATGTTTCGATCATGTCCCCTCTTTTCCTTCTGTCCTCCAGACTATACAGATTGAGTTCATTAAGTCTTTCCTGATATTTTTTTAAGTATTTCAGATTAAGTGGGGGAGGAGAGAATTATAGTTTGATTATGTTTGAAGGGGATCTTGATATCTAATGTGTTGTGGCAGTGATGGGCTCCTACGGGAACGGTCAGGAACACAGTTCCGGTAGCAAAATTTGGAGCTCTAGCCCAGAGCACCCAATTTGCACCGAAAGATGTTGAAACACAATGCATAAGCCACGCCCACAGTGTGGTAGTAAAAATTTTGGTAGCCCATCACTGACTGTACAGAGGAGTGGGTTGCTGCCCGGATGGAGGGGGGACGCAGTGCATTATTGAAAATGGAGCTCCACCCCAGAGCACCCAGTTTGCACTGAAAGATGTTGAAAGAAAATGCATAAGCCACGCCCACAGTGTGGTAGTAAAAATTTTAGTAGCTCTTCACTGGCTGTACTTGCGTCCGCAGGTGGCTGTTAAGGCCTATACAGACACAAAATGTTCTGCCACATGTTGGGCAGTCAGATGTGGGTACCATTGTCGCAGCATTTGCAGCTCTGGCTTTGCAGAGTCTTCACTTCTCTTTTGCTATGAATGTTCTTCTGGCCTCAGATGTCTAGCAGCCTTGGTGAATCAGCATGTGTCATGTCACAACATACTCCCTGTTAACAACTACTTCACCTTCAACAACAACAACACAAGAGCATGCAATAGATACAAACTCAATGTAAATCGCTCCAAACTAGACTGCAGAAAATACGATTTCAACAATAGAGGGGTCAACGCCTGGAAATCACTACCGGGCTCTGTTGTTTCTTCCCCCAATCCCAAAATCTTCAACCTTACATTATCTACAATAGAACTCTCTCCTTTTCTAAGAGTAAGGGGCATGCATAAGTGCACCTTTATGCCTACCGTTCCTGTCTTAATGTCTTTTTTATCTTTTCTATCTCTACTTTATACTTATATTATGTTAAACATACTACAATACAATACTATATTTGTATGACAAATTAAATAAATAAATAAATAAATAAAAACATTGGTCAATATTGTGCCAGGGTTTCCCAGGAGGTGGTGTCGATATTGAGGGACTTGAGGCTTTCAATGTGTCTTTGTATTGCTTCTTTTGTCCCCCATGCGATGGCTTTCCTTTAGACAGCTCACCATAGAGGAGCTGTTTAGGGATGCGATGGTCTGGCATCCTAGCAACGTGGCCTGCCCAGTGTGTCTGGGCTTTCATCAGCAGGGTGGGAATTGATGGCAGGCCTGCTCTGGAGAGGACTTCAGTGTCAGCCACCTTATCCTACCACCGGATCCTCCGAATTCTACAGAAACAGGTCATATAGAAGTGGTTCATTTGCCTAGCATGTCTCCTGTATACAGTCCAAGTCTCATTGGCATACAACAGGGTAGTTAGCACTAGGTACTTTTTGAGCTTTGTAGCAAGGTTTATTCCACATTGATTCTACACGTTAGTCATTAGTCTGCCAAATGCAGAGCTTCCCTTGGCAATTATAGTTTATAGATTATAGATTATAGGCTAATCTAACTTCAAGTGATGTGTATCAGGTAAAGAAGCACTCTGGCAGTTGAAAGCAGTGTTCTCTCTAATTTTTTTTTGGTGTGGGCGGAAAAGTATAGTGTCTGAGCGGCAGTCCCTTCGGGACCGGGTGGTAAAGAACTCTAAATAAATAAATAAATAAATAAATAAATAAATAAATAAATAAATAAAGTGTGGGCATGCGCTATCACACATGCGCGAGTTGACATCCATAATTCGCTCCCCCTTTCTCTTTCTCTGTCCTCTTTCCTCTCTCGTCTCTTTTCTTTTTCTCCCTCCCTCTTTCTCTCTACCCTTTCTCTCTCACTCTTATTCTCTCCCTCCTTCATTCCCTCTTTCTCTCCCTCACTTTCTCTTTCCTTTCTCTCCCTCCCTTTCTTTCCTTTCTCTCCCTCCTTCTCTCTTTCCTTTCTCTCCCTCCCGCTTTCTCTCTATCCTTTCTATCTCTCTCTTTCTCTCCCTCCTTCATTCCCTTTCTCTCCCTCCCTTTCTCTCTCTTTCCTTTCTCTCCCTCCCTCTTTCTCTCTATCCTTTCTATCTCTCACTCTTTCTTTCTCTCCCTCCTTCATTCCCTCTTTCAATTTGAAAGAGTAACAAATTTTATTATAAACTGTCTTTAATCTGTGGAAAGTTTATGCCATAATAAATTGTCAGTTGAGAAAGCTCAGAGTTGCTTTTGGAATTCAGAAAAACAAAATTGAATTAAATGTTTAGCGTTCCAAAAGTCTAAAATTGCCACCCTTCAGGTACATTTAATGGATATAAGCAGTAATGTGCAAAATATAAGAATATAGATATATACTCTCTTCCTTGTTCTGCATTTCCATTTGGCTACATTTTCTCTCTGTGTGTATTAGTGAGTCTATTTATTTTGAACTACTTGTATTCTCACAGAAAGATTGCGTTTTGCACCTTACAATTTATAAGTAGGCTACTATCCAGGGGTGGGTTCTAACTTATCTTGCTGCTGGTTTGCTTCCTCCTTTGCCATGCGCAGAAGGAAAAAAATGGAAAAAATCCCCCCCCCCAAAAAATTCCAAAAAATAAGGTGGTGATGCCCATGGACTGGCACCAATCGAACTGTTTCCATGATGTCGTTGTGATGTCACTAGTGGGTCTCTACCAGTTTGGACAAACCAGTCCAAATCAGGAAGAACCTACTTCTGTCCATTACTTTAATTTAACCATAAGAATGCAATTGTCAGTAATCATTTGTACTTGTACTTTCCAGATCTGAGAAATATCCATCTAAATAAGGATTGGGTTAGAAAATATATGATTTTTGTGTAAGATAAGAAGGTTTGATGAGAAATTGAGCCCACTTTCAAATGCATCAAAATCCTGATTTTCTTCATTGATTTTTATTGTTGCACTAACTTCTGTCCATTAATAATTTAAAATTTATTTTTTCTGCAAACCAGGAAATCACATATATATGCCTTTTTTCCTTTTTGCAACTATTCCATTCCATCTCTTTTTTCACAATCTCTTTATTACTTTTGTTTATTGAATTCTCTGCCTATAAGTGTAATTGATTTTACTCTCACAAAATTCAAGATCGGCTAAATTAGCTGGTAGTTCCTCTTGCATACGGATACTGCCATTTAATCCACATCCCTATTTTTTAGCATTAGAAACAAAACTAAATACAGTAATACCTCATGATACGAACTTAATTGGTGCAAGGAGGAGGTTCGTAAGACGAAAGGTTCGTAAGACGAAACATTGTTTCCCATAGGAAACAATGTAAAGTCAATTAATCCGTGCAACCAAAAAAACCCCCGCAAAAATACGGCTTTCGGCGACTGCTGGGAAGCCGCGCGGCTGTTTTAAAAGGTGACAGCCGGCCTGGGGGGCTTCCCAGCACCCCCCGAACCCGGGTTCGGGGCTCGGGGGTGCTGGGAAGCCCCCCAGGATGGCTGCGACCTTTTAAAACAGCCACGCAGCTTCCCAGCTGTCTCCGAATGCCGAACGCGGAAGTTCGGCTTTGGCGTTCGGCTTCGGGAGACACCTGGGAAGCGGCGCGGCTGTTTTAAAAGGTCGCAGCCGGCCTGGGGGGCTTCCCAGCACCCCCCCGAACCCTGCAAATAGTATTTCTGTTTTCATTACTGAATGGTTGACTCCAATTGCCTACTTCAGGCAAGCAAATGTCACGGGATCTCTATGTATCAAATGCTCAATTCATCAAACCAGTATAAACTCATCCAAGTTGTGCTATGTTATATTTGATGTATTGGATATATAATAAATCTCTTAATGTATTTTTCTGTAAGGAAATGGTGCTTGGATGCTTTGAATTTTTGGACTCTACATAGAAATTCTTTTTTTATTCTTCCTGGTGGAAACCCTGAATCCTTTAATCTTCTGAATATGTACATGTAACAGACAAGCTTTGCCTGAACCTAAATGAAAGAATCTCTACTATATGCAAAGGTATCTGAAATCATCTGAATATTGCTATTTATTTAACTATGGTCAGAAAGAATCTCTACTATATGCAAAGGTATCTGAAATCATCTGAATATTGCTATTTATTTAACTATGGTCAGTATTATTTTTCTAAATATATTGAATCATGTAGAACTGTTATTATTTCTATTAAACCTATATATATGCTGATATATATTGTAGAACAGGGGTCCCCAACCACCGGGCCGCGGACCAGTACCGGGCCGCGGGGCATGTTGCACTGGGCCGTGGAGTCAGCAGCTGGCAGTCCTCCTGCCGCCGCCCCCTCCCTCCAGTGCTTCATCTCCCGCTGGGAAAGAGGCCTCGGGAGGCAGGTTCTGCCAGCCACAGGGCGATGGATGGGACAGAGGGGCGGGAAGGACCGGGAGGCTCAAGCATCTTTTGGCTTCTGCCGTGGCACGCCTTTGCGTTTTTGGCTGGGGGGGGAGGCAGGAGGGCCGGCCTGACCCCCTCCCTCCAGCGCTTCACCTGCCGCCGGGCAAGAGGGTTTGGGAGGCAGGTTCTGCCGGCCACAGGGCGATGGCGGGAAAGAGGGGCGGGAAGGACCAGCACCCCCATGCTTAATCCCGCCCCCAACCACACCCTTTTCCGCCCCCACCGGGCCATAGAAAAATTGCCTTGCTGAAACTGGTCCCTGGTAGAAAAAACGTTGGGGACCACTGTTGTAGAATATACAGCATATTAGCTTCACTTGTGAGTGTAATTTCCTACTAGAGTGCCCTCTACTGTTGCTCTACAATTTTATAATGAAGCTATTTTCATTATAAGGTTTCATCTATATGTTAAATGAATTTTGGAACTATCTTTCATTTGACTTTGAATATAGTTAGCTTCCTTTTATCTTATTGCCCTTGGCAATAATTACATGCATCCTTCCATGCTGGATTATATTTTTTAAAATACACAATTCAGATGTCTCGCTTTCAAGAAATTTGTATCAATGCATTCAAAACAAAACAATTTCCCAAATAAATTACTATCACCATTACCTAAGACAGGGGTCAAAAACTTTAAACATTCAAAGAGCCATTTGGACCCATTTCTCACAGAAAAGAAAACATGGGAAGCCACAAAAAGCTTCTGACATCTAAAATGAAGATAACACTCACATCATATATTGTTTTTACCTTTCTGCTATGTATTTAAAAAACTATAGTGTGTTGCATTTATGTAATCAATGAACTGCTACGGAGAAAACAATTTTTTATTTCTGCATGCAATAAAAACATTTTGAACTCTTGAAAAACTTGAAACTTGAAAAACAGTTGGGTCAAAAGTTCAATAAATGCCACACCTGCGGATGTCGCATATTGGCGGTGGTGTCGAGTGACATGGAGCTGCAACAGAGGGATGAAAGAGCCACATGCTATGGAGATTCCAGGTTCCATAAGGGTTACTATAAATCAGAAATTGCTGAAGGAAGTAGCAGAGACATTATTACTAATATATACAGTAGTATCTCTACCTAAGAACGCCTCTACTTACAAACTTTTCTAGATAAGAACGGGGTGTTCAAGAATTTTTTTGCCTCTTCTCAAGGACCATTTTCCACTTACAAACCCAAGCCTCTGAAATTGTAACCGGAAAAGGTGGGGAGAAGCCTCCATGGGGCCTCTCTAGGAATCTCCTGGGAGGAAACAGGACCAGAAAAGGTGGGGAGAAACCTCCATGGGGCCTCTTTAGGAATCTTCTGGGAGGAAACAGGGCCAGAAAAGGCAGAGAGAAGCCTCCATGGGGCCTCTCTAGGAATCTCCTGGGAGGAAACAGGGCCTCCACCCTCCCTGTAGTTTCCCCAATCACATGCATTATTTGCTTTTTCATTGATTCCTATGGGAAAAATTGCTTCTTCTTACAAACTTTTCTGCTTAAGAACCTGGTCATGGAACAAATAAAGTTTGTAAGTAGAGGTACCATTGTACTGTTCTTCAGCTTCATTCCTTGTAGCTATTTGACTATTCTCTTTACCGCTTACACATTGATTGGAGCAGGGGTAGGTTCTGGATCTTTTTCCTGCCAATTTGTTCAGGATTACCCCTTGTGTATGCGCTTTGTCCACATGCAGGTACACCCACAATAAAAAAAATAGCTTCTGCGCATGCAAAGAAACAAAAATTGGCTTTTGCGCATATGCAGAAGCAAAATCTAAGATGGTGGGACCCACACCGACACCAACTGAACCGGCTCCATGATGTCATCACCAAACTACTAGCAGTTCTAAAGAACCTGTTAGAACTAGTAGGAACTCACTTCTGGATTGGAGTACATATTGATAAGAATAGCCTGACCTTGAATGCCGCACTAAAATATATTTCTTATATATCACATGAGAAAGCTTTAATCTCCATTTCTTTCCAGCACAACTGCATGGAGATTGGAAGCTTTTACTTCAATTTTCAGCTTTTTGTATCTGAACCCTGAGAGACCATGGTATGAACTATGATTTAATGGAAGAGGTCAATGTTAATAATTGTGCCTTGTTTCAATAAACCCATTCCCATTTCGGATATAATGAGAAACAATAAATTAGCAGGAAATAAGTTTTGGGGCCTCTCATTACTATGCAGCAGAGAAAGGAAGAATTATCAATCATGTCTCATGCTCATAAAATGAAATTGTAGTTTAATGTCATATGGGAAAGAAGCAAATTTGGATTCTCAATTTTTAAGAAGGGTGAATAAAATAATGTCTACATAATTCTGTATAGTTTTCAAATTCCGAATACAAGTAAATTGTTTTGTGTATGTGTACAATAGCCTACTGTTGTTTTACTAGTGTAGTGGGATTCATTGTATTACAAAATTGCTTTTATAATGGTTTCTAACTAAAATTAGAATTCTGTTTCTCCTTGTTTTTCAAAATAGGTACTTTAACAATCTTACCTTCAAATATGCTTGGAATGAAACTTTTTAAAAATTATACTGGGATGAGGTGGGGGGAAAGAGTTGGCACAACTGCCCCTCCACAATCTGACCAAGAGGCTGTGTACCTCTGCGGCCAATTCTTCAATTCCTGGGATCCAGAGTAGGGGTGTCCAACCTTGGCAACTTTAAGACTTGTGGACTTCAGTTTCTTTCAACTCTTTTCAACATGACTGGCTGGGGAATTCTGGGAGTTGAAGTCCACAAGACTTAAAGTTGCCAAGGCTGCTGTCTTTCTCCTCCTCCCCCCACTCTCTAGAGCTTTCCTGGTAACCAATGGTTATATTTCTAATGTACGGGGAATATCACACAAGATTGCATTCAAGCTATTGAACCCTGTGCCACTCTCTATCAGTTCCTGTGATGATAGTCTTCCACTTGGAATCTTCTTGATTATCCCAATCTCATTCCTCTTTTTTATCAGTTTACTTTTTTTCTCCCTCACTAAAGTAATGCAGATGCTTCACCTTCCCTTATCCTCTCCCCTTTGCTCCATCTTCTCTTCACCTTCAATTTATTAGAGAATACCCCAAGTTTCATCCCTAATTCTGACAGCAACAGCTGCTGGTAACCACCATCCTTAGAAGGATTTGGCCACTGGAAAAATGTAAATCTATATAATTCATGTATAGTTTAGTAAGCTTTTATGTTAAAAATACATAATAAATTATAAACATATTACTGACTACTGTAATAGCTAACATAGTAATAACATACTGGAAAAATAATGGAAGAATCTAAACATATGATTTTAAATTATATATTTAATTATATATATATGTGATAATTCGTACAAAGGATTTTTATTGCTGCATTAATGAAGCTAGTTATGCCATTTATTTCCACCCTGCAACAAGAAAAATTCTCAAAATACAAATTATATCCTAAAGAACCGAAGGCTTATGAGCAAAATAGCCCATGTACTCCATTACAAGCTAAGTGTAACTAATACTATATCTATATGGAAAGCCAGAAACTATTTTTCTTTCTAATCGTATAAAATAGTATGAGAAAACACTAAAATACTGAGCTATGTAAAGTAGCCTTATTCTTTGAAATAAATTAAGCATTCTTTTGCTGCCTCTGCATTCCCCATGCTTGTAATTCAGAGCAAGTTCTATAAATGCAATTCCGTTCCCACCTATAAGAATAGATTCCGCATATTTACATATTTTTCCAGTATGTGGTTTTGTGCTCAGATTTTTATTTTCTAATTGTGGCATAATTAGATAAAGTTGCTATGAATAACTACTTTCCCATGGAAACTGAAAAATATAACATCACTAGACTCAGCAATGGTGAGCAATTGTTCAACCAAAGTTTACTGAATGGATAGTAGTTGAATTCAAGCATCACAGAAGCCAACACAAAACCCAATGCATTAAACTTACTATTAGACCGCCTTCTGCCGCACGAATCCCAGCGACCGGTTAGGTCCCACAGAGTTGATCTTCTCCGGGTCCCGTCGACTAAACAATGCCGTCTGGTGGGACCCAGGGGAAGAGCCTTCTCTGTGGCGGCTCTGACCCTCTGGAATCAGCTCCCTCCAGAGATTACGACTGCCATCACCCTCCTTGCCTTTCGTAAACTCCTCAAAACCCACCTCTGTCGTCAAGTGTGGGGGAACTGAGACATCTCCCCCTGCCTATGTAGTACAGTATTTGTGTATGATAGGATTGTATGTATGTTTTTATGTATTGGGGTTCCTTGTTTTTAGACTTTTAAATGTATTATCGTTATTTTTAGATTTTAATTATTAGATTTGTCATCATGTACTGTTTTTAGCACTGTTGTGAGCCGCCCCGAGTCTCCGGAGAGGGGCGGCATACAAGTCTAATAAATCATAATCATAGATGTGAATTACAGTCTATAAATGTTAGTTTAAATGGACAACAAGCATCTCTGATCTCATAATGGTTTTAAAGTGTGTAAAATCTGATACAGTTAGTCCTCAACTTACACCAGTTCATTTAGTACCCATTCAAAGTTACAACAGCACTGGAAAAAGTGACCTTTCTTCACATTTACCATTGCAGTATCCTCATTATCATTTGATCAAAATTCAGACATTTGGCAACTGACTCATAATTATGATGGTGGCAGTATCCTGAGATCATGTTGTCCACTTTTGCGACCTTCTGACAAGCAAAGTTAATGGGGAAGCCAGATTCACTTAACAACCATGTAACTAAACAACTGCAGTGATTCACCTAACTGTGGCAAGAAAGTGGAACAAAACTCATTTAACAAATGTCTCAATTAGCAACATAATTTTTGAGCTCAGTTGAGGTCGTAAGTTGAGGACTACCTGTATTCTTCACCAATTAGCATGGACACAATTCCCCCTTAAGATGCTGGATGTTGCCTTCTGTTGACATGTTTTCCCCTTTTGGGGATTCTCTTATTTTACCATGCCTACTGAAAAGGTGGTCAGTAAGCTTGTTTTAACTGCAAGTTTAGCTTGTTAAGCTCACATTCAAAACAAATAGATGTATGGGAAAGCAGAAACATTCTTTCATAATCTGGCAATGTCTTTCTACTTTATCAGAAAATCCTCAATACATGACAATGTTTGATGGGCTTGTTTTGAATGGGAACAAACAAACAAACAAATTCAATAGTGAAATTTGAAACAAGGAGGCTAGCAGAAGGGAAAGGAAGCAGAAATAGCCACAAAAAATTATCTACTGCCTTGAGTTCAGTATCAGTGAGTGGATTAGGATGTGAGAAGTGGAGATTTTCTGGATTCTTGTGCAATCCTGAGATGATGATGATGATGATGATGATGATTATTATTATTATTATTATTATTAATTAGATTTGTATGTCGCCCCTCTCCGCAGACTCAGGGCGGCTCAAAACAGTGATAACAACAGTATACAATGACAAATCTAATATTAAAAGTCTATAATAATAAATCTAACATTAAAAGTCTAAAAAACCCCATTGTTTAAACATCATACATACAACATACCATACATAAAACTGCATAGGCAAGGGGAGATATCTCAGTTCCCCCATGCCTGATGGCAGAGGTGGGTTTTAAGGAGTTTACGAAGTAAAGTATATACATAATTTTTCAAGTAGTATATGCTTCTCCAGTTTAGCTTGATTTGAAAGAAAGGATTGTCAGGCATTCTTTCAAACAGAAATATAATTTAAAAATATCTCATGAAAGAGTTAAAATAATAAATGCTCAAATGTGTTTCAGGCTTTACGTTATTCATAACCAAAACAAAAGTACAACAATAGATATTAAATATTCTGATAATCACATGCATTTCTACATAGAATCTAAAATGTAGAAATTAGTAAAGAAAAAGAATGTCAAATGAATAACTGGAAATATTAAAAGGATAAATTATTTTTACTACTATTTAAAAGACACATGTAAGAGGCATACTTTAAAAAAATATTTAAAATCTAACTGGTAGAAATAATATTTTGAATGAAGTAAACTATATTACATTTTGAAACTGTTGATTCTATACATACTGTACATACTTAGAAATAAGAGTTACTGAATTCAATGGATAATTGCTCCAAAAAGAATTCATATATAAATGAATTGAGAGCCTGAAAATGTTTATACTTAATTTGTATTTTGATAATTACTATGAATAACTTAATGGAATGAAAAAGGGATGACATTACATTGTTTCTTATTCAAGAAGCATTAAAAAACACGTTAACATGTTGTGTACTAAAATAAAATTGCCTATAAACTGGATGTGTACTGAAATATCTCAATTCTTTTTTCCCTTTCTTTTTATATTTTTCTAGAGCACTCATTTATCCAATTTTTTCTTTCCATTTTTCCCATTAGCTTATTTCTATCTAACATTACCTTCAATAACCAACAATTTCATCATTTCCCTTCGTCTTTCATTCCAATTATTTTGTTCCTCTGACACAGATAAGAATCAATCCACAATAAATATCCTAGTTAGTTCTGTGTTCACAGCCCTTTTTGCGACCTTAGATTGTGATAAAGCCAAACAGACAAAGAAGCAATAACTTTCCAGATCAAGAAGCTTTCAAGACACAGAAATATTGCTTTTCTCCACTGTATAACTTTGAATAAGGGCTTGTTGGAACTGCCTCAAGAAACATTTGTTGTTGTACTAGTTTAACTGCTTCCAACTCTTAGTGACTGATGGGCGTGATTTTTTCAGCTTGGTTCAGTTCTTGTAAGGTTATGCTTACATACCTACTCTCTCTTCTATAGGCCTCCTTTTTATTGCCTTTTTAAAAACATCAGCATCTTCTATGAAGGATCCTGCATTTTTTAGTGTCTTGAAAATATCTAAAGTTAGCTTCATTATTCATGCTATCAGTAAGCAATCAGGTTTTATTTCATCTATTGTTGAATTATTTCTTGCGGTTCAAGATGTTCTCAAACATTTTTTGAGAATACCTTAGACAACAAGGTATTTTTCATTTTGGTTTACAGGTGTATTTTTACTATATTTCAAAAAAATAAACCTTGTTGTCAATATACTTTATATACCGCTTCATAGTGCTTTTATAGCCCTCTCTAAGTGGTTTACAGAATCAGCATATTACCCCCAACAATCTGGGTCCTCATTTTACACACCTCGGAAGGATGGGAGGCTGAGTCAACCTTGAACTGGTGGTGTGATTTGAACTGCTGAACTACAGCTAGAAGTTAGCTGAAGTAGCCTGCAGTGCTGCACTCTAACCACTGTGTCACCCTGGTTTTTCCTGTAATCTACAACTACTACACTGCAAAAACATATGGACCCCAAAGCTTGACCAGGGAAAAACAATTGACGCAATTTATGTAGATTTCTGTGAGGCCTTCAACTCAGTGGTTCATGATAAACTACTTCTGAAACTGAAATCCTACGACATCTCTGGATAACTGTGTTCCTTTCAAATGGACAACAAATGGTCAAAATAGGGAGCACCCTATCTAACCCTGTTCCTGTTAACAGTGGTGTACCCCAAGGCAGCATACTAGGACCAATACTCTTTATATTCTTTATAAATGACCTTTGCAATCACATTACAAGCAACTGCATACTCTTCGCCGATGATGTAAAACTCTTCAACACCACTGACAACACTGCTATCCCCCAGAAAGATCTTGAGTCAGTATCAGAATGGTCAAACACCAGGCAATTCCAAATCTCAACCAACAAATGCTCTTTCTTATACATTGACAAAAAGAATCAGAACACCAAATACAAGCTGAAATAAACCTTGCAGACAACTCTTATCCTGTCAAAGATTTTGGAATGCTCATATCAAATGACCTAAGTGCCAAAAAATGCTGCAAGAGTTGTTAACGAATTCCTATATAGCTTCTTCTTCAATAATATCACACTACTAACCAGAGCATACAAAACATTTGCCAGACCAATCCTTAAATACAGCTCATCTGTCTGGAACCCACACTGCATATTGGACATAAATACATTAGAAAGTGTCCAGAGATACTTTACTAGAAGAGCCCTACATTTGTCTACTCACAACAGAATATCTTACGCAATCAGACTTGAAATCCTGAGCTAAGAAAGCTTAGAACTACATCACCTTCGGCACGACCTAAGCATAGCTCATAAAATTATCTGCTACAATGCCCTACCTGTCAATGACTACTTCAGCTTCAACTACAATAATACACAAGCACACAGCAGATACAAACTCAAAGTGAACTACCCCAAACTTGACTGTAGAAACTACAACTTTAGCAACAGAGTGGTTTGTGCCTGGAACTCATTAACTGACTCTCTGGTTTCATCACCAAACACCAAAAACTTTACCTTTAGACTGTCCACTGTTGACCTAACTGTTGTTTCCTAAGAGGTCACTAAGGGGCATGCATAAGCGCACCAGGATACCTACCATCCCTCTTATCAGTACCCATCTTATGTATATAAACAATGTTATGTTATTTCTTTATTATATGTCTACATTATGCAGCCATGAATTGTTGAGTTTAGGAAGAATATATCTAGTCTAATTCAACTTATTAATTTATTCACTCCATAGTTATATTAGGTTGTCATTAGCTGTTGATATAATCTTAGACTTTTGTTGAATACTGTAGCAGAATAGTTTTTACATTTTTTAATTCACTTTCAACAAGAAACAATTAGGTCTTCTTCATTTCCAGCCATTATAGTATAAGTATCATAAGCATAATTGAAGTTTTTGGATGTCTTGATGTTTGAATACCAGGTTTTTTTCCCCTGACCTAATCTAACATTTCTTGAGACATGTTCTCCATTTAAGTTAAATAAGTTAAATAAATAAAGTTAAATAAATAAATAACAGTATACAATTTAGTATACTCAATTATGAAACATTTAGTTGTTCCTTATTCTACTCATTTTTATTTCCTAGTTATCCCAAAAATTCTTAAATAGGCAGACAAGAGGACCCAGTATAATCATGTTTTAAGACCTATTAGTAATTAATTGTGGTCTACAAAATGAAAAGCAATTGTATAATCAATGTAACCAAAAATAGGAATCATTTTGTAATTTTCCTTTTCCATTAGCCACTGGATAGTAGCTATGTTGTGCACTGGGTTGTGTGTGAGTTGTGCACCAGTTACGCTCTTTCCTGGACCAACAATTTCTACCCATAGTCACTCATGTCCTTGTTACCTTCCATCTTGACTGTTGCAACGCACTCTACATGGGACTGTCCCTGAAAAGCATCCAGAAGCTCTAGTTGGTCAAAATGCAGTGGCCTACATGACTTCGTGCAGCCCTGACTATGGTGATTATGATTTCTGCAGTTCAGATATGGTAACCCAAGTGAAAATAACAGAATTTCATTGCCGCATGTATTGTTATATCTACACAAGTGCAGGCCTTTAACTTTGCTTGTAGAAGCTGGCAGGGAAGGTTGCATATAGCAATCACATGACTATAGCTATGACTATATCACCTCGAGGTCCAACTACTGCAACATTCTCTACATGGGGCTACCTTTGAAGAGTGTTTGGAAACTTCAAATTATGCAGAATGTGGCCGCGCAAGCCATCATGGGTCTTCCCAGATACACCCATGTTTCTTCAACACTCCGCAGCCTGCATTGGCTGCTGATTGGTTTCCAGACACAATTCAAAGTGTTGGTGATGACCTATAAAGCCCTACATGACATCAAACCAGACTACTTATGGGACCGCCTTCTGCCGCACAAATCCAAGTGGCCGATAAGGTTCCACAGAGTTAGCCTTCTCCAGGTCCCATCAACCAGACAATGTCATCTGGCGGGGCCTAAGGGAAGAGCCTTCTCTGTGGCAGCCCTGGCCCTCTGGAATAAGCTCTCCCCGGAGATTCACACTGCCCCCACCCTCCTCGCCTTTTGTAAGACCCTTAAGACCCATCTATGTTGCCAGGCATGGGGCAGCTAGATTATGCCCCCTTCTTCTCTGACCATTAAATGTTATGTATGGATGTGATTGAGTAGACTGTTTTTTATCATAATGGGGATTTTAGCTTACTGTTTTAATTATTAGATTTGTATTTATATTGTTTTGTATTCTATGTTGTAAGCCACCCTAGGTTCTCGGAGAGGGACAACATACAAGTTTAATAAATAATAATAATAACAACAACAACAACAACAACAACAACAACAACAGCTCCCTACATAAGATTGTGTTCATGTACATGGGTACTGTGATTGGACCTTTGAGGACTGGTCACATGTTCATTTATTTCAGTGTTGCTGTAACTCTGAATGGTCACTGAATGAATATGTGTAGGCTGAGCTACCTTCAGTAATTCTTATGGCTCCATATGTCAAAACAGACACAGATTTCCAAGAAATCCACAATACAGAAAACATTAAATCATGACTAAGTTAATTAAGCATTGGTAAGCGTGTTGTACAAACACAGGCATTATGACAAAATCTATGTCATAGTAGGAATATACCGTACCTACTTTGAGATGTATCCTTTTAGTATCTGCACAAAGTTGCTCATAATCGAGGAACACTTGTTATATTTGTTACATTGCCCCAACTACATCCATCCATCCCATCAGGTCCATGGCAGATCGCATCAGCAAAGAGCTTCATGCCCAAGACAAGTCCCTTTTCTACCTTCATACATTATTCCTCCCCTCCCCACCCCCAGGCTGGTCCCAATATGGCTCAGCTATTAGGCCTGGAGATCCCATGGAAGTATGGAGACTTTTAAATGTCTAGTATAAGTTTGCACTATTCTCTGTCTTTCGTAATTACAGTTTACTGTTTAATGATAAATTACACTGCTTTTTAATCGTGCACACTGTGAAAGAATCATGTGCAAGTGACAGGGGCAGCTATTTAAATAAAATAAATAAGTAAAATAGTAAGTGCCTATGTTCCCCTTCTAGGTACTACAAGATTCCAACAGGGTTTCAACATCCCATTAAGCTATGGTTTATCAAGTAAAAACCATCCTAACTAGGTTCATTCTTTGCAGCTGAAGACACGATTTATTCACTAAGTTCCCACAATAAATCCCAACCCAAACTACATTTTATGGTACCTTAGCCCGGTAGCAAAAAAAAGGAAGCCTTTGGACTACAACTTCAGCAAAATTGCAGTGATGGGAGTCAATGCGAAACATTGTATTGAGTCCAAATGCAAGAACCTCACACTGTTAATGTATCGAATCCTTCCTTCCTTCCTTTCAATCGATATTCGAATGTTCGTTCGTTCCTTTCTTCCTCCCTTCCCTCTTTCCAATCCCTGTTCGATTGATCCCTTCCTTCCTTCCTATCAATATTGGATGTTCGTTCGTTCGTTCCTTTCTTCCTCCCTTCCCTCTTTACGATCCCTGTTTGATTCCTTCCTTCCTTCCTCCCTCCCTTCCTTCCTTCCTATCGATATTGGAATGCTCGTTCCATTCTTCCTCTCTTCCCTCTTTCCTATTACTGTTCGATTCCTTCCTTCCCTCCTTCCTTCCTTATCGATATTGGAATGCTCATTCGTTCGTTCCTTTCTTCCTCCCTTCCCTGTTTCCGATCCCTGTTCGATTCCTTCCTTCCTATCGATATTGCAATGCTCGTTCGTTCCTTCCTTTCTCCCTCCCTTCCCTCTTTCCGATCCCTGTTCGATTGATTCCTTCCTTCCTTCCTTCCTTCCTTCCTTCCTTCCTCCCTCCCTCCCTCCCTTCCTTCCTTCCTTCCTTCCTATCGCCTTTCGAATGCATCCAGATGTTCCCGTGAAACTAAAAACTAAGACCAAGCCGGGTCTCTAGACACGCTTCCTCATGCTCATTTGCTCGAACCACAAACCAACCCCTTCACGCTTGGATCCGCACATCCCGCGGGCCGCGGCGCTAAAAACGAGACCGACTTCTTCGCAGCTCCACACCGAGGCAAGCCCTTCAACAGTAGCCGCCCCGCCAACAGCCTTCCTCCTCCACCTCCTTTTCTTCTTGCCGTTTTTGATCTCCGCTTGATCCGCCCGGGGCCTCCGGAGGGGCCAACCACTCCCCCTCTCGCAGGAGGCGGGTCTAGGATCGCTGTTAAGTCGGTGCGAAGTTCATTCGCGGCCTGGCAGTTTCGGTGGGGAAGAGAAAAAAGGAAAGGCTTTGTCATGGCTGCCCTGAGAGTCTGTCGGGTGAGAAGAAAGCTGGTCGAGAGGGGACATGGGGATCTTTGGGGACGCGGAAGCCCTCGGGGAGCGGGGGGGAGGGAGGTCGATCTTTCTGACACATTGAAGGGAGTCTCCGTTTGCAGGATTTGGGTTAGGGCTGGGGATGGAACAGGCTTGGATTGTCCCTGGCAGAGGAAACGAAGAGGAGGGTCACCCAATTTCGGCTGCAGCCCGCAATCATTGTAGTCAATTGCGGCGGGGGCGGGAGATGTATTATTATTGTTGTTCTTATTATTATAATTAGTAGTAGTAGCTATTACTACTACTATTACTACTACTACTACTAGTAGTAGTAGTAGTAGTTAGTAGTAGGAGTAAAATTAGGAAATATCTTATCAAAGTATGTCAAAGGTCGCCTATCTGTCGCCCCCTTTCTATCTACCCGGATAGGCAGAGGTCTTCAAACTTGGCAGCTTTAAGACTTGTGGACTTCAACTCTCAGTGTTTTTGCTTGTTTTTTCCCCTCAAACTTTTCTGTTTTCTTTTCAACTTAATCATATAAGATAGACTTTTGAAGCAGGCAAGCCAAGTTTGTTGGCAAAGCAAAACATAGTATTGTTTGCCATGGTCAGCTGGGCTTCTGTTACTTTCCAGTATGTATGAAATTAATCCATGTCAGAAACTTAGTCTCAGAATTATAAAGGTGTCTTGCTTTATTTACAAATATATTTCTACATCAAAAAAATAATTACGTGATCCCTGATAAAATTCAAAGTGTTTTTAGGATCTTATTTAAAAACTTCATTTTTAAGTTTTGTCAATTGGCATCTATGGTATGCTGTACAAAAGTTTTTCTTGTGCGTAACAGCAGTGCTGCATTATTTTATTATTTAATACGGGTTAGGCTGGGAGCCTTTGTGTTTGAAAATATAAATGACAAATATATATTATTGTTCAAAATAATTGCAAACTTATATAAAAATATTTCTCTAGAAATTATTTGCAATACTGTACTTGTATATCATTTGAAAGTTCTTAGGGTTTATGGAAGTCAGTACTGATACTAATATAATATGAATAATCATCAACCATTTGGCATGATGATATATGCGTTAAATGTTGGCAAAAATGTTAAGAACAGAACAATTACCTAATATATAAAGGTTGTACATTGCTGTCAGCATTCCTGTTGCATGGCTTAATTTTCTCCTAGGAGGTTCCAGGAAATTAGATCAGGATCAGGTAATTTTTTGTCTTCAAGCATGCAAAGATTTAGGAAACAAAGCAATTACTATGAATTTGAAAAATAAGTTATTTAACTTTAGGGAAATTGGAATAGGGAATAAGCCTCAATAGAATGGTCCAAACAAAAACTATTGTATAGCAATGGAATAAAGTGACACTTGTGAGAAATCTGTTTTTGGGAAATAATGTATCACAAGAAATCATTCCAAATCTTGCAAAACAAGATATCAAAGTTCTGCTATAAAGTATCAAATTACAAATATAAATGATTTTTGTAACCAGTAACAAGTAATTAACAAAATATTTTGCATTCTAGTTAATATTATACTTTAGATCTGGGAGTTGAAGTCCAAATATCTTCAAGTTGCCAAGGTTGGGAAACACTGCTTTAGATGTTCCAGGGACTTACTTGCAGCTGTCTTTTTAAGACCTAGTTTTGCTCTTCTTCAGATTCTGTTTATGTGTACTCATTTTATTGAGGTAATTGTGCATTAACTTGAGTAGTTTGCCTTTGTCCTTCACTTGCCATTTAATTTACAGTTTATACACCAAGGCTGGATTCAAGACAAGACAAGATGTGAATTGAAGTTCATGTAGTCTTCCACATTTCTGCTTAGCTGTCTATTTAGAGAAAATTAATTGAATCAAGGCCAATTTGGGGAAATGTTTTGTAGTCTTAGGGGAGAAATTGGTTACTTCTAAGCTTCCAAAAATGCAAAGTGAGCCTTTGGTTGCTGATATAAAAAGGTTTCTGGTCTAAAATAATGCACACGACTTTCTGTTGAATTCCTTCATTCTTATTAACATTTCAGATTTTCGGCCTAAAATTATTATTTCATATTTAATATTTAATATGTAATATGTAATATGTAATGTAATTATTTTCCCCAAATTATAATGTTCATCTCAAATTATGGCATCACTTTGCAAGCTATGAGTTAATGTACTTAATTTTTTGCTCATTGGATTATCGCTTTTGCTTTACTTATATGGCCTGATTGGTTGGATAGTAAAAATATCTTCCAAGGTGTCAGAATAGAAGCTTTAGTTCCTGATACCATGGGAAATTTGTCCTGGGCAACCCCTGTGAAATGGTTGTTTGACCCCCAAAGGAGTCGCAAACTCCAGGTTGAGAACCACTACTTTAAGCGGTTTACAGAGTCAGCATATTGCCGCCAATAATCTGGATCCTTATTTTATTGACCTTGGAAGAATAGAAGATTTTTTATTTATTTTTAAATTATTTATTTATTTTGTCTAATACATAATGTATATTTCAGAGTATATAATCATAGTAGAATACATTAATAGAAGAATAGAAGATAAGACATTAGGAATAATATGGAAGAAATTATTATTGGGAATAATAGAGTTCATATACATGGAGCTAGTAGAAACATAAGAGAGACATTAGGACAGGAGACCGAAGGCACGCTGGTGCACTTATGCACGCCCCTTACTGACCTCTTAGGAATCTGGAGAGGTCAACCGTGGATAGTTTAAAAGTAAAATTTTGAGGGTTAGGGGATGACACTACAAAATCTGGTAAAGAGTTCCATGCTTTGACAACTTGATTACTAAAGTCGTATTTTTTGCAGTCAAGTTTGGAGCAGATAATATTAAGTTTGAATCTGTTGTATGCTCGTGTGTTGTTGTGGTTGAAGCTGAAGTAGTGGTTGACAGGGAGGACGTTGTAGCATATGATCTTATGGGCTATGCTTACAACATATTTGAGGCGTCCTACTTCTAAGCTTTCTAGACCCAGAATTGTAGGTTTAGTTTCGTAGGGTATTCTGTTTTGAGTGGAGGAGTGAAGGGCTCTTCTGGTGATTTGGACATTTGAATTGAACTCCTGGTAGGGGGAGAATGACCCTGCAATACTGCATTCTAACCATTGCACCACCATGGCTCCTGTATCTTAGATTTTATTTGCATTTTTTTCTTTCCATTTGATTCTTAATAAAATAATTTATATTTTTTAGTTCTTTAATTTCTATGCCACCCATACTCACCAAGAGTTACTGTCAAGAGGTTTAAGCTTATAAAATTAACTCTTATAACCTTAAAATAGTATTATTGCAGTGTCTTATGATGATTGATCATAACTTAATTTTTCGGGAAACCTTTTACATAAATTTCTTTCTTTTTTCTTTTTTCTTTTTTTTTTAAATAATGTTTTTATTGATTTTCTTAAAATAGACAGACACACATACAAACATTGAACACAAAATGGGGATACATTTCCCCCGCTTATCTTGAAAGTATAAATTCAAATACAGAAAAGAATACATAATTAGGTATATGTTGAGTATTAAAAAAATTGCTAAATTTGAGTTAAGGTTTTTCACATTGTTACTAATATATATATAAAACCAAGATTCTTACTATATTTCTTATATATAAACTAATTCTTATAAATAAACTAATTCTACCTTAGTCATTAAACAATAAATTTGAACTAATGTTAGTATTATTATTACTCAAGTAAAAACAAATGCAACAAATTAACTAAAAATAAATTGTATATCTTATTTTTTCTTATCTATCCATTTATAAACATTGTTCCATGCTTCATAAAACTTAGTATCTTCTTGATCATTTAAACGTCTTGTCATCATATCCATTTCAGCGCAATCTAATAATTTTGCTATGACTTCTTCTTCTTTGGGGATTTCTTCCCCCTTCCAATTTTGCGCATACATGATTCTAGCCGCTGTTAATATGTGTATAATTAAATATAAAATTTCTTTCTTGTAGGTCTGGTTGGTAATTCCTAATAAATAAAATTCCGGGGTGTTTTCAACCTCCTACTTTACCGTTTCTTTTATTATTTTCTCTATCATCTTCCAATATATTTTAGCTTTACCACATGTCCACCATTGATGGTAGTAGGTTCCTATTTCTTTCTTACATTTCCAACACAATGGAGAAGTTTTAGGGAACATTTTTGCTATTCTATTTGGTGAGAGATGCCATCCGTAAAACATTTTAATTTGGTTTTCTTTTAATGATACTGATTTGGTCATTTTCCAATTGTTGACCCAGACTTTTTCCCATGTATCTATGTCTATTTCTTTACCAATGTTTTTGCACCATCTTATCATATTATCTTTTAGGGTCAATTCTATATTTTTATGTGCAATAAGGAATTTATAAATTTTCCCTATTGTTTTTGTTTGATTAAGAGTAATTAAATTGCTTAACAAATTTTTATTTTTGTTAAAAATATAAAGTGTTTTATCCTTCTGGTATCTAGATCGAATATGGGCATAATGCCACCAATCTATTGTTATCCCTTCATCTTGTAATGTAGTCCTAGATTTTAATTTCATTTGTCATTTAGTAAATCTTTATATTGCATAATTTTTTTGTCTTTTGTAGATTTTGGGTGTATTATTGCTTCTAGAGGGGCAAGCCATTCTGGAATAGTTAAAAAGTGGTTTTTCCTTATGTCTTTCCAAACTTCTAGTAGATATTTCCTTAATGTATGTCTTTTAAAATATGAGTGATTTTTCTCCTTATCATAGCATATGAAGGCGTGCCATCCAAGCATAAGATCATACCCTTCTAAATTTAGACTTCTATGTTTCTATATCTTCTAAACAATTTATTTTTATTCTTGCTTTTTCCCCTTGCCATAAAAACTTTTTAACTATATTTGTTAAATTTTTGAAGAAAGTACTCCCTGGGTTTATTGGGATTACCTGGAATAGAAATAAAATTTTAGGTAAGATATTCATCTTAATTGTTGCTACTCTTCCTTAAAAAGATATTTTCAAATTATTCCAGATTTCTAAATCTTTTTTTATTTCTGTCAATAATTTTAAATAGTTATCATTTTTTATAGTTATTGTTTTAGCTGTTAACCAAATTCCTAAGTATTTTACTTTTTTAGCAATCTTTATTCCAGAGATATGTTCTAACTTGTTTTCTTGGATTTTACTCATATTTTTAGTTAAAAATTGTGTTTTACTTTTATTTATCTTTAAACCTGCTACCTTTCCATATTGTTCTATTGTCCGCATTAATATTGGGACTGTCTTAATCGGTTCTTCAATTATAAAAGTTAAATCATCTGCAAAGGCTTGAACTTTGTACATCTCGTCACCTACAGTTAGGCCTTTTATTTTAGGGTCTGTTCTTATTTTAATTAATAAAGTCTCCAAAGCCATAATAAATAGCAACGGTGATAAGGGGCAACCTTGGCGAACTCCCTTGTTTATCTCAAGTGTTGTTAATTGTTCATTATTCAATATTATGTTCGTTGTTTGTTTTAAGTAAATGGCATCTATTAAGTTAACGAATTTTGAGCCAAATTTCATTTTATTTAATTGCATTTTTATAAATATCCAATTAAGATTATCAAAAGCTTTTTGAGCATCTAAGAACATTAAAGATAATGTTTTCCCTGGGTGTTGCTCATAATATTCTAACGTGTTTATGACAATTCTAAGATTATTTTTGATTTGTCTGCCTGGCAAAAAACCATTTTGATCTTGATGTATTATTCCATTTATAACTCTTTTAAGTCTGTCCGCATATATAGCAGTAAAGATCTTATAATCCACATTCAATAATGATATAGGCCTATAATTTTTAATTTTTTCTGGTGCCGTACCCTGCTTATGGATTAAGGTTGTTAATGATTCTGTCCAAGATTTAGGAATTTTACCCTCAAGTCTACATTCATTAAAAATTTCTAACATATTATTTCTTATTGTTTCATTTTCTATTTTATACCATTCTGCCGGTATAGCATCTGGGCCAGTTGCTTTATTGTTTTTTTGTTTTTTAATTATTATTAAAAGTTCTTCCATTGTTATTGGTCCATCCATAATATTCTGTTGATCCTCCGTTATTTGTGGTAATTTTGAATGTTCTAAGTAATTAAAAACTTCATCTTCACTAGTAACATCTTTTGTGTATAGTTCTTTAAAAAAATTATTCACAATATCTGCTTTTCCTTCTGTGTCATATTTTATTATGCCATCATTATCCTCTAGTTTTTTAATAAGTTTTGATTGCCTCTGTTTTCTAAGTTTATATGCTAACCACCTGCCTGGTTTGTTCGCGTGTTCAAAATAATGTTGTTTAGCTCTTTTTATCTTTTCAGCTATTTGATTTTGTTCTATCAATCTAATTTTATGTTTGATTACACTCATTTCTGTTTTCAAATCTCTATTCTTTATATGTTGTTGTGATAAAGATTCTAATTGTTTTAATTCATTTATTAATTGTTCATATTTTATTTTATTTTCCTTGTTATGTCTTGCTGTGTAGGATATCGTCAGGGCCGCCGATAGACGGGTATTACTGGGACTGCTGTCCCGGGCCCCGGACAAATTGGAAAATTGGGGGGGCCCGGGCCCCGGCGCCCGCCAAAAACTCCCCAACCCCGAAGAGAGCCTGAATAATGGGGGGGGGCGGCGCTTCTGCTGCTGAGCCCAATCTTCTCCCGGTGGCTTTCGACTCCTCCCGCCGAGGAGCTGCAAGGCTGGCCTCGGCTCCCCTTCCCTAAACCCCCGCCAGCCCCCTCCTTCCCTTCCCGCCCTGCCCTCCTTCCCCGAGGCGTCCCTTGCCCATCATCCCCTGCCGGCCAATGGGGCAGCGGGACTGCTAGATGGGCAGCTCTTCCGGCGAGGGTGGGCCTCCGCCTGCGCAGAAAGCATCCTCCCTCACACCCAGCGCTTGCCATGGGGGCTTCCGCCGATGCCTTCCGCAAGGCCCCCAGAGGAGCCGCGTGGGTCGTCTCCTGGTGAGTCACCGCTCCCACTGACTCCCCTACCGCGGCGGCTCTTTCGTTTGAGAGCTCCGCGCTGCGTCCCAGCCTTTTCTATATCCCTCGCCGGATGTATAGATGGATGGATGCATGGATGCATGGAAGGAGGGAGGGAGAGATGGATGGAGCGATGATAGCTAGCTAGCTAGATGGACAGAGAGATAGATAGATTAGTCTCCCTTCCTTTTCATTATTAGAAAAAAATATGTTACACATATAGGTAGAATATTTATATATATTATATATATTATATATCCCTTTTCATTCTTACGGATGGTATGCGTCGTCCACGATTTATATTTATTTTCACCCACATACGCACGCCCACACGCCGGACCTATTCAAACCTGAATTCAAGGGGCAGCGAGAGTGTAGGGGGGGGAGCTTTGCAACCTGCAGCCGAGGCGTCCCGGGGACTTGCAGCAGGTGAGAATCGCCGCCGGAATTTCCAGCAAGACAAAAGAGGAAAAAAAGTTTTGCTTCGGAAGCGGCCGGGAGTCTGTGCTTTTGACAGCCCCCCCACCCCCCGCTTCGTTTAGGGGCGTGGAGGAAATGCCGCCCGGGTGACAGGGGAGCCGATGGTAATCGCCCTTTTGATAGCTGGAGCAATTAAAAAGGGGAGGAGCTCCGGGCCAGGGAGGGGAAGGCGAGGGGGGGTGCATGAAGGAATGCCTCCCTCCCTCCCTTCCTCCAGTATAAAAACCCAGGTGAGGCGTCGCGAGGGCTCCATGCGGGGTCTTCCGGCCCGGCCCACTCAGGAGCAAGAGAGGGACAGAGAGAAAGAAAGAGGGACAGAGAAAGAAAGAGAGGGACAGAGAGAAAGAGGGACAGAGAAAGAAAGAGAGGGACAGAGAGAAAGAGGGACAGAGAGAAAGAAAGAGAGGGACAGAGAGAAAGAAAGAAAGAGAGGGACAGAGAAAGAAAGAGGGACAGAGAGAAAGAGAGGGACAGAGAGAAAGAAAGAGAGGGACAGAGAGAAAGAAAGAGGGACAGAGTGAAAGAAAGAGGGACAGAGAGAAAGAAAGAGAGGGACAGAGAGAAAGAAAGAGAGGGACAGAGAGAAAGAAAGAGAGGGACAGAGAGAAAGAAAGAGAGGGACAGAGAAAGAAAGAGAGGGACAGAGAGAAAGAGGGACAGAGGGAAAGAAAGAGAGGGACAGAGAGAAAGAAAGAGAGGGACAGAGAGAAAGAAAGAGGGACAGAGAGAAAGAGGGACAGAGAGAAAGAAAGAGAGGGACAGAGAGAAAGAAAGAAAGAGAGGGACAGAGAGAAAGAAAGAGGGACAGAGAAAGAAAGAAAGAGAGGGACAGAGAGAAAGAAAGAGGGACAGAGTGAAAGAAAGAGGGACAGAGAGAAAGAAAGAGAGGGACAGAGAGAAAGAAAGAGGGACAGAGAAAGAAAGAGAGGGACAGAGAGAAAGAGGGACAGAGAGAAAGAGGGACAGAGAGAAAGAAAGAGAGGGACAGAGAGAAAGAAAGAGGGACAGAGTGAAAGAAAGAGGGACAGAGAGAAAGAAAGAGAGGGACAGAGAGAAAGAAAGAGAAGAGAGATAGAAAGAAAGAGAGAGGGGGAGAGAAAGGGAAAGATAGAGAGGGAGAGAGAAAGGAAGAAGAGAGATAGAAAGGGAGAGAGAGAGAAAGCAGGAGACAGAGAGAGGGAGAGAGATAGAGGGAGAGATACAAAGAGTGAGTGAAAGAGAGAAGAGAGAGAAAGAAAGAGAGAAAGAAAGAAAGAAAGAGAAAGAGAGGACAGAGAAAGAGACAGAGAGAATTAGAAAGACAGAAGGACAGAGAGAAAGGGAGAGAGAGAGAAAGAGGAAGAATAAATGTTAAATATTGTATTTGTTCCCATTTTGTTTTTTACTTTAAATAAGGTATGTGCAGTGTGCATAGAGATTTGTTCACACGTTTTTTTAATAGTCCGGCCCTCCAACAGTCTGAGGGACAGTGAACTGGCCCCCTGTGTAAAAAGTTTGGGGACCCCTGATCTACACTGTTCAAAAAAATAAAGGAAACACTTAAACAACACCATATAACTCCAAGTAAATCAAACTTCTGTGAAATCAAACTGTCCACTTAGGAAGCAACACTGATTGACAACTTGGAGTTTATATTGTGTTGTTTAAGTGTTCCCTTCACTTTTTTTTGAGCAGTGTACTTTGAAATTAATTTGGATACCACGGGCTCGTTCAGACCTGCGTTCACCGATGGGCGTAAAAACTAGATCGAAAAGGATATTGAGATGTGAAGCAATATGAAATTGTATTTGGTTTTTTTTTAACAGCTCCTATTTTAATACCACTGATAACTACACAACCCCCTGGATAATTAGAATAGAATAACAGTGGGAAGGCACCTTGGAGGTCTTCTAGTCCAACCCCCTGCTTAGACAGGAATCCTACACTACTTCAGACAGATGATTTTTTTTAAAAAAGTAGTTATTATGTAAACATTAAAAAAATAAGATAGTACATAATCTATCATTTTACAATATACTTATTTGTTTGTTTAAATTTTGTATTTGCATTTTATAAGACAAGCAACAAAACAACACAACATAACAAACACCACCCCCGTCCCTTTTGAACTGTTATCCTCACAGTTCCTTCTTTATATAGTTATACGGCCTGTAACATCAGCGGTTATTATATGATTATTCTATAGTTCCAGTAAAACTGTCAAGTTGTTGCTATCATAATCTTATGAATAAAGTTAATTCTGGGAACATCGGGTTTTATTTACAGCTATTTTCAGATGATTATCTAACATCTTCTTAAAAACTTTAAAAAAGTAGTTTTAAAATGGCACGGGGGGGCCCCCAGACACTTAGGCTGTATGGGGCCCCAAAATTCCTGATGGCTGCCCTGGATATCGTTAATCCTCTAATGTATGCTTTAGCTGTATCCCATAAATTTTGTGGAGTAGTATCTAAGTTTTTATTAATTTCAAAAAATATTTTTAATTCTTTTTCAATCCAATCCTTGTATTTCTTATCTTTCAAGATATTTCTGTTCATCCGCCAATTAACCTGTTTATTTTTAGTTCTTATATAGACTACCACAGGATTATGATCAGCCCAAATGTTGACATCTATCTCGACCTCTTTTATTTGTTCAGCAATTATTTTTGAGGCCCACACCATGTCTATTCTTGTCCAAATTTTATGGGGGTTGGAGTAAAAAGTGTATTGTCTCTTGTGGGGATGTCTTTCCCTCCAAATGTCATTTAATAGTAATTCCACTTTCATTTTCTGGAAAGTGTTAGGCAATAAGTTCTTACTTCTCTTCTTACTTTTGTTGCCCCCCCCCCCCGAGTGATCTAATTGTCTGTTTGTAATAGCATTAAAATCACCAATTATTAACATATTTTCAATATTTAACTCTGTTATTACTTGATGCAATTTTTTATAAAATGTTATTTGATCTTCATTAGGGGCATAAATCGAAACAATTACCAAAGGTCTAGGTTCAATGTCAACTTGTACAATCAAAATTCTACCTTCATCATCCTTATATATTTGTTTGGAATTTATAGAGTTTTCAACATACATCACTACTCCTCTTTTTTTTTGGTCTGCTAATGCAGCATACATTTTTCCAATTTTGGGATATAATAATAGTTTCTGATTACCTTTTTTAATATGCACTTCTTGTAGTATTACTATTTGAGCATTTTGGTTTCTGATTTTGGAAAAAATTTGTTTCCTTTTTCTTGGTTCATTAAGTCCATTCACATTAACAGAAAAGATCTTTAAGTCTTTACTTGTTGTCATTTATTTGGTTTTTTAGTTTCGTGCTGAGGTTGAACTCTTCTAGCACCTTGGTCCTGCTCTACCATCAGAGCTGCGGCCCCCATGTCCTGCACCTGCTGGATTGCTAGTTCTTTCACAGGTTGCTGTTGCGCTGGTTGCTGTTGGGCAGTTTGTTGGTTTGCTGATTGATCCAGGTGACTTATGCCACTGTTTTCAAAGAAATCCATTGCTTGTTCCAAGTTTTCCAGCTTATATCTTCTGGAACGCCAGGTCAATGCTATCCCTTCTGGAATAAGCCAACGAAAAGTTATATTTTCTTTGATCAAAATTCTGGTTAGGAAATGGTAATCTCTTCTACTTTCTCTGACACCTCTTGGGACTTGTTTTAATATTTTTATTTCAACTCCTTTGTGTTGTAGTTTAGAAGTTCTTGCCCAATGCAGTATGTCATCTCGCAAAATCTTTCTTGCAAATTTGATATGAATCTCTCTCGGAGGAGTGAAGGGCTCTTCTGGTGATTTGGACATTTGAATTGAACTCCTGGTAGCGGGGAGAATGACCCTGCAATACTGCATTCTAACCATTGCACCACCATGGCTCCTGTATCTTAGATTTTATTTGCATTTTTTTCTTTCCATTTGATTCTTAATAAAATAATTTATATTTTTAGCCACCAAGAGTTACTGTCAAGAGGTTTAAGCTTATAAAATTAACTCTTATAACCTTAAAATAGTATTATTGCAGTGTCTTATGATGATCGATCATAACTTAATTTTTCGGGAAACCTTTTACATAAATTTCTTTCTTTTAAGGATTCTCTTTGAACAATTTTTCTGTTTATTTTTTAAAAATTCCTTTCATATTTGCACTAACTATTGTGTATCTGCAACTTGCTTAAGACTGTCTTCCTCCCAACAAAAATGTTGTTTTCATGTTAAGTCCTATCTATTGACTTCAAATTATTAAGTGGGGTAGATAGAATATACATATACTATGAAACAATAATTACTAAAACATTGACACAGTTACAGTTACAAACAAAATGATTGCAACTGCTATGAGCCATCAAAAACAAATAACAAAGAACACCATTTGGAGTTCTTGGCATTCTGTGAGCTTGGGTGTTCGCTTGCAGATATTTCATTACTGACTGCAATATGAGGTAACATTAGTGCTAGTGGGTGTGCTGTTTGTTCCTTGTTTATCTTTACCAGTGTTTCTCAATCAGTGTGCCGTGGCACATGGTCAGGTGTGCCGAGGGGAAAATTAGAGAATTGATTAGAGATTAGAGAATTGGCCCCCCAACGAGGGTGAGGCCATGCTTTCTTAACAACTCCCCTCAAGCGGGAGTGACAGCTGGCATGTCCAACCACTTTTCAGAAAGGGGAAGCGAAAGGCCGAGCCTTGGGAAAAAGGGGGCGTGGGATTCAGGAGGTGTGTGTGATTGACAGCTCAATAGGCGAGTGGCGGTCCCCCTCAGCTTTCCCACCCCTCTCCAACTATGGGCGGGGGTGGAACAATGGCAGGAAAAGGAGATGGAAGCAGGAAAATGGCAGCGGTGTTGGCAACAGCGGTGGCTTTAGTAGCGGCTTCAAGCAGTAGCAGCTTGCGGTAGGGCGTGGTGATGAGCCGGTGGCGGCTGCGAGGCTGAGCCAGGCTGCAGTGCCTTTAAGTGCCCCCAGCAGGTGATGCCACCAGCACCTGGATCGGCCAGAGGAACTTCGGCGGGCAGCCAGAGATCCACAGCCGCTGGGAGGGAGCCTCTGTTGCTGCGCAGGAGCACTGGGAGGAGCAGGCAGGCAGCAGTGGCAGCTTTAGCGGCAGCTTCGGGCGGTGGCAGTTCGTGGCAGGGCGCAGCGCCCACAGCCTGCTTCTCCATGCTGCTCCTACCTGCGATTCTTTCATCCCTGCGTGAGTCTCAAGCATGTCATATTGGGCGGCTGTGGAGCTGGGGTAGGGTGGGGACAACCGAGGGGAGCGCAGATGGAAGGAGAGGCTATCTCCGGGACCGCCTTCTGCCGCACGAATCCCAGTGACCGGTTAGGTCCCATAGAGTTGGCTTTCTCCGGGTCCCATCGACTAAACAATGTCATCTGGTGGGACCCAGGGGAAGAGCCTTCTCTGTGGCAGCCCCGACCCTCTGGAACCAACTCCCCCCGGAGATCAGAATTGCCCCCACCCTCCATGCCTTTTGTAAGCTCCTTAAAACCCACCTCTGTCATCAGGCATGGGGGAATTGAGATATTCCTTCCCCCCAGGCCTATACAATTTATGCATGGTATGTTTGTGTGTATGTTTGGTTTTTAATAAGGGTTTTTAGTTATTTTAAATATTAGATTTGTCATATGCTGTTTTGTTGTTGTTAGCCGCCCCGAGTCTACGGAGAAGGGTGGTATACAAATCAAATCAAATCAAATCAAATCAAATGAATGAATGAATGAATGAATTAATTAATTAATTAATACTTCCCCCTCTGAGACCCACTGCCCTCTTAGCCAGACCTGGTGTATGCCAGAGGTAGAGGAGGAAGACCAGCGCTAGTTTGCCTGGGGTGCAATGGGGAGGAAAAAGACGAGCGCCAAGCTGGCCGCTAGGCAAAAGGCGAAGGGAGTGGAGGGCAATGCTGCTTTTGTAGGATGGATTGGAGGGCTGGGTAGAGTAGAGTAGAGTAGAATAGAATAGAATATAATTCTTTATTGGCCAAGTGTGATTGGACGCACAAGGAATTTCATCCCGACCACTAGCGATGAACCAATAGCAGGCGACCTCTCATCCATACCAGGAAGGTCTGTCCCGATGGTGTATATAGATATTTGACCTTTTTCTTTTTATAAGAGGGCCCCACAGAGGGTGATATGCAATGCATCACAATGTTGTCTGTATTGTATATGGCCTCCTGAAGGGTCATCTTCTTAAAGAGCTCAAATCTCTATATACACCATCAAAACAGACAGAACCAAGGCCCCTGCATCCTGCTGGCACTATATGTATAATATGTACTGTGTTAGAGTGTCATTTTGGTTGGTGGTGTGTCCCAGGATTTTGTAAATGTAAAAAATGTGCCGCGGCTCAAAAAAGGTTGAAAATCACTCATCTATACTACCTTGTCTTGTAGGTATTGACGGGGATGTAGTTTTGTCTTTGGTGGCTCCTTAGAGCAGTGTTTCCCAACCTTGGCAACTTGAAGATATTTGGACTTCAACTCCCAGAATTCCCCAACCAGTGAATGCTGGCTGGGGAATTCTGGGAGTTGAAGTCCAAATATCTTCAAGTTGCCAAAGTTGGGAAACACGGCCTTAGAGAATTGTCTTCTGCTTGTTTGTTTGGTATAAATGCTTGCTTATCTGGATGTTGATTGCTGGAAAAGATGTGTTTCTTTTTTGTTTCCTTCTTATGTTTCTTCCTTCCTTCCTTCCTTCCTTCCTTCCTTCCTTCCTTCCTTCCTTCCCTTAATTCATTTATTCATTCATTCATTCATATATTTATTTATATTAAATAAATATTTTATTTATTTCATTCAAATGTTAAAATATTTTATTTATTTTATTATTTAGAATGGTGTGTGAATGTACTTTATGTGTCTACAGAAATTCCTACAGAAATTCCTCAACTTACAACCACAATTGGAACCAGTACTTCTGTCACTAAGCAATGCGATCATTAAGTGAGTCAGTTATTAAGCGAATCGTGCAGTTAAGTACATCTGGCTTCCTACATTGATTTTTCCTTCTTGGAAGCCAGCTGCAAAGGTTGCAAGTGGTGATTGCGTGTCCTCAGGATGCTGCAGCCATTATACGTACATTCTAGTTGCCAAGCATCTAAATCATGATCATGTGGGGTACCGTGACAATTATAAGTTCAAAGACTAGTCATAAGTTACTTTTGTCAGCTTTGTCATAACTTCAAACAGTCACTAAACAAATGGTTGTAAGTTGAGAATTACCTGTGTGGACGCAGGGTGGGTTCCATTTATGTTCGCCACCAGTTTGCATCGCAATGTTTTCTGCGCATGTCCCCACATGCAATTTCACTTCCGCGCATGCTCGGAAGGTAGATTCAGCCCAAAACATAGCTGAGGAGCTGATCAGCTGTGCTTCGTCCAAAGAAATAAAGGTCAGTATTAACCTGGCAGCAGGCCAGGAGGGCTTTTTTCCCAAGCAGAGAATGAGCAGAAGCCTTCCAAACATAGCAAAATTCATCGAAAATTCAGAAAAAAAGATGGTGGCGTGCACAGAGCGGTGCCGACAAAACCAGATCTGTAATGCCAATCTTACATCACCAGTGGGTTGTCACGGTTTGGGCAATCTGGTCCAAACCGGGAGGAACCTACCCCTATATGGACAGCTGATTTGTTTATATGTCAAGTTTCCAAGAATCCTCTGGCATAAAGCCCTACATGGACCAGATTATCTACGGGACCACCTTCTCCCGCGTGAATCCTAGTGTTCGGTTAGGTCCCACAGAGTTGGCCTTCTCCAGGTCCCGTCAGCTAGACAATGTCACTTGTCAGGGCCTAGGGGAAGAGCCTTCTCTGTGGGGGGCCCGGCCCTCTGAAATCAGTTCCTCCTGAAGATTCGTACTGCCCTGACCCTCCATGCCTTTTGTAAGAACTTGAAGATTTATTTATGCTGCCAGGCTTGGAGTCATTAGATCTAATCTCTAGCCACTTGGTTTGTATTTGAGTGAATGATTTTTGATATTTAACTTTTATAATGTTTTAGATCAACTAATTAATTAATTGGACCCTATTATATTTTGTACACTGTTTATTGTTGAAATGTTGTGAGCCGCCCTGAGTCCATGGAGAGGGGCGGCATACAAATCAAATCAATCAATCAATCAATCAATTTTTTTTTGTATTTAGCTGGTCTATTTCTATCCATTTGCATCATGTCTTTTATTTGCCAGTTGATTCTTCCTGCTAGTCTTCTGCCTGTCCGACTGACATAGTGGGTGTTACAGTGTATGTTGTAGATAAAGAAACCACTGTATTTTAAAGAATGCTTCATTTTTTTAAAGATAGTAATCTAACAGGAAACAGTAACGTTTTGTACTCTTTATAATAGAAAACAAATATTCTTCTTATATTCTTTTTTAAAAAATTAGATTGCATTCATATTATTTATAAGGTTATTGACATATGGAAAAATTTTAACCATCTCTGGGATATAAATTGTATTGTATTTGTATTTATTTTTTTAAAAAAGTATTTCGTTACTGGTAAATGTGTTGTACTCTATGTCCTTGCAACATTTATGCATTGGTAATAAAGTTTGGAACATTCTGTTCCAAACTTCTGTGACAGTTGGTTCTTTTTCTACATTAAATTTCAGGTTGGGCGAAGCATTGTGGCTTGTGGCTTGAGAGCGCAATCCAGTCATGCTACTGCAACATCACCAAAGAGCAAATCTGCCACTGGTTATAGTTTTGGTATGTAAAAATACACCATCATGTTTCACATAAAGGCACTGAATTGACAGCTTCTAGTATTATAAATTGATTCATTTTGTCATTGTTTGCTATGTTTGTATATTTGCTATATACCATACTATATGAGCATTTGCATGCATGTTCTGATACATCCATTTTTTTCTTATGAAACATACATCAGCCTAGGAAGAAAAGGATAGAATATTTAGATAGGATAAACTGTGGAGACATAAGGCTGAAATGTATTCCTTTTTTGAGATTTTATTCACCTGCATTGCCTAAAGTGCACTATCTACTGCAGCTTGTTAAGAAGGATTTGCAGGTTCTAAATTGAGTGGAACCATTTGTGATTAAAGATAATACATTTCCTGAATTACTTGAAATCCTTCAAAACTATACCTGGTTTCTGAACAATTACTACCGGTATGTAGGGGAGACTCCTAACACATGTTCCTTTATGGTTTAACATTGGCGCATACATATTACCATATATGTGTTTTACAGATGACTTGTGTTAGGAGAACGTTTTGGACTGAAATTTGTGAGTAAAGAAAAATAGTAAGCGTATATTGTTGTAGATGGGATATGGGATACATATAGTTAAGGATAATAATGAAGCAAGTATTTCATATAGATTAATCAGCACATTTTCCCAATTCTACCGGTAGTCCTAGCTTGGGCATGAAAGTCTGGGGGATCTTGGCCAATCACGCTCTCTCAGCTTACCATTCACCTTTTGAGGAAGTAGGAGAAGAAACGAGTATTATATATGTTTGTTACCGTGAGTTATTTCTAAAATAATATAGGATTTTTTAAAAAAAATCAAATAAATATGTTATGCCCTACATACTTGGGAACTTGAAATCTTATGTTTTCTAGAATTTACTGATGAACAGAAGGAATTTCAAGCTACAGCTCGTAAATTTGCTAGAGAAGAAATCATACCTGTTGCTTCTCACTACGACGTAACTGGCGAGGTATACAATTAATAGTAGGGGAATACCATGTTTAAAATTTCAGTGAATAAGACTCTTAAGGCAGTGATGGCAAACCTATGGCACGTGTGCCAGAGGTGGCATGGAGAGCCATCTCTGCTGGCATGTGCACCAGGCCACAGGTCAGATCTCCGTGGCATTTCTTCTGTGAGCTTCTGTTTCCCTGCAAACGATGAAAATAAAGTTCACGAAAGAAAAAGATCTTACCTCTTGCCGTGCTGCTGATATTGGGATGCTTCACATCCTGATCTTTGGGTCTCTGCTGCACATGCATGTCTTTGTACATGCACACATTTGCACATGTCCATGCATGTGTGCACAGACCTTTCAGTTTGGGCATGTGCTGTTTGGGCACTCGGTGTCTAAAAGGTTTTCCATCACTGCTCTAAGCAGAGGAGATCTGCATAATATTTTTCATGTCTCTTTCCTTTTTAGTATCCTGTTCCTCTCATTAAAAGGGCATGGGAGCTTGGCTTGATGAATACACACATACCAGAAAGTTGTGGTAAGTAAAGTACTTTATAAGCTGTAAAACCAAATAAACAGTGAAATATATGGATAAGCAATAACAACATTAAAGATATTACAATCCAATATAACTTTAAATATATGAGATAAGCAAGTGTCTTGAAGAGGTATTATATAGCAAGTTAAGAGAACATGTAAAACATGTGAATTGACTTCATTGAATGAGTTCTAACTGTTTCTCTCCTACAATTATTAATTATAAATACAATTATTTACACTAGTATTCATGATATTCTTTGATACTGTATTTAAGTTGGAAAGATTTGCAACTAAAATATAGTATATTTATTTATTTTGCAATCATTTTTATTGATTTTCTTGTATTTACCTCTTAACATTTATAATAATATTTTATAATACCCATAGAATTAAATCCACTATTTCTAATTTAGCATATCTGTTGGTTGATGTACAGACACTTTATTTGTAAACTGGATTTGTAAACTATATGTACTACTGTATTACAGTTTACAAATACATAAACAGTAATAACAATTATTTTCTGCTCAATGTACACATTTATGATCAAATTTCATGACCTGACAACAAAAGGTTTCAGTGTGAAACTGATTAATGTCTAGTGAGTTTCAGGCAACAGTAAGAGTTTTAGGGAAATTCTGGGCTACAAGGAAAAGCACCTCAAGAAAAGATAGGTTGGTTAAGCAATTGCTCCATTCTGCAGGGGGGCAAAAAAAAAGTGTATGGGGCATGGTGGTGGCTTAGACACAGTGTAACTTTATCTGAATGACCAGCAACAACCAGGAATTTTGCAGGGTTTCCCCCCCTGTCTCTCCCCCTATGTCACTTGTTCATTTAGCAGCCATTTTGCTTAAGTTGCTGGAATGGTTTGCATCACTAAATCAGGAGAGAGTGCAACAGAGCATAAAATAATTAATTTTGTGACATAACATGTATTTGTGTGGAATATTATTGCTTATACAAAACAATTTTTGTAGGTGGTCTTGGCCTTTGCACTTTTGATGCCTGCCTTATTACTGAAGAATTGGCTTATGGATGTACAGGAGTTCAGACAGCTATTGAGGGAAATTCTCTAGGGGTAAGGGTTTTGTTTTAATTTTACTTATTATTTACATTATTTTAACATTGGCATTAGGATCTGTCTTCCCATGTTAAACAATAAACTTTTTTGTTATAGCAAATGCCAGTCATAATTGCAGGAAATGAGCAACAGCAGAAAAAATATTTAGGAAGAATGACTGAAGAGCCCCTAATGTGTGTAAGTGTTTTTGCAATATTGATAAAATGGTATTTTGATTTCCGTCATGAACGAAATCTACAAAAGTATGTTATGTTATGTCATACTATGTCATAGTTACATAGTATGTTATGTTATTATTCAGAGTAATACATTGAACTTAATAGTAATAAAAATATTTGTGAGCATAATAATAACTTTCTGTAATAACTACAGAATTCACTACAATACAAAACTAAATGAACATTGGTTGTGTTTACACAAAATAAAAACAGCAGTTGTTCATTTAGGCTCAGTAATATCTAAAATTCGGTGGGCCAGGGATAAAATAAATAGACAATAGTCTTGGTTCAGGAATTTATATATATATATGACGGTCTTGGTATATTCGTGTAGGATTTAGAAATTTCTGGCGACGTTTCAACGAGGTCCCACTCGTCATCTTCAGGCTGGTGCTTCTAGAACAAGGACAGAAGCACCAGCCTGAAGATGACGAGTGGGACCTCGTTGCCCTAGAACAAGGACAGAAGCACCAGCCTGAAGATGACGAGTGGGACCTCGTTGAAATGTCACCAGAAATTTCTAAATCCTACATGGGAAGAAACCTGAATATACCAAGACCGTCATACCTGTACTCGTGAAAATCTACGAAAACAAATATATATACGCATGTATGTATGTTAGTATGTATATTGTTCTGCATATTCTCAAGATTTAAATATGAATTGGTATCAATCTTTGTGGTAAATAAAGCAATATAGATATTTAGCAATAAAATAATGATGATTCATTATTATTTCTTCATATTCCCAGTAGTTTTCCACAATTTAAAAGTTTTCATAATTTTAATTTATTGATTTCTGTATCAATAAAATTATAATGAAAGTTAACCAAATTACTGATAATTTTGTAACATATTCATGTAGAGTGACTGAACTTAATGTTCATTTCTTCACATTTTAGTACGTGTAGTACTGTATAGTTTGCAATTTGATGTTTTGCGTTTTCTTCTTTAAGGCATATTGTGTAACAGAACCTGGTGCAGGCTCTGATGTAGCAGGAATAAAGACAAGAGCTGAAAGGAAAGGAGATGAATATATTCTTAATGGACAAAAAATGTGGATCACCAATGGTGGCAAAGCTAATTGGTATAGCAATTTATTTAAGATACTTAAATAAGGCTCAGTTATACAGTATGTCCCTAACATTTCTTTAAGGAAATGTATAGAAAATGTTATTATATCTTTATATTTTCAGCAGTAGTCATAATTTAGAGATAAACATTTAAATGTGCAAAAACAATTTTTAAACAGTATTTTCATTCTTCTATCACAGTTGTATCATTCTATAACCAAGCAACAGAATGTTTGAACCTGAATGGTATGCTATTATTACATACCAATTTTTATCCCATTCATTTGGCCAATAGTAATGTTTCCCTCATTTTAATCATGTCATTAATTTAGGTTAAAAGAAGAAAAAAAGAATTCAGTATATGAGTGTGGGCTAAAAGCAGGGCTGAGCTGCTGCCCAGACCAGGGGAGTGTGGGCACAGTGGGGTAGCAAAAATGGAGCTCCACCCCAGAGCACCCAATTTGCATGAAAGATGTTGAAAGAAAATGCAGGGTGTCCTACATAAGCCACGCCCACAGTGTGGTAGTAAAAAATTTGGTAGCCCTTCACTGGCTAAAAGGAAGATAAATTTGTAGAGGCGAAGTCATTCCTTCATCCAGAATCAGTGTACAATACTGTGATAACTAGTTTTATGTGTAAATTGAAATTTAGAATCAAAATCATATTTTGATCATAAGATCATATTTATTTATTGGGGCATATGAATAAAAATAAAGAATTATGCTAGAAGACTGTTCTATCTCTTCATGAGAAGTGTGTGATCAATATTTTATATGCTATAAGAAAGCTACAAGAGAGTTAATCGTTTTTGATGGTCTGTGAGCAAATTTGTAAAGCTAATATTGTGATTTTATCATGTTCCAACTAGGTATTTTTTATTGGCACGTTCCAATCCTGATCCAAAAGCTACTGCAAGTAAAGCTTTTACGGGATTTATTGTGGAAGCTGACAGCCCTGGAATACAGATTGGAAGAAAGGTAGAAGTGGAACATCTTAATGCTAATTTGAAGATTTGGTACTGTCTCCTCATAGTTAGTAGTTAATTAACTGAGTTAATTGATTGCTTTTTAATGTAATGGGATCTTAGCTTATAGTTTTAACTAATTAGATTTGTATACATATTGTTTTTTGTACTGTATTCTGTGAGCTGCCCCGAGTTTTCGGAGAAGGGCGGCATACAAGTCTAATAAACAGAAGAAGAGGAAGAGGAAGAGGAGGAGGAGGAGGAGGAAGAAGAAGAAGAAGAAGAAGAAGAAGAAGAAGAAGAAGAAGAAGAAGAAGAAGAAGAAGAAGAAGAAGAAGAAGAGGTTATGAAATTGTTAAGGAGTGCACAGAATCCTTGAGTTATCAAGGACATGCATAGAGGAAACTGTGGGATTCCAGAAGATATCCAGGAGATATGAATAATCATTCAGTCATACAAAAATAGTGTTTACATTTAGAAATAGCACAGTCAAGTTAAACAGTCTGGTCATACACATTCAAATCAGTCACTATCTCTTAATACAATAAGATCCTGTCTTTGTCTTACGTATCAGACATACATTACAGCTTACAAATACATCAGACTATCATTAAACACACAGAGCTTACTACATCAGTCACAGTGAATTAGCAGAAAGAACAGAGAGAGCAGAGAGAGAATCATGTTTTCTGGCTCCTTATGATAATTTGCAGCACTACCTCTTAAAGCTATAGTACTTAAATACAGTACATACAAGTATTCATTGTTAGCTTGTTTATGTATTGCAAACCAACTGTCTTGTACATAATACTAATATATAGTACTAATATATATAGTACTAAACATGTGACATATATATATATATATATATATATATATATATATATATATATATATATATATATATATATAAGACATAAGAAAAAACATATACCCCTCCCTGGTACAAAGCTGGATGGATTCAGATCGGATGGGTCTAATTGCTAGCTCTCTGCTTTACAATGCAGAAGCTTCCCAGATCGAATCCCAGTAAAAGAATGGGTGTGGCCAGCTGATGAGGCCTAATAAGGCCGAAATAGATCTATCCTGGTCTCCCTTAATTTTAAATTCCAGCCATAAACATTTAACACATATATATATATATATATATATATATATATATATATATATATATATATATATATATATATATATATGTTAAAATGTTTTCAGCTGTATTTAACACATACAGAATATAGTTGTCGGCTATAAATATATTAACTGCCTTGTAGTGGTCCTGGGTTGGGCCTAGAGGCAAAAAGGAGCTGTGACGTTCCTTAAATATACCAGGGTGATCCGACTTAAGAAAAAAAAAAATATATATATATATATATATATATTGATGTCGTATCCCTCTTCACCCAAATACCAATTAAAGAAGCCTTAACAGCTATCCAAAACAAATACAAGCCCCCCAAGTATATCTTAGATCTGACCAACCACTGTCTGACAAATACATACTTCATCTATAATGAACAAAGATATAAACAGATAGAAGGAGCCCCCATGGGATCACCCCTCTCACCTGTCATCGCAAACCTCTACATCGAATATTTTGAAAACAATGCATTGGAGCAATCTAAACACAAACCTAAACTTTGGCTGAGGTATGTAGATGACACTTTTGTAATTTGGCCACATGGAAAAGAAAAACTAGACAATTTCCTCACACATCTCAATAGCCTACACCCCAAAATACAATTTACTATGGAAACAGAAACCAATGATCAACTTCCCTTTCTGGATGTCCTAATCTATAAAAAACCCAATGGCACCCTAGGACACACCATCTACCAGAAGAAAACCCACACCAACTGTTATTTAAATGCACATTCCCACCACCACCCCGCACAGATCACCTCAGTAGCCAAAACTCTCATCACCAGAACCAAACGCCTAGCTAACCATGAGCACCTAAAAACAGAATTGAACAAACTCAAAGATGTATTAATTTCTAATGGATTCAAAAGAAAAGCAATTACAAACCTAATAAAAAAAGAGACATCCCCCAAAAATCAAGACCAAGAACAGGATAATGGCACCACCCTCCTCCCTTACATCAAAGGCACCACAGACAAAATTAGTAAAATTCTACACAAACATAATATCAAAACTTCATTTGTCACTAACCAAAAAATATCAAACATCCTAAGAAACCAAAAGATAAAATCCAACTCGAAAACCAAGGAATCTATGAAATCCCTTGCAAAACATGTGCAGCCACATACATTGGACAAACTAATCGAAAACGCATGCATTGCAGAACATAAGAATGCAGTCAAAAAAGAAGAAAAAACTTCCTCCCTTGTCCAGCACATTAAAAAAACAGGGCACGAAATTGACTTTGAAAAAACTAAATTACTTTCCAAAACAGAAAATGTATACAGAAGAATAATTATGGAAGCCATAGAGATAGAAAAGCACCCCCTCAGCATGAACAAAAGAGATGACACGTCCCGCCTACCAGAGATTTGGAAACCAGCCTTAAACAAAAAAACATATAATCATCACCTTGTCAATCCTTCAACTAAATGTGATTCCACCAACCAATCAAATTATTAAAACATAGTCACCCAATCTATTTGCTACATTCAAACCAAATCTCCACCCCCAACACTATATATAAGGAACAAATGGCAGTTGCAAACATTCTATATTTACAGCAGCACGAAGCTTATAACTTCAGCCTGATTATGGTGAATGTGATTTCACCGAAACGTCGCATAGACACTCAAAATATTACACGGGGCAAAACCTGAACTCAGAACAATCTACATATATTAAAATGTATAAAGTATTCTTACAGAAGTTATTTTGTATAAAGCTAATAGGATATTCTTTGTAGGAATATAGGGTTTAATAAAATGTAATAAAAATAGTAGTTGGAAAGGAAATCAAGCTTTTAGAATTTGTTCCATTATGTTATAAATCATTTTCCGAAATTGTTCAGCTTTGTGACATTGCCGCCAAATATGGACCCAAATCTGATTTCTAAAAAAACTTTATTGAATTTAATTTTAATATATTTGTAAGAACAAATACACAGTGGAAGGAACTGGTTTTAATCTTAACTTTCTTGATGAACCTACTTCAGTTTTGTTGAATTAAAAATAGCCTTTTAATGGTAATTATTTATTGTATAAAATTCCTTTTCAGGAGATTAACATGGGACAACGCTGTTCAGATACAAGAGGGATTGTTTTTGAAGATGTAAGAGTACCCAAAGAAAATGTACTTATTGGTGAAGGAGCTGGCTTTAAAATTGCCATGGGAGCTTTTGATAAAACAAGGCCTCCAGTAAGTATTTAAAGTACATTTGAAAGAGGAATTTTAACTGTAGAACTTCTGCTTTGTAATATTTAGTACTGATCTACAGGTAGCAGCTGGTGCTGTTGGATTAGCACAGAGAGCTTTGGATGAAGCTACAAAATATGCTATGGAAAGAAAAACCTTTGGGAAGGCCATTGCAGAGGTATGTGGAATTCCAGCCACAAATGTAATATGTTATAAAATCAAATATTCCATTAATAAATTTAAGCTCAATTAGACTTCCTTTTTTCTTGCCCTATTCCTCACCTTTTATCATCTTGTGGATTTTGAGCATAGATAGAACAGTGTTTCTCAACTTTGACAACTTTAAGTCATGTGGGTTTCAACCCCAGAATTCCCCAGCCAGTATTGGGAACTCTGGGAATTGAAGCTTACACAGCTTAAAATTGCCAAAGTTGAGAAACACTGGTGTAAAGAGTTAACAAGGAAGTATCAAACCATTCAGTGGAACCTGTTTCTGCTAATGGTAGCACATATTTGAATCTTTGTAGTTTGTAGGAGGTATTTTTTTCACAGAGTACTTATACAGCCTTGTACTTGGAAATTTTCAATAATGCAAAATGTCTCAATAATGTCACAATAATAGGATATTAATAAAGTAATAACAATAACAAAATATTCAATCGCAATCACAAATTATACAGTTTGTTTTACCTGATTCCACTTACTGTAGATGAAGAGAATCTTGTGTGGTTAAAGAAATTTAAAAATGGCTTAACTTGTTATTTAAGTTACTAGGCCATTGCATTGTATCCCTACTGCTGATACTGCCATATGTTACATTGTACGTTCCATCTGAAATAGTGATAGGTAAATTGTTGATCTCCGGAAACCTTGGCCCAATGGTTAAGGGTGACAAGCACTGCAATGCCACCTCCCAGAAGGAAGCATACCATTTACTCCTTTACAGAGTCACTTGTATTTGTATTTAATAACATATGTTTTATACATATTGAACAATAAGCTATTTAAGGACTTACTTGTGGAATCACTGGTGCCCTTGAACTTGGTTGTTTTCTTGCAGATTACATTATAGAACAGAACAAAATAGAATAAAATAGAATAGAATAGAATTCAATATTGTCTAAGTGTAATTGGACACATGAGGAATTTGTCATTGGTACATATGCTTTCAGTGTACATAAAAGGAAAGATGCATTTGTCAAAAATAATGACAAACATTTAATGATTGTCATGGGGTACAAATAAGCAATCAGGAAATAATCAATATTAATAAATCGTAAGGATGCAAGCAACAAGTTATAGTCATATAGTCATAAGTGATAGGAACAATGAGAAGACTAATGGTGATAATAATGCAGCCTTGGTGAATAGTTTGAGAGTGATCAGGGAATTATTTATTTAGTAGCATGAAGGTATTCAGGAAAAAACGTCTTGTGTCTAGTTGTCTTGGTGTGCAGGGCTGTAAAGTGTTGTTTTGAGGGTAGGAGTTGAAACAATTTATGTCCAGAATGTGAGGGGTCAGTAAATATTATCACAGCCCTTTTTTTGACTTGTGCAGTATAGAGGTCCTCAATGGAAGGCAGGTTGGCAGTAATATAGTTTTTTCTGCAATTCTGAAGTTTTAGGCACTAGGTAACTACAGTATTGTTGTAGGTAACATCAGTATTGGCTTACCCTAGTTGTGAATGAAATATCAGCAACAAAACAACCAAGCTCAGAGAGCACTAAGCTACAGATATTCTCTTCTATAAGCAAAGAGTTTCTTGTTAATCCACAATACATGAAGCCTACTGTCCAGAGTCGCAGAGTGACATATAATGAATAAATAAGACTGAATTGTGTGTTCTGTTTAAATACATACTACCATTGCATATTTGGAAGTTAAGTTTTCAATACTAACTTTTACCTCTCCCTCAAACAATTCCAGCACCAAGCAGTGTCCTTCATGTTGGCTGAAATGGCACTGAAAGTGGAGCTGTCTCGTCTGGCCTACCAGAGAGCAGCATGGGAGGTAGATGTTGGTCGTAGAAATACCTATTATGCCTCCATAGCAAAGGCATATGCTGGAGATATTGCAAATCAAGTAGCTGCTGATGCTGTCCAAATTTTTGGAGGAAATGGATTCAACAGTGAATATCCAGTAGAAAAACTAATGAGAGATGCAAAAATATATCAGGTAAGTAATCATAGTCAATAGTGTTAGAATATTTAAGCTAAATTTACATTTGTATAATGCTAAAGGAACTGTGAGTTTTTTGGCTGATACACATGTAGGCTCTCTTGATCAACAGGACTGACAGCAGCTCTTCTATTGCCCTCAGAAAGGATGTAATATTATTTTTAATGTGATTTTTAACATGCTCTTTTTAATTAGTCAAAATGTTTTTCTTGTTTCTATTACCTAATTGCAGATTTAGCAATACAACAGATTTTTATCATAGCATTTAATAGAAATTGCACTTAGACTTATATGCCATTTCACAAGGCTTTAGGCCCTCTGTAAGTGGTTTACAGAGTGAGTATATTGCCCCAACAATCTGATTCCTTGTTTTACTGGCCATGGAAGGAAGGCTGAGTCAACCTTGAGCCGGTGGAACTCGAATTGCCAAACTGATGACAGCCGGCAGTCAGCAGAAATAGCCTGCAGTACTGCATTCTACCCACTATGCCACCATGGAATAAAGAAAAGGCAGTTTTTATATGGAAAAAAGTGTAAAGAGTTTAGTTTTTGGTTGTACTCACTTCTACTCCTGTAAGAGTTGCTGGAAAGTAATCTTATCTTGTTCAGTAGTATAGCTAGTCTTCACTTAATGACCACAATTGAGACTGTCAACTCCCTCATTAAGCAATATGGTTGCTAAGCAAAATACCTTATGACTATGTTGGTTTTACGATGGCAATTCAGCTTCAGTCGTAAAGTAAACCACTGTTGTTAAGCAAGAACCACCTGACTACGACTTGTGGTTTTACTGCCCATTTCTCCACTAACACTCCTTGTTGGAAGTCCAGTTCAAATAGCAATGACATAACTATGAAACACTGCAATGATTGTACCAGTTGCAAAGCACTGAAGTAGTGACCGCAGGGATACCATGTCAGATGCAAATTTAAGGACCAATGGTAAAGTTACTTTTTAAGTGCCTTCATAATTTCAGTCATTAAAAGGTCACTTGCTAAGGATTACCTGTATGTATTTCCAAGTTGAAACATACAACATTGTTGTTTCTGACTTAAATATACCACTTCTTGGTGACTATTTCTCTTCCTGTGCGTTGCTTTGCTGAAGTGTTTCTATAATATGTAGCAATGCAGTTTTAAATATACAGGTGCAGATTTCATCATACCTGCTTGTTATATATTTTCACATTACAAAATAACTAATTAAACTTAAGTAGTTTTATACAGAGTAAGGATTTTAAGTGCGATGTGCCATGGTAGCCTATTATTTAGTAGAAAAAAGACAAGCATCCTAGTAGCCCTAGCTTCAGGTTTAATCAAAAGTAGGTCTTTGTATTATCAGGTAAGTTTAGATTTTTATTCTCTTGTGCTTTATTCCCACAATTATGCATTTATAATAATTTTTACATAATGTGTTTCCTCAAAAATAAGACCCTGTCTTAGATTTTTTTCAACCCTGAAATAAATGCTTGGTCTTATTACCATGTAATAAAAAGCCTGATTGGGCTTATTATCAGGGGATTTCTTATTTTGGGGAAAGCAAGGTATTACCCATCATAATTTAAGTTATACTGTTTTCATGAACATTTTGTCTATCGTAATCCTATTTTAAATTTACTTAAAACACATCATATATTTTCTCTTTTCAGATTTATGAAGGAACAGCTCAAATTCAGAGATTAATTATAGGTCGTGAACATATTGGCAGATTTAAAGCTTGAGAATGTCCCTGATGTACATTAGCTTGATTTTAAACTGCTGGGCTTTTTTCCTGGAGCTTTAACTTTTAATATTGGACAAAAATGGCATCACCGGTGGTATTGTCAAAGCCTAATACATGTAAAAGCCAGTAAATTAATTTCTAGAATTATTCAAGAGATTTCACATTTTTGTTCAGCTTTATCATGACATGGTTATCTTTGTTCTTTGAAATCTCTATAGTGTATTTAAAGTGCCTTGGATTTTTGTAATTGAACAGATCACTGACATAAATTAGATAAAGAATTTAATACCAAATTGAAGTCTGGGAGCCATGTATAAATTAGATGTTGTTAAATCTGTATTGCAGTATTACTACAGATTACATATTGGCTAGATTAAAATATTTTTGTAGATAAATTTATTGCCTGCAGTTGGATTAATAAAGAATATAGAAGAGTGTAGAGATAGAGGTCATGTAGAGGTTGTGTGCAGCAAACTGCCTATCTCAAGCAGGCCTGGGATACATACATGATCTCACCCAGTTCACATTGTCAGGATGATGTAGGAAACTATCCCTGGCTTGTACATGATCTCATCTAGATTTTATCAACAGGATGTTATTAAGGACTGGCGAGGAGAATTCACCAATAAAATGCTGTTACACTTTTCTACTTTTTGCTGCCTGGAAAACTGTATAAAACTGATAAACACTGAGAAAGCAATCAGACATCTTAGCATCCTGCAACAACTGGTCTCTAACTCCATCAAAAGAATTACTTTTGTTTTACAAAGCAGAATGAAATTTAATGAAAGTTCCTTGCTGAAATATGAAAAAAAACCACCCACAACTATTTATACCAATTTCTTTTCCCATGCCTTAACTCTGTTTGGAATCTACTTCAATTTTCTAGGATAATTTTTTTGAGGATGTTGTTCAGAAGAGAGATAATGGTGCCTTAAATGTTATGGTATTCCTTGACTGATATTCTTTGATCTAGGACAGTGATGGTGAACCTAGGGCATGGGTGCCTAATCTGCTGGCACGCAAGCCTTTGCCCTAGCTCAGCTGCAATATTCATGTGTGTGCCAACCAGCTGATATTTGGCTCGGACAGAGGCTCTGGAAGGGTGTTTTTTTGCTTCCAGAGATCCTCCAGGGGATGGGGGAAGGCGTTTTTACCCTCCCCTGGCTCCAGGGAAGCCTTTGGAGCCTGGGGAGGGCTAATCATGAACCTACTGGGCCCACCAGATGTTGGGAAACAGGCTGTTTCTGGCGTCTAGAGGGCCTCTAGGGAGTGGGGAAAGTTGTTTTTGCTCTCCCCAGGCATTGAATTATGGGTGTGGGCACTGTGCACAAATGCCCATGCTTTTTCGGCACCAGAGGGAAAAAAGGTTTGCCATCACTGATCTAGGACCATTCAATCAAAATTCCAAGTTATAGTGCCAGTTAACAAATTGTAGTTACAACCAGTTCTTGGAGTTTTGATCACCCTAAAACCCTGATAGTCATGTGAGATTGCAATCTGGGTGCTTGACAACCAATTCACTCTTAAAGCTAGTTTGACATTCATCGCACAATCATGATTGCCATTTGCAATCTTTTCTGCTATCTTACCCAGACCAATGGGGATTGCAAGTTGCTGGGTGAGGTGTATCTTATCACAGTCTTCCGGCCTTTCTGCACTCACTTTGCATTAGCTACTCACCCTCGAACCCTTATGTATACCCCCTGATCTGCATGACACTGTGCATCCTCAACAGCCCTCATGGCCCCTCCCATATACTGTCCCTGTCTCATGCAGCATCCTTCACACACACACTCACATTACATCATTTGAGAACACAACTTTCGCAATTACTACTGCAAGGACTATGTGCCGCCCTGAGTCTATGGAGAGGGGCGGCATACAAATCTAATAAATAATAATAATCATCATCATCATCATCATCATCATCATCATCAGAGGTGTCAAACTTTTGATTTTTTTGATTCCCCTCACCTCACCTTCTTCCTTTGGCAGCAACTGTCCTCCTCCTCTTCTTCCTCCTCCTTCCACCCAAATTCTGAATTTTTATTTCTTTCCTAATGGGTTTGCACGCATTATTTGCTTTTATATTGATTCCTATGGGAAAAATTGCTTCTACTTACAAACTTTTCTACTTAAGAACCTAGTCACGGAATGAATTAAGTTCTTAAGTAGAGGTACCACTGTATAAACATAGCCATGCCAGGATGGCAGCATGACTACGTATAAACAACAGAGCCGGGGTAGCACAAACAGAGGCGGGGTGGCGCAGCAGGTAGAGTGCTGTACTGCAGACCACTGAAGCTGACTGTAGATCTGTAGATCAGTGGTTCAAATCTCGTCACCGGCTCAAGGTTAACTCAGCCTTCCATCCTTCCGAGGTGGGTAAAATGAGGACGCAGATTGTGGGGTCAATATGCTGGCTCTGTTAAAAAGTGCTATTACTAACATGTTGTAAGCCGCCCTGAGTCTAAGGAGAAGGGCAGCATAAAAATCGAGTTTAAAAAAAATGCAATGCAATTTTTCTCCTAATAATTTTATTATATTTACAGTATTACGACCTGTTGTTTCAAATTACTAGTAAGCCAAAATTCTATATGCCTAAATATGATATTTTTATTATAATGGTTGTATATAGTTATTTTGGTATTGAAACTGAGACATAGATTTAAGTTAATCCTTGTATGTGCTGAAGTATGTTAACATGTCTCCCTGGGAAGAGATGTTTATTTAAATAGCAAAACTAAATGAAAAAGTTAAAAAAAATATTTGGGCTGTGAGCTTGATTGTACTTCCCCAATAAAACATTATTTGCTAATGTTCTTTTTCTCTCATTCATTCATACAAGTCATTCAGTCATTCAGTCATTCATTTGGTCGGATTTCTATGCCGTCCTTCTCCACAGACTGAGGTCTTTTCCCACCTTCACAACCCCTAGATCCATTTTAATGGTCCTCATTTATTTTTGAGAGAAGTGAAAGAAACCTCCATCGTACCAATGTTAATCTGTTAAAATAACATTAGATTTATAACATGAAGACTAATATTGATAGGCATAAATTATGTTTGGAGCGCTATACAAGCACTGAAAGTATTTTCTTATACAGCCTCTTTGCCTGTAGTTTGGAACAGGCTGCTTCTTGCGCATTAAAGATATTAGCACATCAATCAATGCTGGATTAAGGTAATTTGAAAGAAGATTGCCATTGTTTTCTTTGGAAAATGCCAGAAAATCTCCTGATTGAACATTTTTTGTACAGTATAACTTTCTGTCTATTGCACTAGGCCATGGGGGGGGGGGGGGAGTAACTATTTTATATGTAACTATTGCTGCTGAAGACACCTCTTTTGTATAGCTTTTCCTCCCCTTTGGGGGGTTCAATCTGGGGAATATGAACTTTGTGGAATTTCTCATTCTTTTGATCACAAAGCAGTAGACAACATTTATTGCCGCCCAGATATGAAAAGTGCCCAGGCTAAGTGCAGATTGTTCACTTTCCATCTTTCTATTGGCTGTTTATCTGCCCTATCAATGAAGCCATCATCAGTATTCCAACAGCTGTAATAGCTGCTATTGTTCTGAGGGCAGTAACACTTAGACTTCGATGTGGAGCCAAAGTAAGGAACACAATATGTTGAAGCTATGGCGGAGAGGATAATAATGGTTTTGAATGTCCTCCCTGTGCATTCAGTCTGCCTAATAGTGGAGTGGTGGGGTACAAATTCTTCAAAAATAGTTTTGTCAGTCGGAGTGTCAGCAGCTGTTTTTCAGAGATCCTCAGAAATCTTTCTTCCAACTGTGATACAATTCTGTATACCGGAAGATTTCACTTTTGATAATGAAGAACCTGAATCATGGATCCCCAAACTACAGCCCATGTGCTGGATATGGCCTGTGGAGGCCATTTATCCGGCCTGCCGCCAGGCGCCTCCATCCAAACATAATCTCTCCAGCTATCCCTCACAATCTCTCCAGCTATCAGCAACAGGAAGAGTGGAGGCACAGGGAACGCTCACTGACCAATCACCTTCTAGGATTCATCAGGACCACTAGCGATGAACCAATAGCAGATCGCCTCTCATCCACACCCAGGAAGGTCCCCACTCGGGCTGCTACGCACTTGTCATTGTATGGCCGTGGTGAGTAGTTGAAGCCGCTACTCCTCCCCATGGTCCCGATTTCTAATCCTGGTCAGGACAGGAGGTAAATGTTGCCACCACTAGATGAAGCCTCAGCCGGTTATGTCTATCCTGATAGTGTGTATAGATATTTGACCTTTTTATAACAGGCCCCGGCAGACTATATGTATAATATGCACTGTGTTAGAGTGTCATTTTGGTGGTGGTGTGCCCCAGGATTTTGTAAATGTAAAAAATGTGCCGCAGTTCAAAAAAGGTTGAAAATTACTGGACTAGATCCGTGTTTCCCAACTGGTGTGCTGCGAGACACGGTCAGGTGTGCTGCGAAGCTCCTAGGGAAGCTCCAGCTGGGCGGGGCGCTGCCAGTGACAGACCGCCAGTGCCTCCGACCTGGATCTCCCACTCGCAGCTGTCCCCCGGCTACTTGCCGATGCAGCTGTTTCCGGCGCTCTCCTGCTGGGCCCCAAAGGCGGGAAAAAGGAGGCAGGGACGGGGAGGTGCGGCAGTAGGAGTAAAGGGAGCCGCGGCCGCCACTGCCTCCCCACGGTGCCTCCGGCCAAACACGCCCCTGGCTTCTCTGCCCTGCCCCATTGCCCACCCGATCCGCCCACTTTCCTCCTCCGCCGCCGCCGCCTCCTGTTTTGGGGCGCGATCTGCCTCCTCTCCTCCGCCGCCTTCTGCCTTGGGGCGCGATCCACCCACTCTCCTCTGCCGCCGCCGCCTCCTGTCTTGGGGCGCGATCTGCCCCCTCTCCTCCGCCGCCGCCTTCTGCCTTGGGGCACAATCCACCCCCTCTCCTCCGCCGCCGGCAAAGCCATCTGCCCAGGAAAGCGCCGCGCATTGAAAAAGCGCGATGCTTTTCCAGGCAGCCGGCTTGCTGGCCGGAGAAGCAAGCGATCCGGGAGTCCGGGACTGTGTGGCTTTGCACCATGAAGAGAAAACGGCAGCAGGGAAAAGTCAGCCGGGCTAACGGGAGGCGGCGCATGGCTGGGCGCTGGGGACGTCTGGGAGGGCGAGGGGGCTGATGGCTGCTGCCTCTTAGCTGCAGAGCCGGCGGGCGGAGGCGAAGACAATGGCGCCCTCCATTCTCTCTCCGGCTCTCTCTCTTTCTTTTTCTCTCTGTTGCCGGCATGGTGAACGAGAAAGAGAGAGAGAAAAAGGAGGGGAGAGAGAATGAGAAAGAAAGCAAGAGAGAGGGAAAGAAAGCAAGAGAAAGAGGGGGGAAGGAGGGAGAGGGAAAGACATAGAGGGAGGGAAGGAGGGAGAGAGAGAGCAAAAAAGAGAGCAAGAAAGAAAGAGGGATGGAGAGAGAGAAAGAAGGGAAGGAAGAGAAAGAGGGAGGGAGAAATAGAGTGAAATGGAGGAAGAGATATTTTTTTTGTCCAAACTTTTCTTTAGCCCCCCCCCCCGCCCGCTCAGTGTTCCCCAGAATTTTGAACATATGAATAATGTGCCGCGGCTCAAAAAAGGTTGGGAAACACTGGACTAGATGACCTGCAAGGTCCCTTTCAACTCTAATAAAAAATACATAAATATCTTTTTGCCACCTTTTGACAAAGCAGTCAACAGGGAAATCAGACCCACCTGACAACCGTTACTAACTTAATAATTGCAATGATTCATTTAACTGTGACAAGAAAAGTCGTAAAATGGGGCAAACTTCACTTAACAAATGAAATCAATTTCACAAACGGAAATGTTGGGCTTGATCACGGTCGTTAGATCGAGAACTACGTGAAAGAAGGCACGACCCCTGCCACCATCATCACGAATATCCACTTGCTATAAACACAGGAACCAGATAAGATGATTATTAAATGAAATTGATAACTGCCCCTAATATAGCGCTCTCCGAGTATACAACAGAACGTCTCGGAATAATTTATTTAAATGGAAACAAGCACCAAAATCAATAAGTACTTTTCGCCATACAGGCTGTGGGTTAAACCAGTGTTTTTCAACCAGTGTGCCGTGGCACATTAGTGTGCTGCGAGACATGGTCAGGTGTGCCGCAAAGCTCAGCAAGAGAAAGAGAGAAAGAGAAAGAAATCAAGAGAGAGAGAAAGCAAGAAAGCAAGAGAAAGAAAGCAAGAGAGAGAGAGAGAGAGAAAGAAATCAAGAGAGAAAGCAAGAGAGAAAGCAGGAGAGAAAAGAGAGAGAAAGAAAGCAAGAGAGAAAGCAAGAGAGAGAGAGAAAAAGCAAGAGAGAAAGAGAGAGAAAGAAAGAAAGCAAGAGAGAGAAAGAGAGGCAGGGAAGGAGGGAGAGATAGAAAGAGAGCAAAAAAGAGAGGAAGGAAGGAAGAAAGAAAGAGGGATGGACAGAGGGGAAGGAAGAGAAAGAGGGGGAGAAATAGAGCGAAAGGGAGGAAGAGAGAGAGATTTTTTTTGTCCAAACTTTTTTAGCCCCCCCCCACTCCCCCCTGCTCAATGTGCCCCATGATTTTGTATATGTAAAAAATGTGCCGCAGCTCAAAAAAGGTTGAAAATCACTGGGTTAAACAACAACAAAAGAAAGATTTAAAAAACAAAACAAAAAACAAAATCGCAGCGGAAACAAGTTTTCTCCATGGCGGCAATTCTTAGCCCGCTCTACCGGATCCACTCGGGACACGGGACGGAAATCGACATATTTCTTTCCTCTATTTGTTCCGGTGAGCGCTGCGCATGCGTCTGGGGGTCACGTGAGCAGGCATCGCCGATGTACCATTATGGTGAGCGTCCGCTTCCTTTTCCCGCTCTTGCAGCTTTTCGCGCCCTCGCTGCTCCTCCCCCGCCTCCCCCTCGCGCTTTTGCTCCTTTTCTCGGAGAGGGAAAATAGTCGGCAAAGTCCTTTCGGTAGGCCCGTCGCCCATTCCGCTGAAGGTTGAGTCTGAGGCCGAGATGGTAGAAAGGGGAAAGCTGCATGGGGGTTGGAGAGCCAGCCCTTTTCGCGGTTTTTGTCTACAGGGTGGGTGGGAGGAGGAAACCCCGGGATTAGTATATTTGCTGACGAGCGAGAAATTGATCATGGCTGCTGTAGGAAGCCACGTTTCCCAGCTTTCCGTTTTCTCAAGTGCCATTCTCTCCTCCTTTTCCGACATAATCTGTTGGAAAAGGCTGGGTAATAGTTGATAATTAAATCGAAAATGCAGCGCGCTTTCCCTTATAGTCCAAGTCGTAGCCCCCAGCTATTTGCGAAATACCGTGGCAAGTTCCCGTGAATTTCTTGCTTGGGTGAGTATAGCAATGTTTATAGGGCAGAAATTTTCTTACGTTTGAGATTATATATGTGTGTGTGTATATATATATTCTTTATCAGTTCTTTACAAATTTGAATATATATATGAGCTAAATATATGCTAAATCTATATATACTAAATCTGCATGCTAAATCTTGGCTTTTGCACAACCTGAACGTTCACATCATATATATATATATATATATATATATATATATATATATATATATATATATATATATATATATATATATATGTTATCCTAGACTCCCTTAATTTAAAAAAATATTCAGCAAAAACGATAGATATAGGTATATAGGGGTTTTTTTGTACAAAGCTGAAGGGATCAGATCCTGTGGTCTAGTGGTTAATTCTCTGCATTACAAGGCAAAAGCTGCAGGATCAAATTCCATATATATAGATTTGAATTTATTAGATTTGTATGCTGCCCCTCCCCGAAGACTCAGGGCAGCTCACAACAAATACACACACACATATGTGAAGTGAACATTCAGATTGTGCAAAACCCAATATTTAGCATGTAATTTAAGCAATTGCTTTGGTGACTGCTTTTTCTTCTGGTTTAAAAAAGAGAGGTCTTGGGAATCTGCGAATTAAAGCCTAAACTGCTCGATTTGCTGGGCCTGTTGTGTTTTTAATCCTCTTCTTCCACAAGGGGAAAGTGAGGCGCCATGTGCTTAATTTCAGAGTTTAAAATGCCATGAGTCAAAGGAGTTTACCATGGGACAAACCGCATCAAGAACTAAAATGAGATGACTAAAATGTATGTCCTTTGAGAAAAATTTAACTCTCAGCAAGATAGTATTTTTTTTAAAAAAAAGAAGAAGTAAGCAATGGCAATTCAACATCCTCTCATTCATTAACTAGGCAGCCATCTTTTTTTGGGGGGGGCAACAGTTTAACATTTATGAACATGGTATAGTTCTCTTGCTGACAGATTTATATTTCTGGCTTTAAAGTGCTTTATTATAGGGTCACTGATATTCTCTGAGCTTTATTAATGTGGATAAATGGCTCAAGAGAAAATTTCTATTTTTTTTCTGCTTGTAGAAAAATGTAAAGTACATAGTAGTAAAATCTACATTATTTCTGTATCCTGATATTTTTGTACTTCCGTGAATATTATTAGCCTTTTAAAATTTAGTTTACTGGCTGTAATAAATAATAATTCATTGTTTTAGCATAAGTTGGGAAACTTCATTATGTACTTGATTGTGACAGTTTTTAAATGAGTTTTACCATATAATTTTAAGGGAACACCACAAAAAGATGTCGTAATAAAAAATGATGCTCCATCAACATTACTGTTAGAGAAACATGCAGACTACATAGCTGCTTATGGAACGAAGAAAGATGATTATGTAAGTATTCTGTTAACATAAATAGAATTTATTCAGCTCTCTACAAAACTGATGGCGAACCTATGGCATGCAAACCATCACTCTAGTTCAGCTCCATCATGTATGGACCCGCACCTCCTGCCATCCAGCTGTTCATCGGGTCTCTGCCGCACATGCGTGGGGGGGCATGCGTTTTTTGGGGGGATCGGGCATACATTAGCCGCCCCGAGTCTGCGGAGAGGGGCGGCATACAAATCCAATAAATTATTAATTATTATTATTAATTATTAAAATTGTTATTAAATTAATTATTAGTGCTCACTTACGCTTTGGGCACTCTGGAAAAGGTTAGCCATCACTGCTATAGAACATGTAAATATATATGGAATATAGGAGTGATTTTCTTTTAATTAAATATTAAATATTAAATTTTTATGCTGCACATCTTCCCTATGAGGCAACTCTGATAAACATGGTAGAATGTAGATGGTTTCTTTAGGTCAATGATGTAATCTGGCATGTATTATCTGACTTCAGAACTGTAGAAGTCTCTTTAAATGACACTGAGACCTAAAAACCTTACTGTTATATTAATTGGACATATTTTTTTATGTTTAATACTTATTTCTGCTTTTCAAATGTTCTTTGGTTAAAAATTTGGAACAGAATAATATGCTGCTTTGGCCCATTATAATGGTTAATTATAGGCAATATTAGCCCATGATAGCTGATATCTGGTAGCACCTTTCCAATCTAACAGATTTTATTAAAAGGCATAAGCTTTGGGAAATCACATTTCATTTAATCAGATCATGGAATAATTAAACTGATGTACATTTATATTGGATGGGAGATAGATGAGGATGGAAAGACAGGATGATTATACAAATGGGGCTATATGAGACAGACTACCAGTACTTGACATGTAACAATTGTCAGTTTTAAGGACTTATATATTCAGAATTGTTAGTTTAGTCAATGAATATATAATTGGGAACTTTTAGCAATTTGCAAAACATTCTAGATGCAAATTGTTCCATACCTAGAACAACTCATCTCATACATTTTTGTACCTGAATGAAATCATACTTGTTTTCGTAGATTTAAGGAAGAATCCTCAGTGTATACTTGGTAAAGAAATGAAAGTTCCTTGGGAATTCTTTCCCTAATCATCTAAGTAAACAGTCATGCTACCTTTTACATTTATTATTTCTTTAGATTCTTTAGATATTAGATTAGAAACTAATATAAACGTGATGCTTATTTCAGGAATATTGCATATCAGAATATTTAAGAATGAGTGGTGTCTATTGGGGATTGACAGTAATGGATCTCATGGGGAACCTTCATCGTATGAACAAAGAAGAAATTCTGGCATTTATCAAATCTTGCCAACATGAATGTGGTGGAATAAGTGCTAGTATAGGCCACGATCCTCATCTTTTATATACATTAAGTGCTGTTCAGGTAAATGCATACATTATTTATATAGATTTGCTAATAGCTTATCCATAGTGTTAATGTCTAGATGAACTGTTTTCTAAACTCCAAGATAAGATTTTTTTAAAGCAATTCCTTACAGTTGCTGAGTTTTTTTAGATTCAGCAATATTGTTAGCAAAAAAGTAATACTACCTTTTTTGTTTATTAAAATTTCTCAAATAAATGGTTCTGCTTCCTTTTTTATCTTGTACAGTTGAGTGTTTGATTATTGATTGATTTGTGTGTCAACACTTAATCACGTGGTTCAACAGAGTTGGAAAGGACCTTGCAGGTTATCTAATTCAACCCCCTGCCCAAGCAGGAAACCTTACATCTTTACCTAGGGTCGAACTCACAAACTCCTGATTATGAGGCAAGACTTCCACCTGTAGGCCACAGGAGATCTTATGCAGCATAACCCTGGACCACTCAATAGTAATGTGTCACCAACCAACTTTGACAATATTAAGTAACTTCCTATAACTAAGAATGCTGACAAAGAATTATAGCTTCTTGGGTCAGTGATGAAACAATGTTTATCTGAATCTGCAGTTGATGTGGTTTAACACACAGCTCTAGAATTACTCTGAGACCCAAGAACTTTTTTAAAAATGTATTAAATTTCTGGATTTTGTCAGCAATCTAATTCTTGAATCTTAATTCAAAACACCAAAATATCTTAGACCTAGATAAATAAATCAGTTGCCTTCCAAATTATAGCTAATATCATATTAACCAACGCAAGCTATAGTAAAGTACATTCAAGACAATATATTAAATCATCTGCCTTCAAATAAATTGATCAGATTGGAGCTCCAATGATCAGATGAAATCCCAAATTAGCATAAGGAAGAGGAAAGGAAATGTTGCTTATTTGTCTTTAATCATGGGGTAGTAATTTCATATAAATTGTTAACTGTATAATTAATAATGCTGTAGATCTTTATGGTAATCTGGATAAATGTTTATGATATTGGAATTATTTACTTTGACATACTTGTTTTTAATTAAAAAGACAACTTAGGTTGGATCCAATTTGCCATGTATAAGTAATTGAAAATAGTCTCATATTTTTTGGAGTAAAAGATACCCCTTTGTACCCCCCAAAAGAGGGTGAAAACTTGGGTGTGTCTTATACACCAAATGTAGCCTGACTTAGCCATCCCCACTCTTTGGTCTCTGCCTGCCAGCAATTTACCTCCTTGCAGCAAACAGTAGCACCCTGAAGCACAAGCCACTGATTATCTGCCTCCTGACACTTAGCTGATTATAGTTGCCAACAAGCCCAAGTGCTAAAATGAAACTAAAGTTGCACCTAGGCAGATTGCTTCAGGAAAAACCAAAGGCTGAAAACTGGCTGGGGGTTTTGCTGCAAGGAAGTAAGTCAATAACTAAATGCCTATAGAATATTCAAATTATTAGGCTTGTTTTTTAAATACTACTTTATTATTGTTCTAGACAATTTAACAAAATAAAGAATCTGTTTAAAATAAATGCTTGCTCTGAAGAGGCCTAGTGCTATTGTATTTTTTTAAAAATAGAGAATACTTCCAGAAAGCTACATCAATTTTAAAGATCTGTAAAATATTATCTGAAATGTCCTGTTTTAGTATTCAGTATTAGTATTAAGATAAGGCAGCTGACTTAATCATGGAGTTAGATCTATTTAACCCTGCTATTCTGTTCACATTTACTATACACCTGTACTGTCCCCTGGTCCTTTTAGACCAAGACTAAAAAAAATGTTGATTTTAGCTACTGTAAGTTTTTTTTAAAAATACCTTTTGCATTCAAAAGAACTTAGAACTCGCAGCCTAATCTATATATAAAGTGAAAATAATTGCACACAGGGGAGGGGGGGCTTTTCTGAGCAAAGTAAATAAACATTAATTTTTTTCATTTCATTTTTCATTTGTTTATGATAAGGAATGTTCACATTAGTATACCAATGCAAAAGGTATTTAAAAAAACACTTTCTGGGATTAATGTACTGCCATAATGTTCATTTCTCCAATTTTTTGCTATTTCTATGGGCCAGGCACACATGCGCAGAAATACACAGCAAATAGTGTATATCATCTGTGCTGTATGGCAAATTGCTGGGAGGCAGAGGCCTTTTTTTCTTGTTTTACTCCCCCAAAACTAAGGTGCGTCTTATACTCCGAAAAATACAGTACTTTAAATATAATTAGGTATGGGTTATAACTCAGCATATTTTGGACATAATTGGAATCTTAAAATGTAAAGTACCTCTAGATACCTTATATTGGAGGTAGAATAAAATAAGAAAACAGGATGGGGATATTTTTTTATTTCAGGCTAGTGAAATAAAATAACATTCTAATTAAAATAGTTTTGGATTGTTTTCAAATATACAAATAAGTTCTCAGCTATTTTTGTATTCTAAAATTTTAATTAACTGGTTTTGTTTTCCAGATTCTAACCCTGTATGATAGTCTGGATGTTGTCGATGTAAATAAGATTGTTAGTTATGTAAAAAGTTTACAGAAGGAAGATGGATCTTTTGCTGGAGACATTTGGGGTAACTTGTAAAAGTATATTGATTCCCATTTTCTTATAAAAGATTTAAAAATAATTCAAAAGGATATATGTTATTTCCATATTTTTCTGAGCTACGGCTACTTAGATCTATGATGATATTTAAGTCCGTCTGACTTAATGTGTGATATGCTACCATTTTAGCTCTAGAATTACTCTGAGATCTGAGATATATTGTTTAATGCTAACTACAATTTTTGCATGAGTACAATTACTTTTTGTCACAGTCTCATTGTGAAAATTTTGGTTTCTATGTAAAATTTAATATTAAGACGTGTTTAAATAGGAATTTGTATATTTCTAATATACAACTCTTTATTAATATATTTACTTTTAAATATGATTCTTAAAACAATGGTTTTTTTACTCATTTAGGAATATTTATATAAAGCTAACGCTGTCTATGATGCTACTTAAATCGATACATAATGTATTTTTGAGCCTAACTTAATTTTGTAAACTTATTTCATGCAATGTACATAGCTGCTTTTATTTGTTCCTTTAGGAGAAATTGATACTAGGTTTTCATTTTGTGCAGTAGCAACTTTAGCCCTTTTGGTAAGTTCTTTGATTCATACTCTGTGTGTGTGTGTGTGTGTGTGTACACATATACAAACACACATATACTGAAATGGTCAAGATATATTTTCAAATAATCTGTATTTTGTTTCATTAGGCACTTTTTTTAAAAAAAACTTCCCAGAATATTATTAGGAATGTAACTTTTAAAAATATTTCTAGTGGAAAACTGGTATTAGCTAGGTTGTCTGACAATGCCAAGAATTAAAGTTCAACAAAATTGAACAATCCAAGTTTGAAATTGATATTATCTTCAGATTGTAGGAAAAAGAATAAAGTATTATAATGCATTTTAAAAGTTATATTTTTACCATTAAAAAAATATTTGGTAGGTGTCTTCAGTCCTTTGAGTACCTTGCTAACATTAATTAGTTTTGACAAATACTAGTTTCTGCATTTGGACCTATTTTTTCATTCAGGTACTGGAAATTATGAATTTGCTAAATTGTAGAGCAGTGAATAATGGAAATTGAGTTGTCTTTTGAACATTTCTCTAACTATGGATGTGTTAAACTGAGTAGAAAGCCATTACAGATGGAGCACCTCTCCTTTATACTCTACATATAACAGTTGTGTGTTGCCATGTTGGGTAGATGCTTAGTTGGGTTTTGCCAAAGAACTTATTTTCAATTTGCTGCTTTTCAGGGGAAGTTGGATGCAATTGATATGGACAAAGCAGTAGATTTTGTGTTATCTTGTATGAATTTTGATGGAGGATTTGGTTGCAGACCAGGATCTGAATCTCACGCAGGACAGGTAAATTGTAATTAAAGTTCAATAATAATATGTTGAATTATCTTTAATTTAAACTTATTTTTAAGTATTCATACTAAATCTTTCTGCATAATGTTATCAAAAACCTGGGTAAGGAAAATATTTCTTATGATATCATTAATTAATATCCATTGATCTGTGTATCTCTATCAATAAATTTAAGTTTTATTTTAAAAAGTTACTATGTAAATTAGTTCCTCTTTTAATACTTAAATTGAAAGTACGATAATTAAAATTTGTTGTATATATTATATAAGTAATTGATATCTCACATTGTATTTTTCCTTTGCTTTATCTGAATTTCTTTATATCTGTAATTTTAGATCTATTGTTGCACAGGATTTCTGGCTATAACTGGACAGTTGCATCAAATAAATGCTGATCTTCTAGGATGGTGGCTTTGTGAACGTCAATTGCCATCTGGTGGCCTTAATGGAAGACCAGAAAAGGTAAAATTATGTATGTTTTGTTATTTCAGAATTCTGGCGTTTGAGAAAGCAGAACTTTGTAAAAAGTGAATGATTGGTTCTAGCATTGATACTTCCATTAACACTTAACATTTTTAGCAAGGATTTTAGAAAGGATTCTTGTCCTTACAGGTGTTACTTTCCATGTGCATTTGCAAATAACCTTGAATCATTAATCTAGACTAGACCTACACAACATACTAATCACGAAGCAGCATTGGGTCTCTTCTAGACATTCAGAATAATAAGGAAATAATGGTAAAGTCATTTTTCTCTTGCCTTTGTCCAATGGGAAATACAATGAGGCAATGTTTGGATGATGTATTTATACATTGTTTTGGGGAATAGATTTGACAGGTAAACTATTCCTTAATGTAGCAAATTTGTCAGGACACTAGAAAGCTTATAGGTCTACCTCATTAATGTGCTATGACTACGAACGGAAATGTTTCCTCATCTTACTAATACTATATATTGGTTTATTGTATTTCGACTAATATTTCTACTTTTGGTACAAATCCTTTTTTATCATTAAAAAATTTTGTATCCTGTTTCTTACTAAACAATCTATTTCTACAAGCTGTTCATTTCTTATTTTCCAAGCATTTGCAATCTGATGTTCTTTTTCTTTAAACAGAAGCAATCTAACCCATACTTGTTAGGAAATTGCAAGTCCATGCATGTGTACTTTAATGTATTCACACACCACAATAAAATCCTTTCTCACCCTGTTAAGGCATAAATACTATATAAAACTATGGTTGAAACACAACACTAAGCTGCAAAGCATCTAAATTATGACTTCATTCAAACATAGTCATTGTGAAATATTTGTAATTCTAATTAACCTTTTAGAAAATAAGTAAGGCAGCAAGAACATTTCAAAGTTCACTGTAAATTTGTTTTTAAAAAATTGTTCTAATCTGTATTAGTCATCTTATTAACTATGGACATAATCAGGTCATCACATGGAGGATTTTTCACAAAAAAATCTGATAGATGAAAAATAGCAAGCATAATAAAATAATTTTAAGGAAACTTTGTACAACTTAAATTTAATTGTGTACGTTTAATAAAAAGAAGACTCCAGTTTTTTATGTTCAGTGGGAGTAGGAACAGACTTCCCTGTCTTGTTTAATTTTTATGCAGGGAAAATGTCTTATTTTGACTTAAATCACATTATTCTTGCTCTTAACAATCACTACGTACCTAACAAACTGCTGTCATTTCATTTGTTAGTTACCAGATGTATGTTATTCATGGTGGGTATTAGCATCCTTGAAGATAATTGGCAGACTGCACTGGATTGACAGAGAGAAATTATGCAATTTTATATTGGCTTGCCAGGATGAGGAAACTGGAGGATTTGCTGACAGACCAGGAGATATGGCAAGTAGTCTCAAATAGATTTGATTTTACTAAATCATAACAATATATGATGCTTAGAAACACATGTGCATTTATATTATCTAGAAATCTAGATAAATGAAATGGTGTTCATTAAAGGATTTTTTCTTTTCAAATTAGATTAGTTGTACTTTAGTAGATAATCTGAAGATAACTTCATGATTACATTTTGTTTCTAATCATAAGTAGTTACTATTAGGGAATCAAGGATATAGCTAATCAAATACTTAGAAAATCTTGAACCAGTTAGAAGTTTTTATTAAAAACTTCTGAATGAAATATCTCTTGAAGATGTAATGCTGGTAGATGTAATAACGTTTAATCGATGCCAAGATTTTATCCTAATATGACTTTAGATATTATTTTAATTCAGAATGAGAAGTGGGGATAGTGCAAGAAAAACCACTAGCCTATAAATAAATATATTTTCAGAAATATGTGGGGCCCTTATGAAAATGATGGACATAGTTAGCTTCACATTTAGTGTAGAAATGCACCTTCCTGTCTAGAAAAAGTACAAATTTACGTTAGATGACTAAGAAATATCCTTTCGAAGTACTGTATATGGGTAGCAGAGAATAGTGTTTTGTTGCCATTGTAGACATTTTATGAATGCCTAAGCACTGGAGCCATGTTATAAAAAGCCAGTACAGTGGTACCTCGAGATACGAGTTTAATTCATTCCGGACCTGGGCTCTTAAGTCGAGCAGCTCTTATCTCGAACGACTTTTCCCCATAGGAATTAATGTAAATAATTTTAATTGGTTCCAGCCCTCAAAAAACTCACAAAGTTAGTCTAAATTATGCAGAAAGACATGTTTTTAATGAAGAAATGTACATGTACATATAAATGAATAATGAAGTTTCTTTCACTTAACTTGTAAACTTTCTTAAACTTTTAAATTTACATATGTTCAACTTCTCTGCCACCCAATCCTGTAGGACAGAGGTCCCCAACCCTTTTTGCACCAGGGACCGGCTTTAAGCGATCAAGAGAGGAATGGGTGAATGAATGGACGGAGGGTGGGAAGGAAGGAAGGAAAGAGGGAAGGGACAGGAACAGAGGAAGGAAGCAAGGAAACTTATGAAAGGGGAGAGTAAGAGAGGAATGAGTGAAGGGAGGGAGGGAGGGAAGAAGGTGGGAAGGAGAAAGAAAAGAAGAAATAGAGGAAGGGAAGGTAAAAGAGAGAAAGAAAAAGAGCAAGAAAGAAAGAAAGAAAGAAAGGGAAGGGACAGGAACAGAGGAAGGAAGCAAGGAAACTTATGAAAGGGGAGAGTAAGAGAGGAATGAGTGAAGGGAGGGAGGGAGGGAAGAAGATGGGAAGGAGAAAGAAAAGAAGAAATAGAGGAAGGGAAGGTAAAAGAGAGAAAGAAAAAGAGCAAGAAAGAAAGCTGCAAGCACCCCCCCGAGCCCCCCAGGCCGGCTGCAACCTTTTAAAACACGCGCGCCGCTTCGCAGCTGTCTCCTGAAGCCGAACGCGGAAGTTAGCGTTTGGCTTCAGGAGACAGCTCCTTGGCGCTTGTATCTCGAATTTGGGCTTGTAAGTAGAACAAAAATATCTCTCCCCTCCCAGCTCTTATCTCGAGTTGCTCTTAAGTAGAGCAGCTCTTATGTCGGGGTTCCACTGTACTGATACAACATTAAAAGTATACATGAAATGGAAAATACATTTCACTCAAGCCTAAAACAAACTACAAATAATCCTCGATTTACAACCATTTGTTCAGCAAGCATTCAAAGTTTACAATGGTGCTGAAAAATGGAACTTGTGGCCTGTGTCTAAAGTTACAGCCGGTGTCAAAGCCAAGGTATATCATGCATGGAACATTATATCACTGTTCTCCATGTTAAAAATATTCCTATCAGTCTAGGAACCCACACTATTAGCTGCACTGAATATGAAGTTCAGAGGTGATGGGTAAAATGACAAATGATGAAGACATTCCCTACCATAAGTTTGGAATATAATAATTTCAACCTATCGTGGATATAGAATCTCTGAATTTTAGCATTATCATACTTCAAATGGAAGTACCCTGCTTCTTTTCTCCAACATATTAAATTATATACCTGGGAATGAAAAGGGGCAGGAAGCTACACATTGTATTATGGCTAATTAGTTTGCATTTCCTTTAATTAAAATCCTTTTCCTGATTTTCTAAAAATGAATAGTTAATACGATATGCACTACCATTGTTTTTTTTAGTTGAAATCTTCATATTTTTTTATTATAGAAAACTGCCTAATCTTTTAACCCTGCTGTTCTGTTCGGGTCGTATGTGACCCGAAGCCAAGTTTGAGTCCCTGTAAAAATTTTTCCCTGCATATCTGAAACTTGAAATTTCATGACTATTTATCATTTCAGGGGTTCTCTCTATGAGAATTTTTTTGGGGGGGTGGGGGGCTTAGTTTTTGCTGGGCAAAAAAAGTTACAAATCTTATGTTCGGGTCACATACGACCCGGACCGAAAACTCTTCATTTGAAGTGCTTATGTTTGGTCTTTTTGAAAGCTTTTTTCACTTGGAAAGTAGTCTGAACATTTCTGCACACAATGATATGAAAATTGAAATGAAAAAAGTAAATCTTATTGGTTTATTTTGCGGATATAATGCACGCCCCCCCCCCGTTTTTGTGAAATTTTTTTCAATTTATGGATAGTTTTGCTTGCAAAATGCATTCTATTTTACTAAAGTTGATGTGAGATTGGTAGCTTGAACATTTCTGAATATAAGAAAAATATAAAGGAACTGAAAAAAATGATTCTTATTGGTTTTTTAACATCAGAAATAAGGCCTCCCCCCCCCCCCCTTGGCTGCTTGCAACCATTTTCACTTTTTATTTTTTTATGCTCCAAATCCGAAATATTCTTTAAAATCTTAGGCATTCATTTACTCAATTTAACAATGCTGATCATCAAAAAATATTTTTGGGGTGGTGGCTAATTGTTTTCTGGGCAAAAAAAAATCATAACTTTGAATCTGTTTCTGTTCGTATGTGACCGGACCAAAAATAATTTTTTTAGGTACTTGAATTTGATCTTTTTGAAAACTTTTTCAACTGGAAAACTAGTTTGAACATTTATGAACATAATGATATGAAAATTGAACTGGAAAAATTGAGACTTATATTTTTATTTTGATCAAAAAGCCCCTCCCCCCATCCTTTTTTAATTTCGTGTCAATTTCTATTTTTTAAGGCTACAAATCCCTAAGGAATTTTCCCCCAAGAGGTTTGATATACTAAATTGAACATTTCTGAATATAAGAAAAATATAAATGAACTGAAAAAAATGGTTCTTATTGGTTTATTTTTGCCACAAAAGGGCCACCCCCCCTCTGCCTTGCTGTGTGCCATTATTGTCACTGTTTATACATATTTGTCTAGAAATATTTGGAATATCCTTTTGAAAATCAACCACATTGTAGCCAGAGAACTAATTTTATGAAACAAATCCATTTTACTAAAAAAAAGTATGTAAGTTTGAAATTAACAGCATAATTTTTATATAAATTGAAATAATTGAGGCATACTTTATGTGCAAAATAAACCAATATGCATCAATTTTTCCAGTTCAATTTTCATATCATTATGTTCAGAAATGTTCAAGCTACCAATCCCACACCAACTTTAGTAAAATAGAATGTATTTTGCTAGCAAAACTATCCATAAAGTGAAGACTATTTAAAAAAAACGGGGGGGCGTGCATTTCATCAACAAAATAAACCAATATGCATCAATTTTTCCAGTTCAATTTTCATATCATTATGTTCAGAAATGTTCAAGCTACCAATCCCATAGCAACTTTAGTAAAATAGAATGCATTTTGCAAGCAAAACTATCCATAAATTGAAAAAAATTTCACAAAAACAGGGGGGGCGTGCATTATATCCGCAAAATAAACCAATAAGATTTACTTTTTTCATTTCAATTTTCATATCATTGTGTGCAGAAATGTTCAGACTACTTTCCAAGTGAAAAAAGCTTTCAAAAAGACCAAACATAAGCACTGCAAATGAAGAGTTTTCGGTCCGGGTCGTATGTGACCCGAACAGAAGATTTGTTATTTTTCTTAAACAGAACAGCAGGGTTAAACTATATTATTTCATGGAAAGTAATGTTTTCAATAAATATACCTTACTATATTCTAGGTGGATCCATTTCACACTTTGTTTGGAATTGCTGGACTATCATTACTGGGTGAAGAACAAATTAAGCCTGTAAATCCTGTGTTTTGTATGCCTGAAGAGATCCTTCAAAGAATAAATGTACAGCCTGAACTTATTAGCTAGGGTACAATATCTATAAAACACTTTAATCAGCAGCTTTGAATTTTTCCATCAAGGCATTTCTAAATGTGTTTACATTATAAATTGCCACTTTACTGTAAGCACTATCATTTTGTACATGTTGCTGTAAACAAAGTTAATAAACTGAGTGTGACATGTACTTGAGGTTTTCAATAACAGATGTATGTATTTAAGTATTTTGCCTCCAGTGCTGCTTCACTTTGAAAATAACACCGTGTTAGGTGCAGTAGATAAATACTTGAATTATTATTATGATACAATCATTCATCCATCTGGGTGATAAGCAACAAGTATTAGATAGTAAATTGTCCTAGATATTCTTTATGTTGATAGAAATGTACTTGTTTATTTTGCCAGTGACACTGCATGCACTTGAATGCCCCTTTAGCATATGCGATAATTAAATCCAGTTTAACTTATTTGTCAAACCATAATAGAAGAAATACAATGGTATCCAAATAGTTACTCTATTAATGACATTCTTTAATGAAAACTCACAATTATAATGTAACTTGGTTTTAACTAATGGCCTTGCTGAATTCTACAACTTGTTTTCTTTGCTCTAATATATTTATTGTACAATGTGGCTTGAATCTCAATTTTAGACTTGGAATAATTGTATATATTCAAGAATAAAGTTATATAAGATTGTTTCCTGCAAGAGAAAATACTTTTTTCCATTAGAATTATAGAAATGCCGCTATTTCATATGTTACAACTGCATTTGTAAGTTGATTGAATCAAAGTATAAACAAATCTGTTTTGCTTTAAACAGATTAAAGTTAATTATAACTAGACATATTTGTCCACGGCCCACTGGAAGTGAGAAATTTTCAAGCTTGTATTTTTATTGCATTTCTGTTTTCAAAAAAGTCAAGAGTATCTCATAACAGTTTTTAAATAAAATATTTAGGTTCTAGCCTTTGTGCTACATATGACTCGTGCACATTAGACCTAGAAAGGCAACAGTTATTAAACCAGAGTTGTTCATATGTAAAAGCAGAATTGTACAGATGGGTCCTCTGGTTACTTGTTCAATAACAATTCAAACTCCTCACTAAACAACTGGTTTTGACCAGTTCTCAGTTTTCCGGCTACTGCAATGTATCTACAGACACATGATCACAATCTGGATACTTAGTGGCGTGTTCGTGATCATGTCACAGCAAGCCATTGTCATGATTTTCAACATTCCCTGCTACCTTCTGACAAGCAAAGACAATGGGAAGCCAACAGAAAGTTCGACCATTTGGGTCATGTGAGATTATGGCAACCAGAACTGCCATAGGTAAGCAATATGATCATAGGACATTACACTTTGCAATCACATTATGGCAATTCCACTCTCAATTATAAACCAACCAGTAGCTATATATTTCCAAAGTATTGTATTTGATTTTTTAAAAAATTCAAAAGCTAAAAGCAAAGCGAGATGAAGTAGATTTTTGGAGAATTCTGGACTTGTGCAACTACAGAATTAAATATTCAGCTCCATATCAACTGGCCTTTACATATGGAAGGTTATCATTTGGAAAAAAATGGAATATTAAAATTGCTACAAATTACACCAATCAGCCATACAGTATCTCCATTTTTTCATTCTGTGCCATTTAGAAAGAAAAAGTAAAATGGAGCTTAGAAAACAAAACTGCCTTCAATCTTTTCAGCAGTAGTCAATTTCTAAATTTTAATTTTTAAAGAACATTACTTCAAGTGTGACCTAAGCACCAACCAAAATGGCTGCTTCAAATGAAACTGAATTTTATTAGATTATCTGGTCAAAAAAGGATGTGTCATGCAAAACGTCCATTTTCCGAACTGATAATGCTATCAAATCAGAATTTCTGGTAGTAATTACTAAAGTAACACTGCTGCTAAACTGGTTTCAAAGAATATCAGGAAACCTATCGTAACTCATTTGTACTGAAGAAAATGCGTCCATTTTCCAATATCAATTAATTTGCCACTGTTACATGTTTAAATTTTGGTTTTTTTATCAACGTATTTGGAAAGATGTTCTCATTTTTCCTCCCTAATTATATCAACATCTAAATCTACCTGGATTAGGTTAGTCTGAAGTTGCAAACGAGTTTGAAATTGGACCTTCAATGTGGTACGAAGTGCTAGGAAAGGATGTATGCAAGGAAATATTACACTATTGCATAAAGATCAGTACTGTATCTAGATTCTTAAATAAAAATGCAGTGTGTTTTGGTAGTTCTATCACCTTTCATCTGAATACAAAGTAAAGCTCATAGGAATACAATAGTAGCTCTTCAAAATGGCATTAAAGCAATCCTATTGCAATCCGAATTGCAGATTTCGTTGGTTTCAAGTCTGACAGCTGCTGTCTCATCACTTACATATAACCAAATATTCAGTTCATGCTTAATTAAGTTCTGCTTTTCAATGGGCCTTATGATTAATATGCATTTTTGGTTCACTTCATCAAAAAGTGACTGAACTAAGGAAATGCAAGCATCCACCCCGGTGTTAAACAGGTTATTGACAGCTCTGAGAAGATGGTCTTATCTTGGATGAAACAAGCTGAATTTATGCACGTCATTTCCCTTCGTTCTAAATCGCATTTTTTGCTACTAATGAACTACAGTTTCAACTGCCTAGGAAGTTCCTTTTAAAACAAGTGCAACTATGGGCTAGGATTCCTTAACCAAAGTCTTAAAACTGGATTACAGTTTCCATCAAAGTGGTGACACGTTGCATCAGGTTTGGATAACCCTATAAAGAAAAAAAGACGTCCTACTGAAGTCTCCACGGTGCTTTTTTTCTGGTGGGTTGTACCATTTTGAGACCACGGCCGAAAACGAAGGGCATACTTAAATCATACTCTCCAATGTTCACCCGTGTAAGAAAGTTTCTCCCCAAGGTTGAGGGAGCTCGTATCAGAGGGTTGTTGTGGGTTTTTTTGGTCACTTAGCGAAATTCATTAAATAGGAGACACCCCGCTGTCTTGCTTGAAATAGTACAGTCCTCCCTTAAGCGCGGCCGAGGCGCAGCCTGGATTTTGAGGCAAACGGGGCTGAGGGTTTTTGCCTCGTGCTGGCGTTTCCTGTAGGCGATCCCCGAATCTAGTGGATCATGCAGGAAGTGTCGGCTGCTTCCACCTCTTATTCGGGCCGCTGCTCGTCGTCTTCTGGCCCCGAGCGTCAGCCCCGTTACCAATTCGGTCTTCAAGAGACACCGTGTTTGACCGACGAGTCCTCTCGTCCTCTGTGGGGGAAAACGGTTGTCAGGGGCCCCAGTGGCGGCGGCGCCGCCTTCCCTCCGAGAGGATTGGAAGGTGGGCATTGCCCGAAGAAAGTCCGATCGTAGCCCCCAAAATAGTGAAAATAACGCTCTCTTCTGGGCGCGAACCTCGATCCCCAACTTAACTTTCAAGGCTTCTCTAATAAGTGAATGAGAAGCAATAACAGCAACTCAAAGTTTAGGTCTCTTTATAACAATTTCGTTTATTCAGGTCTTGAATGGGCAAAACTGCAAAACTTCAATCCTTATTTATCAAATAGACTTTTATCCCACCTTTGTCATTTCATTAATCAGGTAGTTGTTGACGTGGAAGTTCATTTGGTGATCACTGAAAAAAGTGATAGTTACAACCTTTGCAACATCCCCATGATCGGGTGATCAAAATTCAAATACTGTACTTAGCAACTTTTTTATTGAATATTTTTATTAATTTTTATAATATCAATAACAAAAGAACATACACACAATATATAAGTGTTTAAGTGCCAGCCACCAGACAACATTCATACTCCTCCAACCAAATGGGGGTGTATTTTGTATACTGTATACCATTTAAACTCAAGAGCTATATATCTATTCACATATTATAAAGTGATTCTAACTTATTCTTTACAGCTCCGTCTCAAATTTGCAGCTGACTCATATTTATGACCGTTGCTGTGTCCCAAAAGGTCATATGTGATCCCCTTTTGTGACCTGATAAGCAAAGTCAAATGGGGAAACCAGAGTCAACAACTGCCTTGCTAACATCAACTGCAGTGATTCATTTAACAACCAAGGCAAGAAAGGTTGTAAAATGGGGCAGAACTCACTTAACAAGTGTCTCACCTAAAAACAAATTTTGGGAATAAACTGTCACAAGTTGAGGACTTGATAGAACTTAATTTGGCAGACATACATAAAATTCCTCCCTCATATTTTCTCCATAAAAAACAACCCTACGAGATGTTATTGTTGTGAGCCACTCCGAGTCCTCGGAGAGGGGCAGCATACAAATCTAATAAGTAATAATAATAATAATAATAATAATAATAATAATAATAATAATAATAATAATAATAATAATAATTCGGCTGAGGAGTTGCTGGTCCAAAGTCTTCCAGTTGGGTTTTCAGCTTTTTCTGACTCCTCTAGCTATTAACTATTTTATTTCTTTCATACACTTCCTTTTGGTTAGCAGCTCAAAGAGTTTCTCCTCTGTTTGTCAGAACAGCCCTGTAAGGTGGCCTGGAATCTCTTAGGAAAATTTTCTGGCTGAGGAAACAGCTTGGTTTTCTTTAATGACAATCCCACCTCTTAAATAGGCTCTACTGGCTCTCTATATTCATCTGATCATACATCTGACTTGTTAATCCTTGAATGTTGAATATTTATCTGAATATTGGAAGGATTAATTTTATCTTGGCAAAAGTAACTCAAAGCTAGCTTTCTCTATTATTTTTAATCATAAATAAATAAATATATAAATACAGCTTAGATACAGATAACATACCCTAATGAGGGAAGAATCAACATTTTTTTTACAAATATGGATAAAATATATAATTAGTGGGTGATGCATTAGACAACTTGAAACAACTTGGGGTTAAAATTCTGAAGTACAGTGATCCCTCGGTTAGCGCGGGGGTTACGTTCCAAGACCTCCCGCGCTAACCGATTTCCGCGTTATACCGGATGCGGAAGTAAAAACCACCATCTGCGCATGTGCGCCATTTTTTTCATGGCCGCACATGCGCAGATGGTGGAGTTTGCGTGTGGGCGGCGGGGAAGACCAAGGGAAGTTTCCTTCAGCCGCCCAACAGCTGATCTGCTCCGCAGCGCGGAAGCAGCGAGGAGCCGAAGATGGGGTAAAGGCAAAGGGGAAACCCCATCTTCGGCTCCTCGCTGCTGCCGCGCTGCGGAGCGGATCAGGTGTTGGGCGGCTGAAGGAAACTTCCCTTGGTCTTCCTGCCGCCCAGGCAAAGGGGAAACTCCAAGATCGCTTGCCGCTTGCCGCTTTGCAGCTTGGAGCCTTGCTTCACCTCCTTCGCTGCAATAGGCAAGCGGCAAGCGGCAAGCGATCTTGAGAGAGAGAAAGGAGGGCGACTTGCCAGTCCACGCCCCCCTGGATGAACAGCCTCGCATGGCCCCAGCGCCGGGCTCCGCTGTTGCCTCCGCCCCCATTCGGCTCTGCAGCTGAGAGGCCTTCCCGGCAGAGCCCTCCCCAACAGCTCCCGCTGCCAGCGCAAAAAAGAAAAGAAAAAGAAATCCCCAAAAGAGGCAGGCACAAAGCGGGGGCACAAGGGGAGCTGCCCGGCAGAGGTTGCTTTTTTTCTTCTCGTGGGCAAGTGGAGGGGGGGAGAGAGAAGGGAGGAAGAGAGTGTGAGAGAGGAAGAAAGAGAGAGAGAAATGATAGAAAAAAGGGGAGAAAAAAGAGAAATGAGAAAATGATTGAAGCATAGTGACAGGAAAGAAAGAGAAAGAGACAGAGAAGTGACTCTTGGTGATGACGTATGACGTCATCGGGTGGGAAAAACCGTGGTATAGCAAAAAAAACCGTGGAGTATTTTTTAATTAATATTTTTTGAAAAACCGCGTTGCAGCGTTTCGCACTAATCGAGACCGTGCTAATCGAGGGATCACTGTAAACTAAACCATATTAGATATATGAGAAATAATAATTTATTAAATACATAATTTAAGACTATAATTATAAATATGCATACGCCTTAAATGAATGACTAATTGTGGATCTGATAAGTAGAAAATAAAAGTGGAATTCAAAGGAATTTCTAAACTAGGACTTTAAGACTCTAAAAAGGCTTGGTTTCTTTCTAAACAAACCTGTAAATGATTAAGCAGTTAGAGAACAAGAAGATTCTGCTCAGTTATATTAAATTACAATTATTGACTCAAACACAAAACATGTATTTTTATAAGAGCAGTTATAGTTTGTATATGATGCTAAGCAAAATACGTAAAATTTTCTCTTTTTTTACAATTTAAATTAGCTTACCTGTTTGTTTGTTTGTTTGTTTGTTTGTTTGTTTGTTTTGTTTGTTTGTTTTGTTTGTTTGTTTTTAGTGGATTTATTCTAAATCTGGTTCCAGTCCATAGGATGATAAACAATGATATTCTAGCATAATTTTTTTACGACTAATGGAAATATTTTCACTTACACATAGATCTACTCTTAATCTTAATGTAAGACTTAATGTAAGCATACACTTCTAAATAAGCATGCATAGAATTGTTCCAAAAAGGTACATATTTTCTGCAATTTTACTGAAAAATGTTAAATGGAGAGGTACAGTATTAGTGACCTTGTTCTTTTTGTTCAGTGAAACTATATTTTCTTCCTTATTTAATGGATCTATGAATTTTATATATCTGTTCCACTGTGTAATTGAAAAGGCGATCTTTTCTGAGATGAGCAGAACCCAGTAATTTAAAAAATACAACTTTGTGACTTTAACAAGGAATACTTAGAAATTGATTAATTTCTATTTTATCTCCAATGTGGATGTCAGTAATCTGAAAGTGTCATTACCTAGTTTTCTGCAGTATCTTAGGTATCCCCAATTTTTTAAAATGTAGGTAAAAATTATCTTGAAAAGTTTAGAACTTTCATGATGTAGATGGGTTTCAATTTATACTCTATTAAAGATATATTTATACATAATATTTTAAAGTTGGATATTCCAGAACATCTAAGGGTGGGAATCCTATGGCACTCATAGGCACCAAATTTCCAAAATCTTGTTTAAAAGAATTAATTTTTTTATTAATAAATAATGTTTCAAATAACTGCCTTAGAAATAAAGAAATGCGATCACTTTATATTAATTACTTTTTTAAAATATTATTTTTATTTTTATTAGATTCATATTTTGGAGACAAGAGCTCATATGCAGAAAACATTAGCATAGTAAATATGACAAGCCCTTCTTCCACCAAGGATATAAAAATTTCTAGAGGACGGAAAACACCTCTCTCATCCAACAGACCAGGATGTAGAAACTCGACTCCTTTCATGGGATATTCAGGTAAAGAAGTTGGCTTACTTCATTTCAAAAGAAATATTCATACTAAATAGAAAACTACTGGATTTCTATTGAATCCAGATTGAAATTAATTTAGTTAACTGACTTGTATGTTACCAAGTGATTGTAAAGATCTCTAGAAGGATCTTTTTAAACTGGATAAATGGTCAACCAAGTTGCTAATATAGAGCAATTTAAGTACATAAGGTCCTCAATTTACAACTGTTCATTCAGTGACAATTCGAAGTTACAGCAACACTGAAAAAAGTGACTTAGGTTCAAGGGTGGGCTACTGCCAGAACAGGGGGGAATGCAGTGGGGTAGCGAAAATGGAGCTCCACTCCAGAGCACTCAATTTGCACAGAAAGATGCAACAATGGGAAAAATTTAAATATTTTTTTATTTAAAAAAAATAAAAGACTGATGGAGGCAGTTGTATAAAATAATGCATTATTTGGAGGTCTCTCTTTCCAAAGTGTGCTGAATGGAATGAGATTTAGAACAGGTAATCAAAAATACTTTTCACCTTGTACATTTGTGAACATTTTAAAAAGTGGTGATAGTTACTGACTTTGATGGCTTTAAAAGGGAATTGGATAAACTCATGAGGTATACTACAAGCCTCTTATATTAGCTCCAGGTTTTGGAGGGATGTGGGAGGCAACATATCCATTGCAGGAGAACTAGCTGAACAGGAGTGTCCTAAAGGTGAACATGGCTTCTTTGACACACCAATTATGATAGCAGAAGAAAGGAATAGATTGTTGGTGCATAAGTGTAGGTTATTATCAATTACTGCAATGATAGGCAAACCTATCTTTCAATAAGGTTCCTATAGGGTTCCTGCTTGGGCAGGGGGTTGAACTTGATGACCTTCATGGTCCCTTTCAACTCTAACAATAAATAAATGAATGAATGAATGAATGAATGAATGAATGAATGAATAAATGAATAAATAAATAAATAATAAAGCATTTCATTATTCTGTATTATTTACCTATAAAAACTTGGGGAAAAGGAATCCTCAATCTGAGTATTATATTGGCAGTTCTGTGTTAGCAAAAACTTCAGAAGAAAAGGATTTAGGGTTAGTGATTTCTGACAGTCTCAAAATGGGTGAACAGTGCAGTCAGGCGGTAGGGAAAGCAAGTAGGATGCTTGGATGCATAGCTAGAGGTATAACAAGCAGGAAGAGGGAGATTATGATCCCGCTATATAGAGTGCTGGTGAGACCACATTTGGAATACTGTGTTCAGTTCTGGAGACCTCACCTACAAAAAGATATTGACAAAATTGAACGGGTCCAAAGACAGGCTACAAGAATGGTGGAAGGTCTTAAGCATAAAACGTATCAGGAAAGACTTAATGAACTCAATCTGTATAGTCTGGAGGACAGAAGGAAAAGGGGGGACATGATCGAAACATTTAAATATGTCAAAGGGTTAAATAAGGTCCAGGAGGGAAGTGTTTTTAATAGGAAAGTGAACACAAGAACAAGGGGACACAATCTGAAGTTAGTTGGGGGAAAGATCAAAAGCAACATGAGAAAATATTATTTTACTGAAAGAGTAGTAGATCCTTGGAACAAATTTCCAGCAGATGTGGTAGATAAATCCACAGTAACTGAATTTAAACATGCCTGGGATAAACATATATCCATCCTAAGATAAAATACAGAAAATATAGTTGGACCATGAGGTCTTTTTCTGCCGTCAGACTTCTATGTTTCTATGTTTCTATATTCTCTGTGTATCTAGAATAAAGGTTGCCTGCTTATTGAGCTATCGAGCAATGGTCAAACCAACCATGATTGGATTAAGAAACTACGTGTTTGAGATAATCCACCCATTTGATTAGCTTAAGGAAATCCTTCTGTTTGTCTAGGGCAAAAACTAATTAAGGCATTCTTATGTTTGTTTTACCTATCCTGCCCTGACAGGATTATGTTTTGCTTGCTATGTGTAACAAATTAAACATTCCCATTGTAACTAGGAGTTGATATTTTATATTTGTACACTCAAGAAAATGATTATAAATAATAAACTGGTAAGCCTATGGGCAGAGCGTCATCCCAGAGAGAAGAGAGCTTCACACATCAGAAGCTGCTCACATAGAGAGATTTCCTGGCCCAGGGAAAACCTTGCTTAAAGAAATCATGTCTCAGTGTCTGTGATTTCTACATCTGTACAATGTGTCCAGCAAGTAGCCAGAGCCAGAAGACACCTCTGTGTGCAGTCTCTATTGGCATGGGAATAAAAATGTTTCTGTAGGCAAGAAGTGGCTTTTTTCAAGTAAAGTACCCATGCATGAACATGCACACACCCCCTCAATGGCACTTAATACAGATATGTTTGTTAGTTTTATGTTATAGAAATAATATCAGTTTATCAAATATCAAGAATATCAGTTAAAAACAATAACTGATTTTATACATCACATTGAATAGGACCTAATTAGCTAGACCATTAACTCTAACTATGACTGATATATTAAACACCTTCAAGGCTCTGAGGGTCAAATAATCCCCATTTATTTAATGAAAATAGTTTAATGAATGTAAAAGGGCAAAATGGAAGATATAGGCCGAGGGTCGGCAACATGCAGTCACCTGCATGTGACTCTTTTATTCCTCTGTTGCGGCTCCCTCCTTTCATCCCTCTGCTGCAGAGAAAAGCAGCCGGGGCTGATTCTCCAGTGTCTCATCTTTTGCTTGGTCTTGCAGGTGCTTCTTCTGGTCCTTGTTAGTGCTGGGCATGCCTTGGTTGATCAGGGAGACGCGCAACCTGCTCTTGACCCTGAGACACTGGCCTGTCTTGGACACAGGCCCTGCTGTTGCCGCTTCCATGGCCTACCTGCTGCCCTCACAGTGCCTTGCACAGCACAGTAAAATTTAGCGTGCTTCACAATGGGGGAGATGGAGTCCCCTCCTCCTTCTGGAGCCACTACAACACAAAGCCACAATGCAACCCTGCTACACTTGTCCCTGGCAACAGCAGCAGTGTCAGCCATGGCGCGAGTTGGGCCAATGTCTTGGGGTGGAGAGCAGGTTGCACATTTCCCTGAGTGACCAAGATGCACCCAGCACCAACAAGGGCTAAAAGTAGCCACCCACCATTTTCTTCTGCAGTCTGTCGGGCAGTGAGACTTAGTTAGAGATGAAATGCCAGGGAATCAGAATCGGAAAGATATATATAGAGAAAGTGAGAAACAGAAAGACACGGAGGCAGACAGACAGACAGACAGACAAGAAACACACACAGAGAAAGAGAGACAGAGACACATACACACAGAGACAGAGAAACACAAAAAGAGAAAGAAACAGAGAGATATACAGTGACAGACACACACAGAGAGAGAGAGAGAAAGAGACAGAAAGACATATATAGACACAGACACAGAGAAAAAGGTGAACAACACATCTGAGGCTGGGTGTAGAAAGAGGTGGCTAGGAGAGGCAGGACCAGGAGTGGCAAATAATTAACCACCGGTTCTCTGCCCTAATGACCTTCAAGGTAAGTAGGGGGTCATGTGACCGAGTGGGAATTAGTGACATCAAGTTGACCATGCCCCCCAGTCACAAGGATTGTTCAATTATTGGCTCACTGTGTTTTCTGTGGAAAACGGGTCCAAATGACTCTTTGAGTGTTTAAGGTAGCAAACCCCTGAAATAGGCTAAATTTAAAATGGCATTGCCAATTAGCATTATCCAACTAGCATTTTTGCAGTGTTGTTTCGAAGCAAAAATTGGGAAACAACAGGAAATAAAAACAGCAAAACTCCCCAAGATTACTTTGGTATTTCAAAGACTGGGGAAAGTGTAGAAAATCTACAGAAGAATGCTAATAGGTACTTACAGTGGTCAGAAACAAAATAAAGCATAAGGTACCATCTTGACATCTTAAGATTTTCTTACAAAGCAAGGGACCCCTTGAGTCACAAGAAACCACTAAGTGCACAGCCTATTATAAAGTGCGTGCCCGATCAGTGTGAAGAGACCAAAACAACATCTGGCAACATTTCTCTTCCTGCGATGGCCTCTTAGGGATTGCCTGCATACAGAACTCATTTTAATGAATCCTTGAGTGCTGGTAATCTTTCCATTTCCAAAGGTCTGCAATAATACAAACATTTTTGAAACTTTTTATACAGCCATCTGTAAACCTGATATGTAAATCCAATGAGAATAGGTTTTTTTAAATTCTTCAACCTTATATCTATGTCAGATATATTCATTTCCTTCAGCAGAATTATTTGGGATCAATACTTGTAATTGGCCTTGCTTAAATGAAATTATGATTCATCAAGATTCCAATACCCACTACCAACACTGCAAGATTTTTGAGCAATGTTTCTTACAGATCCCATTGGCATGGAAACTAGAAATGACTTTACAAAGCAAGCCAAGCTTTTGGATCAAGGGCTTGATAGAATTATCTATAACATTGACCTGGGCTCCCTCTAACCTGAGCTATAGACTATTGTATGTGTTTACGTGATGTATAGTATTGAAGTTTTCTCTTTAATATCAACCTTAAAAAAATCTGATTTTATGATGGACAGATTATTGAATATATGGAGTATAGAACAAGGAAGTAAATGTCTGAATCCCAACCTACCAATGAACTAGTTCACATTTGTTCTTACTGTGTCAAGGATCAAATTATACAGATCTAATCCAAGATATTGATAAGAAACTTCAGCTTAGTCAAGTGAATTGCTATAGATTTATGTTGAGCACAAAAATACAAGAATTCCTTCAGGGCTTTTTCAGAGTAGAAAATCAGTCAATGGTAGAATAGGTTTAATGCAAAATATTTTAAGCATCATTGAAAGTAATGGACTGAACAAGTCAAAATTATAAGGACAAGCCTGTGATGGATCTGCAAATATAAATGGATTGTAATCTAGTCTTTAAAGTAGAAATCTAGAATAACAACAAAAATCAAATATTTCCACTATTCAGTGACTGATGCTATATTATTAACAGCTAATAATTTTTATAGCATATGATGTATGCTCTAAAATTGTCCAGAATTACCTTGAGATAAGATGGGTAGCCTATAAGTTTTATAAATAGATAAAAATGATTTTTCTATAAATAGATAAAAATAATTTTTCATACAGTATCAAATGGGCAGGGTGGTTGGACTAGATGATCTACAAGGTCCCTTCCAACTCTGTTAATCTGTAAAGTACTGTATTTGTAAATTATGGCATTCACTATTGTATATATTAGTAGACCAAGTAGGAAAGGAATGCTACTTCATTTGTTATTATAACCTAATAATCTTAAATACTTGCTAGGGTTTCCCTCTACCTATCTTATATCAAACAGATTTGAGGAAGGAGTTTCACAAGAAGATGAAAACAATGAAAAGCCAAACCAAATACCCCACCTCAGTCTTGGCACCTTCTTGCCCATGGTCATCTGTGGCACACTCATATTGTTTGTAGTCCAAGGTACAAGAAAACAGATGCCTGAGTTCTGGAGAGCAAGATGTGGGGATGATCTAGGCATCGACTCTCTGTTAAAAAGACTTGTCTATGGACAGTGAAGGGTTGCAAAAAAATTTACTACCATACTGTGGGCATAGCTTATTGTGTGGGTGTGATTTGATGGTCATGTGATTGGGTAGGAGTGGCTTGCCAGCTATGTGACCAGATAGAAGTGGTTTGACGATCATGTGACCGGAGGTGGCTTAAAGGTCATGTGACTGGGTGGGAGGGGCTTACCAACCAAGATTGGGTAGGTGCTTGAACTCTTTTTCAGTTGATTAAGTCACATTATTTGAATAGCCACAAAAAGGACAAATGATAGACAGCATTATTTGTTGAGGAGCACAGTAACATTTTAAGGTTTTGTACTGAACCCACAAGGGTTCAGCTCAGACTAGATGGTGGGGAATGGAAGGAGTTGTGTTGTTGGTATGTTTTGGTTATGGTTATGGTTATATTATATTACATTATGTTACATCCTTCCATGCCCCACCATCCAGTCAGAGATGAAGGAAAACAAGAAAGTCTAAAAGCACCTTTGGTACTAACTTGTTGCAGATGAATTCTGCAAGAGGCAACAGTTAAGCTCAGTTGTCCTATTTTCAGACACATACCATATTAAGTATTGGTCGAATCATTTATTCACTCTTTCTGACTACCTTTCATAGGTCAGAAGATCCAAAGATGGCATTAATTTAAATATCTAATCGTGGTTTAGAAAAAAATTGTGTTCTCTCCTCAGCCAATGAAAAGTCCTTGCCACAAATAAACACAGTCACTATGCTGCGTTTACTCAGTGCCAGGCATGGCAGGATGAAACATAGCCCTCAACATCTGTTCTCAATCTCAGCCACTCAAAGTCTCTTGAGAAACCTAAAGCAAGGTTTTCATTCTCCCGTGTATAGCAATTCTATTGCCATGGCACAGTTGCAATATTGCTTCTATATTAGGAAGGGGAACATGTGAATTGCTGTTGTGAAGCAACTATCTGTCATTCATAGAGAAAATGGATGAATCAATCAGGGAGGGCTCACTTACTAGAAGCTATCCATCCAAACCCTGGTATTAACCCTTTGTGGTACTACTTTATTGTAAGGTATAATAAAAAGTTGTTGAATGCCCATCAATTAAAAAAACCCCTGATTTTGAATGTTAATAAAACAAAAGAGATTATTGTTGATTTTAGAAAGAGACGGCATAGTCATACTACACTTTGTATCAAGGCTGCAGCTGTGGAGGTCAATAGCATTAACTATCTGGAGGTACAGATAACGGATAATGTGACTTGGTCTCTACAGTATATACATTCTCTTTAGTGAAGTGTGCAAACCAACATTTGCATTTCTTACATCAGATGAGGAGATCACATCTCTCTCCTTCGGTCCTTTACACTTTACAGACGCACGATTAAGAGGGTTTTAACAAATTGCATCAGTATTTCCTTTGGTGGCAGCAGTGCCTCAGATAGAAAGTCCATACAGAAAGTGATAAGGACAGCTGAGAAGATTATAGGAATCTCACTTCCTATTATTCATATGCTTATAAGCGCTATATGCCTAGAGCATGAAGCATTGTTAGAAGGCCACACTCACCCACTTCACAATATGTTTCTCTTGATCCCCTCTGGGAGGAGGTTTCAAAGTATCCAAAGCAAGACTACTTGATTCTGTAACAGCTTTGTTCATCCCATCCGGGATTCTTTTTTTTTTTTTGGTCCTGTATATGTATACATTTGAACTAGACTGTAATGTTTCTCTGTGTCATATACATGCAGGGGTGGGCAGGAGGCATCAGGAAGGACGTCTTCGTGAGGTCAAAGCTCCGCCCATGGAATTCCCTATTGGGATTCCCCACCTCCTTTCCAGCCTCCCGACCGGCCCGACAACTCCGCGGCTCTTTTGAAAAGCTAACAGCCGGGAGGTGGGGCTTCTCAGCGTCCTCCTGAACCCGAATGCCAACCCCGAACTTTTGCCGAACTTCCAGGTTTGGCGTTCGGGAGAACGCCGAGAACCCCCCCCCCCCCCGACTGTTTCAAAAGGCGAGAGCTGGGCGGTGGGGCTTCTCGGCAGCCTCCCGAATGCTGAACCTGGAAGTTTGGCAAAAGTTTGGGTTTGGCATTCCGGTTCGGCCACCCGAACCCGAACTTTTGCTGAACGTTTGGGTTCGGCGTTCCAGCGGCAGGTTCGTAAGACGGAAAAAGTTCGGAAGAAAAGGCAAAAAATTTCCGAACTCTGGGTTTGTATCTCAGATTGTTCGTATGGCAAGGGGTTCGTATCATGAGGTACCACTGTGTATTACTGAGGTGTGAAACATAGTAGCAGTCTCAATTCACACAGCTTTTTCACCATTGTGATACGCTAAATTGCAAAACTGATTCAGGATATTTTAGAATATATTTTATTTATTTGTCAAAACATGTATAAAATAATAGCTATGTATAAACATAAACAAAAGCAAGTAAGTACTGTATAGATAAATTTGGACAATAGGACAGGGATGGTAGGCACAGTGCTGCACTTCTTTCATGTGGCTGCTGAATTTAACAATATTCTTCAAATAGACAACACTTAATGATAGTCCAGATACAAATAAGCAATCAAATCATATTAGGAACCAGCCAATATAAATTGTAAGGCTACAAGTGACAAAGTTATAGTCATGCAGCCATTTGTAGGAGGAGAAAGGTGATGGGAACAACGAGAATACTAATAGTTGTACAGACTTAGCAATTAGTTTGACAGTTTTAAGGGAATTATTTGTTTAGCAGAATGATGGAGTTTGGGGGAAAACTGTTCTTTTGTCTAGTTGTTCTGGTGTGCAGTGCTCTATAGTGTTGTTTTGTGGGTAGGAGTTGAAGCAGTTTGTGTTCAGGGTGTGAGGTATCTGTAATGGCCCTCTTTTTGACTCATACAGGTCCTCAATGGAAGGTAGGTTGGTAGCAATTTTTTTTCTGCAGTTTTGATTATCCTCTGAAGTCTCTGTCTGTCTTCCTGGGTTGCAGAACCAAACTAGACAGTTATAGAGGTGCAGATGATAGACTCAGTAATTCCTCTGTAGAACTGTATCAGGAATTCCTGAGCAGTTTGAGCTTTATTTGCTCCCACAGGCCTCCAACTTTTCTCCAACTTTCACATGGGAGAAAGAAGACTAAAAAATATGACTTTAGTAATCGGGTTGTCGAAGCGTGGAACTCATTACCGGACTCTGTAGTATCATCCCCTAACCCCCAACATTTTACCCTTAGACTATCCACAGTTGACTCTCCAGATTCCTAAGAGGTCAGTAAGGGGCGTACATAAGCACACTAGAGTGCCTTCCGTGCCCTGTCTTGTAGTCTCTCCTATATCTTGCATTTCTTCTCTACTATATACTCTATAACCTTCATTGTGTATTATTGTGTATTGGAGAAAATAAATAAATAAAATAAAGTAATCCTCAACTTATGACCACAATTGAGCCCAATATTTTCATTGCCTGGACTAATTGGGTTTGATTTGCCTTTGAGGACACCCCCGCCATAATAAGTCACGTGACCTTCAATCCATTCCCATCCATCACATGACATCTGTCACATGGTAGGCAAGCCACTCCTACCCAGTCAAATGGTAGGTAAGCCACTCCCACCCAGTCACATGATCGTCAAACTATTCCCACCCGGTCACATGGCCAGCAAGCCACTCCTACCCAGTCATATGACCAGCAAACCACACCCACAAAATAAGCCACGCCATCAGTGTGGTAGTAAATTTTTGGTGGTCCATTACTGTATACGTGTGTATAAGTGGGTATAGGAGAGCAATAGGGCAGGGGACGGAAGGTACTCTAGTGCACTTGTACTCGCCCCTCACTGACCTCTTAGGAATCTGGATAGGTCAACCGTAGATAATCTAAGGGTAAAGTGTTAGGGGTTTGGGGATGACACTATGGAGTCCGGTAATGAGTTTCACTCTTCAACAACTCGGTTACTGAAGTAATATTTTTTACAGTCAAGTTTGGAGCGGTTAATATTAAGTTTAAATCTGTTGTGTGCTCTTGTGTTGTTGTGGTTGAAGCTGAAGTAGTCGCTGACAGGCAGAACGTTGCAGCATATGATCTTGTGGGCAATACTTTTAAGGCGTCTTAGTTCTAGGCTTTCTAGGCCCAGGATTGAAAGTCTAGTCTCGTAGGGTATTCTATTTCGAGTGGAGGAGTGAAGGGCTCTTCTGGTGAAGTATCTTTGGACATTTTCAAGGGTGTTAATATCTGAGATGCGATATGGGTTCCAAACAGATGAGCTGTATTCGAGGATGGGTCTGGCAAATGTTTTGTAAGCTCTGGTAAGCAGTGTGAGATTGCCAGAGCAGAAGCTACATAGGATTAGGTTTACAACTCTTGAAGCCTTCTTGGCTATATTGTTGCAGTGGGCTTTGGCACTTAAATCTTTTGTTATTAGTATACCAAGGTCTTTAACCGAGTGGGCATTATCTGTGATAATTTGATTATTCAGTTCGTATTTGGAGTTTAGATTCTTTTTCCCAATGTGTAGGACAGAGCATTTGCTAGTTGAGATTTGGAGTTGCCATGTGTTAGACCACTTAGAAACAGAGTTCAGGTCTTTTTGGAGAGTAGTTGTGTTATCGGTGGTGTTGAAGAGTTTTACATCGTCAGTGAAGAGGACACATTTGCTTGTGATGTAATCGCAAAGGTCATTGATGTAGAGAATGAAGAGCGTTGGTCCCAGTACATTACCTTGGGGAACACCGCTTTTAACATAATGGTTATCTTTTGAGAGCTTTTAACATAATGGTTATCTTTTGAGAGCTGAATGCAATGAAATTTCATTTTTAATGTCTGCTGATTAGTCTACATTTAAAGTGACAATTTCTAGTCTAGTCTAGTCTGTTTGTTCGTAGCAAATAGCAGCATGGAAGGTTATTGGTTTTCTTCCCCCCTATACGCTCCTTTCATAGTACTCAGTTCTGTTTAGTTTTTCTCAAACTGTTCATTCAAGGTTATCTCTGTGCTCCTCTATAATATGATACCTTAGTAGAAAATTATGCTGAAGGCAGTATTATTAATAAGATAGTCAGCATATCTCTGAAGCTCTTGTAGCATTTCATTTTTACATCAGAGATACTAACAAAGATCTTCATTCTCATGGGAAAGAGAAATTGGTTAATAAATCAAGATCTCTGAAATGTAAATGAAGTAATTCCAGTTTGTATTTTGAGTACTGTAAAAGAGAAGTGCAAAACATAAAATAGATTCTAAGCTTTTATATTACAATTTTATTCAAAATTGTTACATGACCGCCAGCTGACCTAAGCAAACCTACAGAGCTTTTCAATAAATTACAAGATGCCAGAGATCAATACTGTACAATATAGTGCAGGATTATGCTTTAGCAATGGCCAGTCCTGGGAATGTATCTCAGAAATGTCAAAATTCATGGTTGTCATGGGCGAAGAAGGTATGCTTTGTGAGGATCACATACCACAATCTGCAGAGAACATATACAGTGGTACCTCGAGATACGAGTTTAATTCGTTCCGGACCTGGGCTCTTAAGTCAAGCAGCTCTTATCTCGAACGACTTTTCCCCATAGGAATTAATGTAAATAATTTTAATTGGTTCCAGCCCTCAAAAAACTCACAAAGTTAGTCTAAATTATGCAGAAAGACATGTTTTTAATGAAGAAATGTACATGTACATATAAATGAATAATGAAGTTTCTTTCACTTAACTTGTAAACTTTCTTAAACTTTTAAATTTACATATGTTCAACTTCTCTGCCACCAAATCCTGTAGGACAGAGGTCCCCAACCCTTTTTGCACCAGGGACCGGCTTTAAGCGATCAAGAGAGGAATGGGTGAATGAATGGACGGAGGGTGGGAAGGAAGGAAGGAAAGAGGGAAGGGACAGGAACAGAGGAAGGAAGCAAGGAAACTTATGAAAGGGGAGAGTAAGAGAGGAATGAGTGAAGGGAGGGAGGGAGGGAAGAAGGTGGGAAGGAGAAAGAAAAGAAGAAATAGAGGAAGGGAAGGTAAAAGAGAGAAAGAAAAAGAGCAAGAAAGAAAGAAAGAAAGAAAGAAAGAAAGAAAGGGGGAAGGGACAGGAACAGAGGAAGGAAGCAAGGAAACTTATGAAAGGGGAGAGTAAGAGAGGAATGAGTGAAGGGAGGGAGGGAGGGAAGAAGGTGGGAAGGAGAAAGAAAAGAAGAAATAGAAGAAGGGAAGGTAAAAGAGAGAAAGAAAAAGAGCAAGAAAGAAAGCTGCAAGCACCCCCCAAGCCCCCCAGGCCGGCTGCAACCTTTTAAAACACGCGCGCCGCTTCGCAGCTGTCTCCTGAAGCCAAACGCGGAAGTTAGCGTATGGCTTCAGGAGACAGCTCCTTGGCGCTTGTATCTCGAATTTGGGCTTGTAAGTAGAACAAAAATATCTCTCCCCTCCCAGCTCTTATCTCGAGTTGCTCTTAAGTAGAGCAGCTCTTATGTCGGGGTTCCACTGTACTGTACATCGGTGGGCATAGCCTTTCCTGCTTGAATAAACTAGTTTTTGAATGTTATACTCTATAGCCGTTAATCTTGATATCAGCAACTCGTGTCACTATCTTGTATTTATATATCTAGAGAACTTAAGAAATACAGTCATGACATTGGATACACTTCCATGAAAATTGCATTCATCAGATCATTTGATATTGCTTTAAAATCATAAATAAAGGAAATTGTAGAATGTCTTTGGATGGAAAGACATCAAATATTATTAAAGTTTGCTCTGAAAGTCTGATTTTGTGTTTTTTTTAAAAAAACCTACCTGTTACAATGGAGCCGGGGTGGCGCAGCAGGTAGAGTGCTGTACTGCAGGCCACTGAAGCTGACTGTAGATCTGAAAGTCAGCGGTTCAAATCTCATCACCGGCTCAAGGTTGACTCAACCGTCCATCCTTTCGAGGTGGGTAAAATGAGGACCCGGATTGTGGGGGAAATATGCTGGCTCTGTTAAAAAGTGCTAATGCTAACATGTTGTAAGCCGCCCTGAGTCTAAGGAGAAGGGCAGCATAAAAATTGAATAAATAAATAAACTGCAGATAGTTAATTCTTTAAACTTAAAAACTATAGAAAACAACACAAGACAATATACCACAAAAATAAGAATAAACTGGTTGGTATTCTCAGCTCAGAATGAGCCTTCCAGAAAACAGGACACCGAAGATAGTCAATACTACAGTATGTTTGCAGAGTAAAAGATATAGCAGAGAAACTTTTGAGTAACCCTGCACAACTCCACTTCCAACTTGCAAACAAGGATAATGTTGCTGGGCCCTGATTACTGACCCATATGGTTTGTATAAAGTTGTGCAGTATCCAAGAGCACACAACATTCATATGCAATCTGGGTGCTATAACTAGCAAACCAGATAAACAGCAGAAAAGGAAGGAGAGTGGCACACCATTGCCTTGCTTGCATAGAAGTCAACTTCTCACTGTTGCCGTTTCCAATTTATCAAGATTTGGGTTGACTTACTGACATGGTGTTTTATTTACTATTATTGTACTCAGCGCGCACTGAATCTCAAGTTTACATTTACATTTTTTTTAAAAAATCCAATTGAGTTTGCTTTACTGCTGAGCTTTGTATTGTTTATGATTGCATTCTGTATATTTGTTCATCACACTGTGGTTTACACTGCACAGTATGATGATCTCATTTTGCTTTCTTCGCCAAAAACCCATTTCAGCCTAGCTGCACCCATAAATAAAGTCTCAGCTTAAACTGAATAACCTTGTTAAAACATAATATCAGTGTTCCCAAAAAGTTGCTGAACAATCTGGTTCCCCTCAAATGTGCTGAACTGTAATTCACTGATTATTATATAATCTACTAGGTGGTTACAATAATTGGTCCAAACTGTTATTGTTTGGACCAATAATTGCTCTTGCTGTAATAATTGGTCCAAACTGTTCATACAAGAACAATTTGGACCAATTATTACAGCTACTGTGTTTTCCCGAAAATAAGACTCTGACTTATATTTTTTTTGAACCTCAAAATAAGCACTTGGCCTTATTTTTGGGGATTTCTTATTATATTGGGGAGCACAGAGCAAGACAGGGCTCCGCTTGCCTTCTTACCTGATTTCCAGCTCTGTCTCCCTCTCCCTAACCAGAGGAAATGGGAGGGGCCAGCTGCGCATACATTTAAATATTTTGGGGAGGGCTTATTTTCGGGGGAGGGCTTATTTTCAGAAGATGTCTTATTTTCAGGGAAATACAGTAGTAAATTGAAGGATTTCACCTAGGATTGAAGAATTCAGTTCTCTATTTTTACCAGAAATTTTCTTAATTTTAAGAGTCATTGAAGTGTGGTCCAGTCAGTTGACAAATTATTTTTTGAAATAACCACTTGATGTACAACATGCCACTTCAAATGGACAAAAATACAGAGAAAGGCTTCCAAACTGACCATGCTAAATAAAGCAGCCTTCCTTAACTGCTGCCCTCCAGTTGTGTGAAATGTAATTCCCACTATGTTCAGCCAACATAGTAATGTCAGTAATATGGAGGATGATGTTAAGATAAGGTATCGTTAAATAATATCCATGAAGTTTACAAATTCCTGTTTAAAAATACATTTTTAAATAATAGGAAAAACTCCTTATTTCCTGTTATTTCAAACAACTAGTAAGCATATATTCAACATCTTGGAGATAATTTACAGGAACCTAAATATATTAATAATTTGTATGACATTTGATGTTTTTGATGATTGTTGTATTTTTCTATTTGTATGTAGTTGATTAACTGGACCAGCAGAGGGCAGTATAAAATTGCACTAGAATTTTAAAATTGTTTTTATTGAAAGAGCTAGAAATATGATGTTAGTTAGGGTATAAAAGAACTATAATTGAATAGCATCTGCAGGAAAGGAGAAAAATTGAAATAAAATATCTTAAGTTAGGATTCCAGTCAGTGTTTCTGAGCTAAAATGTTAGAGACTTCTCAGGTATATAATCCTAAAAATATTACATTTTAAAAAATGTTTATGCTATTCAAAATATAAGTTCTGTTCAGATGTACCTATATAGAATTATAGATAAGGAAGGTGTTATTTAGATGATCAACTCCAATTCCTGCTAAGTAGAGGAATACAATTTAAAATATTCCAGATTAATTACAGTTTAGGCTTGCTTAATACTTATGTGATCCAGCCCACATTTAATCTTGCAAATAGGCATACCATGAGTACTTTTACAGATATTTTGTTAACATATTATTACTTCCAGAATTTTCCCACATCCATCAAAAAAGATATAATCAATTAAGGAAGACAAAATAAGAATGAAGAAGGTTAGGCTTCCAAGATAGTAACAGGATGATCTCTTTGTGATTTTTATTTAGACGTCATCATGACTACCTTAAATTATAGATATCAAAGAGACTACCCTAAACGTGATTCTTTGATCTCAATACAGGGGAGCAACCAGGAGCGGGCTACCATTCCCGGCCCTACCGGAACGGGCCGGCAGCGCACCCCCACAGGCACGAGCATGAGCATGGTTTCCAGGGTTTTTTTGCTTCTGCGCATGCGCAGAATGGGCAAACAAATGCACACTCGCCACTGCCCACCGCCGCTTGCCCCTCTACTGCCCGCTTGCTGTGCTCGCCTCTCGCTCTTGGGGTGAATGGCAGCAGCATGGGCGGTGGGTAGGCAACGCAAGAGGCGAGAGCAAGAGGCAAACGGCAGGAGAAGGCAATGCTCGCGGCAGGGCAGGCGTAGGTCCGGGGAAGCGCCAGTGGCGTGTGCACGCCCTGCATCGCCATGGGTGCTAGCCTATGTGCTACATGGCCGCCACCGAAACGGCGTTCCCTACCGTTGAGGCTGGGGCCCACCACTGGGAACAATCCAGGAGGCAGTTAGAGTCAAAGTGGTGTCAAACTTCCAGAATTTTTATTGGACATACCTTAAAACATATAACTGGATTTTAAATAGATAATTCTTGCCTAGAGTCACCTCAGTGAGATGGGTAATATAGAATTATACAGATATTGATGTCTGCCTTGAAAAGTAGTACCGAACCTCTCAAAGGTTTGCTGTGTGAGATTTGTGAGGTGCTTTTATTGCTATATCAAGGTGGTTCAGTATATAAAGTAATAGTAATAGCATTAAGTAAGTGAATTATTTCTATAGTTCCATTTGCCAACTTCTTTGCAAGGTACACTAATAAGCAATGAATTTCAATAAGGGAATGGGATACTATCATTTCTTTTTCTCTGATTCTGGGATGGAACATTTCCATGAAAATAATATTTAATTAGCCAAGACTGCAGAACAATCCAGTTTGCTTCTATTTAGTCCCTCCCTTTAGGCAAGCTAGGTAATTATATGTATTATGTGCAAAATGAATAGGTGTGAATTGAACATATTTTACTAACATTCATTCTCATGTTAGAGATAGTCTGAGTTATAAAACAATTATAATTACACAAAAGATGTTTCTGAAACCTGTGATATGGTATTTTTATGCAAATGGAAATGTTTACATTTAAATCTCATTTGAAAGAAGAGACGCCTCAAGAAAATATACAAAATGATTTTTTCAAAAACCTTGTGTTCTAATGATTGTAGCAACATAAACACACAATTAAATTGCAAGACCCAAACACTGACCTAGCAAAGACTGTGAAAGGAATTGACAAGAAGTTAATAGCTCAATATAAAGAACAATGTTTAAAGAGTACAGTACTGGAAAAATAAGTGAAGATGTGTGTTATTTGAAAAACATCCTCTAATTCTGCACAATTTCAGAAAATAACAACACAAAATATATAATTACATTTTGGGGATGTGTTTGTTTTCCATAAACTGATAATAGTGTGATGAAACAATTAGAAGACAAGTATGTTCCAGATGTAAAGACTGCATTCTTCTAACAAGAGGAAAAAGCCCCACGCAAGTTTAAATTAAAACTTTAAATATTAAATGTAAATTTAGACCTGAAGTACTAAATTTAATAATTAATCCATCAAGGAAAATCAGAATTCATATTCAGTTGTTTCCTAATTGTTTATTCATTCAATTGCTAAAAAATATAGTTTTTTTTAAAAAAAAATCAGGTTATAATTTGATACATTGATTTTTTTGCATTTGCCTACTGGCATTTTTGGGGTACTATGCCAAATTTTAAAGAGTTCTGGTGTTTCTAGGAAAATTATTTTAAACACCAGTGACAATCACCATCTGCCACTCATTATAAAAGCCATCCATTTTGTAAGACTGATCCTTGGTACTCTCTGAGCTTGGTTGTTCTCAACAGTAGGGGGAGCTAGTCTCCATGAATGGGTGGACTTTGTCTGCAACCAACCAGGACTGAGTGTGCCAACTATAAAAATTGCCCTTCACATAGATTATCCCTCTTTCTGACTCAGTCCGAATCCAGGATGCGTGCTTTGATTCCAGGAATCCATCCTAAGAGATACTCATGGTCTTTTTCATCCATCCGTCCTTGGAGACTTGCATCCACCACTCAAATCATAAGTACCGTTCCCCCTGTGAGCTCCCCAACATCTGGCTTTATGGTTGGGTTGTGGTCCTCTTGGACATTAGCCTAGCTGCCGCTCGTGCCTCTAGCTGAAGCCCGTAAGGATCTCCATTGTTCCGGCTGAGAGAGGGGGAAAGTGAGATGCAGCCCAGGGAAGCTGCATCTGATGGATTCGGAGGAGATCAAGCTTTCTCTGATTGTTTTCGGGTTCGTCACAATCTCCTTTTGCGCGGCCTGATATAGAAGGGAGCTCTCGGTGCCATTCTGTGGCTGCCCAGCTTACCACTGAACAGCTAAGGGCCAGAATTAACAGCGCTAATGGGACAGCTCTCAAGCCCTCCAAGCTTCCATTGTTACAGAAAAGAGCTTCAAATGCCGCTTTTTGGTTCCTGTGGTCGCCCGCTTCACCACTAAACAGCTGGCATCCCCCCCAGCGTGATTCCGCTCTTTATAAGGAGCAGATCCAGGACAGGACCTTTAGGGGTAAATGGCCCTTTTCAGGTGCGCAGTGGCAATTTGGAATCCTGTGATGGTTGCCTTGCCTTTTCCCCTTTTGTTCTTGTTTACTCCTCCTTTTGCTTGTGCTAGTCCCGATTGTCTTATGACTCTTTGTTTGCTTGTTAGCAGCCTTTTCACACTTACCTGCTGGGTGCTGCGGGCTCCCAGGAAAGCAAACATCAAGTGGCCAGACAGCTGGAGCTGGCAGCAAGCGGCATGGCCTATTAATGAAATGTCTGTAAGAAAACAACCAAGCTCAAAGAGCATCAAGGAGCCCTCATTTCATCTCTGAGTTACAAATATTCTCCTTTATTGATTTTTGGAAGACTTTTTCAGAGCAGATCTTAGCTCAGTCAATACTCTAAATGTATCTTTCACAGTTACATCATCTTCAGCAGTCTCCACTCACAGTATTGCATCGGTTATTGTGGCTGTAATAGAAGGGAGAGGATTTGCTAGAGGCGAAGTGGGAATGGCAAGTATTGACCTAAAAAATCCAGAAGTAGTACTATCCCAGTTTGCTGATAATACAACATATACCAAGGTAAAATCTGAATATTATAATCTTCGTGATATAAACAGCTAAAATATTTGCACTGAATTAGCAGAATTGTGTATAGCCATTGTTCTGGCCAATTACATTAGGATTCTAAATTTTTCTGATTGCTTTTTATTGACATTGGAATTGAACTTGGTTGATTGCAAAATCATTATAAAACTGAATGTGCCAAGTCCAAATAAACATATTGTTAGATATATTGATTTACAGGTAGCAGTAACAATAAATCATAATCATAGAAAATAGTGGTTCAATAGCACCTGCTCATCCAACAAGATCTAGTAAAATGATGGCGAACCTTTTTTTCACGGGTGCCGAAAGAGCATGGGTGCACGTTATCGTGCATGCGCGAGTGCCCACACCCATAATTCAATGCCTGGACAGGGTGAAAACGGCTCTCCCCCGGAGGCCCTCTAGAGGCCAGAAATGCCTTGTTTCCCAACTTCTGGTGGGCCTAGTAGACTTGTGTTTCGCCCTCCCCCCCAGGCTCCAAAGGCTTCCCTGGAGCTGGGGAGGGTAAGACCACCCTCCACCCACCTCTCCTGGAGGCTCTCTGGAAGCCAAAAATGCCCTCCCAGAGTCTCTATGCTAGCCAAAAATCAACTGGCCGGCAAACACATGCACATTGGAGCTGAGCTAGGCAACAGCTTGCGTGCCAGCAGATATGGCCCTGGTGCCACCTATGGAACCCATGCCATAGGTTCGCCATCACTGATCTAGTAGAAAGGGCTCCTTCCATATTCCTTTGTTCAGGAAAGGCCATTAACAGAGACCAATTGCTGTACCTTTTCTATATAACAGCTTCTTCCCAGTTATCCGAATTCCCCTACAACTGTCTAAGAAGGCCGTTATAACATGGTTAGTATGACAACTTCTTCTCCAACTAATAAATGGGACAGACTTCTTTTTTGTTATGTGTGTCAGAAATAAGGGAAATTTATGGAAGGCATATTTACCTTAGTACTGCCTGACAGAATGCTGAAACATTAATCTGGGGTTATAGTCAATGGGAGCACAACAACCACATTTTATGAACAAATCTAGTAGCTGTTTTCATCACATGGAAATGTTTGTCTTTGCTTTGTTCCAAAATAATTGTTAAAGCCTGCTTAACATTTGGTGATTGGCCAGACTTGACTGGATGTTCCCATCTTCCTAAGGAAAACCGAGTTTATAGATATGTAATAAACTCTCAGTCTTTCCTGCATATATTGCCCTTAGTATCTGTCTAGATGCAGAAATACGTTTTATTTTACTGGTATTATATAAGTAAATACAATATTTTTTAAAAAAATAAAGCTATGTGTTCTGAACATTATTCAAACAGACCTTTTTAACTAAACTGTCTTGTACATTTTCTAGGTTATCACCAAACTCAGGATTTTAACACCCTTAGAAATAATAATGTCAAATACTGCCTGTGATTCAGGAAATGCAACAAAACTGTACACTTTGGTAGCAGAAAATTTCAAGGTATGTTTCAAACTCCTTACTAGTTTATTTTTAAACATTAAACCATAGTTATTTCCTGATTATAAGCAAAGGATATAAGCCTTGGCTTATATCCAGATCTGGAGGCCCTCCAGCTGGAAGGCAGGAAGTAGAAATTCATTATCCATTTATTGTTTCATTACATTATGTAAAAAGATATAAATAAATGTATCTCAAGGATAGCATTTCTACATTAGATTTAAATACATCTGAACTTGCACCTAGTTTTCTCTGATTTAGAAAGACAAGCCTGATAATCTTATGGCTCCTGAAGTACCTTTCCAAGGGCCATAATTTAATATTGTCTCTGTGTGAATAGAAATAAAATAATAATCAAATGGCTATAAATAGCCATAATATAGCTGTAATAAAAATGAAGTTCCTTTTTCTCTTAGTCATTTATCTATGATATGCCAGATCAATGCTTTTATTTGGGATTACCTTATATCCTAGATAATAAATCTTTCACAAGCATACTAGCCTTGCACTGTAGAATAATATTTTAATTTCATAGGTCACCTTCCTTTCTTTTTTTTGATTTGTATTATAAAAAGAAAAAGAAGATATAAAATAGTGCTCTATTTTTCCAGCAATGACCAAGTCACAGTGTCCTAGTGTCCTTTCTGTGTTATTTCTTCAAAATGTCCCTTATCTTTTCAATCTGCATAGTGCATATCTTAAGTCTTTATCTGACTAGCAATTCAACTTCCCCCAAGAATAATCCCACACATTCTGGACCAGGTATTCCTCGACTTACAACTATAACTGTAAGTTGTAGCAGTTGTTAAGCAGGTCACCCCACGACCATGCCCAATTTTACAACCTTCCCAACCCCTGAGTGGTTGTTAAGTAAATCACTGTGTGTATTAACCAAACACTATGATTGTTAGGTGAATGCAACAAACATTAAGGAATCCATTGTCTACAATGGGTGGGGATGGGATGGAATGGGGTGGGGTGTTAGTTTGTTTTGTTTTTGCTGGAAACCAAAAGTAAACCCCCGTTTCTGGCAAAAAAAAGAAGAAGTCACAAATCGTGCTGCAAAATGGTCGTAAATGTAGACAAGCTGCCAAATCCCAAAATATTAATGCATTATCACAGGGTGGGGGATGAGGTGACCATCAGAACTTTGAAACATGGTTGTCAGTAGCCCTGGGAAATTCGATTGTAATTTCAAACATCAAAGATATCATGAGTTCCTTGGGAATTGTAAGCAACAATAACACTGGAGCAGAAAACAGGATGGGGAATTGTTCTCAACTTTTCCTATGCCTAGGCAAGATAATCTTGTGTTCTGCCTCAACTTAATCGTATTTGTACAATAATAATTTCTCTTAAAAAGAAATGCAATTGTAAGTGCATGCTAGAACTGTCTCCTATGAGTTGCATAAATATAGACAATCACTATAAATCAGCAAAGGTAATATGTACATCTGAATCAATCCGATAGCAAATTTCTATTTTGCCTTTTATCAGTATTTGACTCTAAACAACTTAGTTTTTATTACTTTTAAATATTGGTAATACGTTACAACTGTTTTTTGTAATGATGCCTTTGCTTCTTTTTCAGAATGTGACTTTTACCACAGTCCAGAGAAAATATTTTAATGAAACCAGAGGTTTGGAATACATTGAACAATTATGTACACCAGAATTCAGCACTGTTTTAATGGAAGTTCAGTCCAAGTATGTATGTTTTAATCTAAAAAATAATTCATTCCCTTTAATTTACTGTATTGTTGATCATTTTTCAGTTAGTAACCTGAGAACACTATCTATAAATCTTCTTTGCCTTCTATTTGATTCAATAAGTATTTTTAAATATAACATCACGGGATTGACTTTGACCCAAGTTGTATTTTATACTGAAATGGATCCAAGGAACATGAATAAAAGCTCCAGTAGTTGACTTTCTGTAGGCCTCTTGGAACCATAAAAAACCATGGGATGTGATATTTATTTATTTATTAGATTTGTATGCTGCCTTTCTCCAAGGACTCCAGGCGGCTAACAGCATATAATATAACAATACAATACAATGGCAAATCTAATTAAATTTAAAATTACAATCTAAAAATCCAATATTTAAAAACAATCATACCAGTTCAGTCATACAACATACAACACAACAGCTTTACATCTCACCCCATGTCCAGTCAACGAAGCAGTGGAAGTGATGTGCCGGTGTCTGGAGGCTGTTGGGGCCTGGATGGGTGTCAACAGACTCAAACTCAACCCGGATAAGATGGAGTGGCTGTGGGTTTTGCCTCCCAAGGACAATCCCATCTGTCCGTCCATTACCCTGGGGGGGAATTATTGACCCCCTCGGAGAGGGTCTGCAACTTGGGCGTCCTCCTTGATCCACAGCTCACATTAGAGAACCCTCTTTCAGCTGTGGCGAGGGGGACGTTTGCCCAGGTTCACCTGGTGCACCAGTTGCGGCTCTGTCTGGACCGGGACTCATTGCTCACAGTCACTCATGCCCTCATCACCTCGAGGTTCGACTACTGTAATGCTCTCTACATGGAGCTACCTTTGAAAAGTGTTCGGAAACTTCAGATCGTGCAGAATGCAGCTGCGAGAGCAGTCATGGGCTTACCTAGGTATGCCCATGTTTCACCATCACTCCGCAGTCTGCATTGGCTGCCGATCAATTTCCGGTCACAATTCAGAGTGTTGGTTATGACCTTTAAAGCCCTTCATGGCACTGGACCAGAATATCTCCGAGACCGCCTTCTGCCGCATGAATCCCAGCGACCGATTAGGTCCCACAGAGTGGGCCTTCTTCGGGTCCCGTCAACTAAACAATGTCGGTTGGCGAGCCCCAGGGGAAGAGGCTTCTCTGTGGCGGCCCCGACTCTCTGGAACCAACTCCCCCCAGAGATTAGAATTGCCCCTACTCTCCCTGCCTTCCGTAAACTCCTTAAAACCCACCTTTGCCGTCAGGCATGGGGGAATTGAAACACCTCCCCCGGGCATGTACAATTTATGCATGGTATGTTTGTGTGTGTGCTTGTTAGTAAATGGGGTTCTTTTTAAATCTTTTTAAATGTTTTAAATTTATTTGGATTTGTCATGAATTGCTGTGTCTTGCTGTGAGCCACCCCGAGTCTGCGGAGAGGGGTGGCATACAAATCTAAATAAATAAATAAATAAATAAATAAATAAATAAATAAGTAAATAAGTAAATAAGTAAATAAGTAAGTAAGTAAGTAAGTAAATAAATAAATAATCAATCAATCAATCAATCAATCAATCAATCAATCTCATTTCGTTGGCCAGAGGGCTGAGACCTAATTGCTCCAAGCCTGGCGACATACGTGAGTCTTAAGTCTCTTATGGAAGGCGAGGGTAGGGGAAGTGCGAATCTCCAGGGGGAGCTGATTCCAGAGGGCCAGGCCCCTCACAAAGAAGGCTCTTCCCCTAGGCTCCGCCAAGTGACATTGTCTGGCTGACGGGACCTGGAGACGGCCAGCTCTGGGACCTAATTGGTCTATGCAAGATATGCAAGAATACAGTGAACATGCTGGATAATCAACAAATGAAAGCTTTTATATTTCCTAGTTTAGTTTGGATTCAACCATTATTTTGTAATTATTTCCCCAGCAGATGATTCATTTACTAATTACTCTCCTTTCCTTTTGCTATCATCATGATTGTGTCTTAATTTGTACGATAATATCATTGTCAGGTGCAACAAATCAGGAACCATGGTTGTTGAAAAGATTACAAGTTTATTCCATGCTACTCCTAAATAAGAATCTGAAGTACTAGCAGTCAAGGGAAATTGTGGGATAGGTAAGAGTCAGTGTAGTTCAAGACTGATCTTGGATCTCTTGTGGATGCAAAGGGTCTCCAAACAGATGGTGTACTTGGGTTCAGCCTGGTCATCTACTACATCGATTCTGCAAAATAATAATAATTAGCTTATTAAGCTTATATTAACCCTTATTCTCACTCACTGGGTGAGATTTATAAGTATCAGTTTCAATGTTAAACTAAGTTCAGTGGGACTAAATTTGATTTTAAAAGCTCAGCTATACTGAACTTCCAAGTGAATATAATTAGGACCTCTGGTTAGCTAGTTCTTAAATAATTGTAGCAACATTAAAAAAACATATTTATTTCCATATAGTTTTCCCAAGTGGTTGTATTCATGACAAAAAAACAGAACATTTTCAGTCTGCTACCTCAGTTTCTTAAGAACTATGAATTGTGATCTTTAGCTGATGTTTAACAGGTCTATCTGGAATTTGTTTCCCAGTAGAGTCAATATTATTTCTCTCAAGTGGAAAACCATAATATAAAGCAGGGATTGTAAAACTATGGGTCAGTCTAGAGGGAGATCACAAAGCCAAAATTAGTCTACAAGGGAAGTGATGGTTACAGGGCCAATAGAATGGAAGAAAATGTGTAGCAGAGCTGGATCCAAGACCAGAAGGGCTTAGGAGCAGAGTCAGGGTATCTGTGGGCAGAAGGTGTCAAGAGAAGAACAACTTGTGGCTGGTCTTGCAGAAGAGAGATCTGAAATTATTGAACATCTCACTAGGTTACGGTTTCCACTTTTCCTTTGAGAGGCAATTTGGATCTGTTGTCCTCTTCTACCTAAATCCTTAATGCTTGCTGATATATAAATACATACCAAACCATATTTTGTTAGCTGAACTCAGTGATGTATATGCTTGTTTTGATCTGAATGCAGAAATTGATTGGGAATGTGCTGGCTACAAACTAACTGGAAATTACCTATATTAATTGCATATCATTGTTCATAACATCCAATGCTGTTGCCTAACCTTTTAAAAATAATAGCATCGATGTTTTTAAACAGCATTGTGTTTTGATATTGTTATTTTATGATTTTATGTTATGCCACCCATAGTACTGTGAAATGGATGATCATATAAACATGATTTATGAATAAAATTAATTTTCCAACACGATCAAAATTCTATATCTATCATCTATCTCAGTGATTTTCAACCTTGTTTGAGCTGCGGCACATTTTTTACATATACAAAATCATGGGGCACATTGAGCCGGGGTGGGGGGAGAGAGTGGGGGGGCTAAAAAAAGTTTGGACAAAATTTTTTATCTCTCTCTCTTCCTCCCTTTCACTCTATTTCTCTCCCTCTTTATCTCTCTTCCTTTCTTCCCCTATCTGTCCATCCCTCTTTCTTTCTCTCTTCCTTGCTTCCTCTCTTTTTTGCTTTCTTTCTATCTCTACCTCCTTCCCTGCCTCTCTTTCTCTTGCTTTCTTTCTCTCTCGTTCTCTTGCTTTCTCTCTTTCTTTCTTTCTTTCTTTCTCTCTCTCTCTCTCTTTCTTTCTCTCTCTCTTTCTCTCTCTCTTGCTTTCTTCCTCTCTCTCTTGCTTTCTTTTTCTCTCTCTCTCTTTCTCTCTCTCTTTCTCCCTTGCTTTCTTTCATTCTCTCTCTCTTTCTCTCTTGCTTTCTTTCTCTCTCTCCTGCTTTCTTTCTCTCTCTCTTGCTTTCTTTCTTTGTCTTGCTGAGCTTCGCGGCACACCTGACCATGTCTCGCGGCACACTAGTGTGCCACGGCACACTGGTTGAAAAACACTGATCTATCTTATAAACTATGCATAAGTCATTTTTATTTTTTTAGTTTTATGTCTTCTTTTGAGGAAGTTTTTATTCTCCTTGAGTGTTGAGTTCCTTAGAAATATTCTGGACTATATCCACAGTTTTCTATTCTACCTTAAATGTATTTATTTCACTTTTATCTCCTCTTTAAGACATGTAAAGTACGATTTAGGATACCTGATCATAAATGGCATCAAATAAGAGTTGATTGCTATGCCAACTCAGTGATATTCATATCTGGAGATGGATTTGAATTGATCTTTTCATATTTAAGTGCAACATTCTAGAAAAATATGCAGTTCATTGAATACTTTAATGTATGCATACATTTTCTAAACTGGAAAAACTCCAATCGGATACTATCCAGATTGTTTCTACCTGTCATTACATTGATACTATTTTACTTATTATGATGTCTGTGGTGACAGATGCTTTTTGAAAATTATCTGATTGTCCACAAGGAAATTGTAAGATTACTGTAGAATGAAAAAAAATTGCAAATTTGCTTGCTAAATGGAAATTATTTATTTGGATTTTTATCATATTTGCTTTTGAAGAGAGCAATAGCATTTAGATGTATATACTGCTTTACAGTGCTTTACAGCCCTCTCTAAGTTTATTAAGCATATTGTCCCCAAAAATCTGGATCTTCATTTTACCAACCTTGGAAGAATGGAAGGCTGAATTAACCTTGAGCTGTTTAGAATCACTCCTTGAGTGAGCAATAAGTTAGCCTGCAGTACTGCATTCTAACTACTGCACCACCAAGATCCTGATCAGATCAAGATTCTATTCAGAATTTCTGGAAAGTCCTTTGTTTAATTAAGTAGTAACCTTAGGGCAGGGATATCAAACTCAATTTCGTTAAGGGCTGCATCAGGGTTGTGTTTGACTTCAGACAGGCAGGGTGGGTATGGCCAGCCCGACTTCACTTGTGTCAGGGGCGCCTGTGGTGGCCCAACACTCTACCAGTGAAAATGAGCTCCGTTTTCAGCTGCAACAGCCTCCTGCAACACTCTGCCTGCAAAAACGGAGCTCACATGCCAGCTCTGTTTTTACTAGCAGAAACACTGCAGGCCGGTCCTTTGCTGTTTCCAGGCCAGCCACACAGGCCAGATCTAAGCACTCTGTGGGCCATATACTTCCCCCAGGTCTTCAGTTTGATACCCCTATCTTAGGGGTAATCCAATCTGGGTGGAAATTTCTAACAACCATGGAGATTTATATGCAGCTTTCTTTCCTTCAGATTTTGTCTTTCAAAATAAAAATACATTTTTATTTTCCAAAAGTCAATAGTAATCAGTTTTGTAATAAATCTACAAAAAGCTTCCATCTCATGTGAGAGCTAGTGTTATGTAGTAATTAATATGGACCCAGCACTGAAGAGATTGCAGTTCAGGTTCACTCTCAGTGGTGGAAGCTCAATGAGAGGCTTTGGACCAATCAGTCTCTCAGATCAACTTGTATTGCAGGGTTATGGTTGTAAAAAAAAAAGGTGTATAATCATTTTAAGGTCCTGAAGAAAAGCCAAGATATACATCCAATAAATAGATAAAACAAATTATCCATGTGATATTTTCAGTATTATTCCTAGCAAAATTAGTGGCCCTAAATCTTAAAAGCTATGATTATAATTACATAATTATGCAATGCATCATTTAAATTGTATTTTCATTCATTTGATTATCATTTCTTAGGTATTACTGTCTTGCAGCTGTTGCTGCCTTGCTGAAGTATGTTGAATTCATTCAAAATTCAGTTTATGCACCTAAGTCACTTAAGATTAGTTTCCATGGAAGTGAACAAACAGCAATGATTGATTCAACATCAGCCCTGAATCTTGAATTAATTACTAACAATAGAGATCCCAGGTAAGATATTTTTGTTTCAAATTCTAAACATATGTGACAGAATTTGAGAATATACGTATGTCTGTGCTTTAAAGTTAGTGAATGTATATTTTCAGTCATTAAAATGTTTAAAGAAAGATGATAGAACATAAAAAAAGGCAAATGTTTCCCTATTCAATCATGTCCAACTCTGGGGCATGGTGTTTATCTTCATTTCTTGGCCAAGGGAGCCAGCATTGTCTGAAGACTATGGTATTTCCACGGTCATGTGGTCAGCATGACTATATGCCAAAGGTGCATGGAATGCTGTTACTTTCTCACCAAAGATCAAGAGGTAGCTCTATGCTGAAACATCTTTGAATCCAAAGAATGAAAAAATGCACGTATTCAGACATTACGCTTAAAGAATCAGTTAAGGTAGGTAACAGGGTTTTCATCATGGATTGTGTGACCTGGAGGCCCTCTGGAAGCTGGAAATGGCCTGGTTCCAAACTTCTGGTGGGCCCAATAGCTCGTGTTTCACCCTCCCCAGGCTCCAAAGGCTTCCCTGGAGCTGGGGCAGAGTAAAAACGTCCTCCCTCATCCCCCTGGAGGCTCTCTGGAAGCCAAAACCGCCCTCCCAGAGCCTCTGTGCAAGCCAAAAATCAGCTGGCCAGCACACACATGCCTGTTGGAGCTGAGCTACGGCAACAGCTTGCATGCCAGCAGATATGGCTCCGCGTGCCACCTGTGGCACACATGCCATAGGTTTGCCATCACTGCTCTAGATCTTCAGAACTGAGGAAATCTAAAAAAGCTCATGATAAAAATCCCAGGTTCTAGAATACTGCATCTCTGCTAATATACCAAGGAAGAATGCATATGTTTGGATTCATAAATGACCACCTGAATCACATTTATATAAGCAACCAATTATTTAGTGTTTTTTTTTAAAGAAAATACAATTTTTATTAAAGGTTTTAAAAGCAATTAGTTCTTATTATTGCCTTTAAAACCAATTGTTTAGTTTTAATGATACATATAAAAGAAGGGAAATTGGTATAATAAAATTGGATAACAATTTCCCCCACACTATCCCTCCATTTGATTGATTTTATTCCGCATTTCATTAAATAGCCTGCATTTGATATTAGCTACAGAGCTTATCAAGATTTTAGGAACTGTTGTCTTACTCATAAAACCTTAATCGGGTCTGAACCATCAGGATCAACCATTTGTGATTAGAACTAGACTTCCTAGGGGATAACTATAATCAACAATGGACCAGAGACAGTTTTATTCTAGTATCATTGCTATTTGTTTTTTTCAAAAAGGTGGTTGGATGGTTTTCATTTCCTCTGCTTAGTAAGTTTATAATAGCTATCTAAATTTAAACATTTAAGTCGCTATTTAAACTGTTTAGCTGCTTTAATTATTCATCTGAGTACAATTCAGGACACCCAGCCTTTAGTGAATGGGGAAGGAATTGTTTATTCAGCTCAATAAATTGTTTATTGAGTTGGAGGTTCTGCATTTTCAATTTCCTCATTACCTGAAAATGAGAAGAAGCTATCTCAGTTGAGTCCATTGAAAAGCCTCTAAATAATCAAGGGTCGAGACTTTCTTACCAGCAAATGGTTCCCTTTCTCTTACATTAAGCAACAATTCAACAAGCAACAATAACTTGGTACTAATAAAGGAAAATAGCTCAGGTTGAAATGAGAGGTCCTTGGTGGTCTCTGAGCTCATTTGTTTTTTTTGCAGACATTTCATTACCCAAACTAGGTAATCACGATCAAAAGCACTGATATTACCTATTTTGGGTAGTGCAATGTCTCCTAGCAAACAACCAGGCTCAGAGAGCACCAAGCACTTTTCACAGCGACTTGGGTCAGAAGAATTGGAAAGTTGTATACTGTATTTCCCCCACTCTTACAGTACTATACTCTTGCAAAACAACTTGGCTTTTCTACACACCATCTGAATACATGTGCCAATGTCTATATTTAAATCAGCCAAAGTAACATTGTTAATATAGTGGCAATTCCTTTTTTAAACAATGTGTGCAGTGGCTTTGATTTTTCAGGTATTATCTGCTATGAATTGCTTTGCAAAAATAGTTGACAGGGTCATTTCGGTTAGAGATGGAATAATCTCTGTGTTGTTAAATATTAAATGTACAGGTTTCCAGATATTAAACTGTTGTATAGAGAAATCTTGTTTCTTTACAGAATAGTCTTAAACCTTTGGGAAGCTTTGAGTTTTGTGTTTGGAACAAGTATTGTTGTGGTATGTTGAAAATATGAATACTGTATTGTAAAGAGAGATAGACTTCAAGAAAAGCAACTAGCTACAATTGTTGAGATATTGTCATCTGTCTCAAGATGATTTTGATAATGGAAAAATAACTTTTGAGTGTTCTGCTATTGTTCTTAATTTGGGGTCAGGATAACTCCATCTTCAGTTATTTCACTTTCTATGGGATTGAAAATCTTACAACTGCAATTGAACTCAAAATTTCTGTTGCTAAGTAAGACGGTGAATGTTGCCCCATTTTATTATTTCCCTTGCCATCGTTATTAAATTATTAGCACAATTGTTAAGTAAATCTGGTTTTTGCATTCACTCAGAAAATCGCAAAAGGTGATCACATGACCCCAAGACATTGCAACCAATATAAATATGAGTCAGTCAAAATTTTGATCACCTGACCATGGCAACACTGCAGCAGTCATAAATATGAAAAATGGTCATGTCACTTTTTCAATTGTAACTTCGAATGGTCACTAGATGAACTGTCGTAAATCAAGGATTACCTGTACTGTTAGTCTTCTGCCCTTTAGGAAGTCTAATATGCAATAATTTGCCTTCTGGATGGAAACTTTTCTCTCTGAATTTATTGCTGTCACCTAAGACCTCTTTTACCACTAAATGGGATCTGCCAGTTTCTCATCCTTAGAAATTTTGATGGCGTGAATGAATGGTGACCCACATATTTCACACACTACATTCTGTCAGCAATTGGCCATGATACTTTTCATTCTCTTTTGTTTGTTTGTTTTAAGTAGGATATGTGCATTAATCAATCTGGTTAATATTATCTTTACTAAAACACAAAATATTTACATATAGTTACTACCTTGCTTAAAATGTAGCCGATGGCTATGAGGAGTTATAAACCTATTGAAGTAGACCCAGAGACAGGGTTTTGAGCAATCGGTACTTTTATTCAGCTCAGAGAACAAGTGACAGCTCAGCAAGGTAAAGTGACAGTTCAGCGAGTACCGACTGGCTCTGCAGGGAGAAACCGCTTCTTTTATACTTTTGCGGTTCCCGCCAAAGCGAGAGCCGGCCGCGTCTGAGCCAATCAGGAGCGACTTCCTGCTTGGGCTCAGACAGCGCTGGAAAAGAGGAACAAACTATTTACAGCGTTACAAGGTAGCCATTCCAGGATACAACACCCCTCCCCTCATAGTTGGACTCATCCATCAAGAAAGCCACGTGACGAAGTCGTCCAATCGGTGAGGCCTTCGAGGCTCTCGCGCTGACCTGCGCAGTCCATTTTCTCCTTCGCCACTGACTGTGGAGGATGGCTCGCCGCTGCTCTCCCGGTGCGGCGGACTTGGCCTGGCGGGCCCAACGAAGGCCTCGGAGGACGAGGATGGCTCGGCGTCGCTGGATGGTTCCCCCTGGCCCGATAAGTCTCTTTGCGTGTTTCTTAGTTCGGGCAATGTACAAAAGTCTGTTGAAGGGGGAGAGTCCGAGTCAGCGGGTTGTTGCAATTGGTTTTCAGTTCGTTTCCGAATGTGGTCTATGTGTCGTTTCCACAAACGACCATCCTCCAGTTTAACAATATAAGTCTTGGGTGCGTTTTGCTTAACAATAATTCCCTTCATCCAGTTTACATTTCCATCAAAGCATTTTACATATACATTTTGACCCAAATACATTTCTCTTTCTGGTTTCATGCACATTTGGTTATTATTCACACAGAACCTTGGGTTTAACCTGTCTAATGGTGACCTCAACTTTCTCCCCATCAATAACTCTGCAGGACTTACATGTGTGTGCGAGTTAGGGGTAATGTGCTGGGTTAATAAGAATTGGTCCAAGTTCTGTTGCACATCTCCAGGGCCTGACCTGTGCAATGCCTCCTTTGCCACCCTTACGTAACGTTCTGCCAACCCGTTAGCCCAGGGCGAGTAAGGCGAGATGAGGGCATGTCTGACCCCTAGGCCATCTAGGAATAATTCGAATTGCCTGGCTGTTAGTTGTGGTCCATTGTCAGACACTAATAGATCAGGGCAACCATGGGATGCAAACAGTCTGCTCAATACCTTGATAGTGGCACTTGTGGTTATGTTGTTCATTGCTATTATTTCCAACCATTTGGAGAAAGCATCAACCACTATTAGGAAGTACTGAGACCCCACTGGGCCAGCAAAATCAATGTGGATCCTAGACCAAGGGCCAGCAGGCTGTTCCCACTCAGCCGGAGTTGTTTTGGGGGGACTGGGCCTAGACTCTTGGCACGGGTCACACTTTGAAACCCAACTTTCAATATCAGCATCAAGCCCTGGCCACCATAAATGCCCCCTTGCTAGGCTCTTCATCCTGACAATCCCAGGATGGCCCACGTGTAACATTTTGAGTACCTTTTCCCTTAGGCGTTTGGGGATGATCACTCTATCCCCCCACAGCAAACAACCTTTTACATATGATAATTCAAGCCTTTTGTTCTTAAAATCACACAATTCAGGTTTAACAATATCATTTTGCCATCCCTTTAGAACACAGTTCACCACTTGTTTAAGGATTTGGTCTTGCTGCGTGTGTGCAGCTACCTCTTTTGCTGTGGTTAGTGGGTTTTCCTCGAGTTCTATCATTAGCACATCTGTGGCAGGAACAGGGTCTTCTACCAAGTCTGCTATGGGGCATCTGCTGAGGCCGTCTGCATGATTGATTTCCTTCCCCCCCTTGTGGGTGAGCTCATACTGATACCCTGAGAGGAAAAGGGCCCATCTGATTAGTCTTGGAGACATAAAAGGTGGAGTGGGCTTGTTGGGGGCTAGCAGGCCTAGTAGGGGTTTGTGGTCAGTGACTAGCTCAAAGCTTCTCCCAAAAATGTAATTGTGAAACTTCTTTACCCCTGCCACTAATGCTAGAGCCTCCTTGTCTAACTGGCTATAATTCCTCTCTGTGCTGGTCATGGTTCTTGAAAAGAATGCTATTGGGGCCTCTGTCTTATTCGGTAGAACGTGAGCTAAGACTCCTCCTATGCCGTACGGCGAAGCGTCGCACGTGAGCCTAATGGGTAGTGAAGCACTATATTGGACTACTACACTTTTAGAAGTTATTAAATTTTTTATTTGAGAAAAAGCTTCACGTTCAGTTTTCCCCCATGTCCAGCGGGCTTCCTTCTGGAGTAAACGATGGAGAGGCTCTGCTACTGTTGCCTTCTGCTTTAAAAAAACGGAATAAAAATTAAGGAGGCCCAAAAATGCCTGCAACTCATTCTTATCTTGTGGCTCTGGGGCTTCTCTAATTGCTCTCAGCTTCTCTGTTGTGGGGTGGATACCTTCCTTATCTATTTTATACCCAAGGAATTCAACACTGTCAGTTCCCCAGACACATTTATCAGGCTTGATTCGTAACCCTTTGTCCTGTAGCCTCTTAAGTACTTCCCTTATTCTTTTGTTCACTTGCCCCTGGTTTTCCCCTGCAATTAAGATGTCATCAAAATATGGAATTGCCCCATTTACCCCTGACAATAGGCGTTCCATGATGCTCTGGAATATTCCTGGGGCTATGCTTACCCCAAACTGTAACCTCGTGCATTTGAAAGCCCCCCTGTGTGTTACAATCGTTTGGGCGTTTGCTGTTTGTTCATCGACCGGAAGCTGCTGGTAAGCCTGGGCCAGGTCGATCTTTGCGAACCTTTTTCCCTCCCCCAGGGAGTGTAAGAGTTGTTGCACGACCGGGATGGGGTAGGGGTGGTGTTGGAGTGCCTTATTCAAGGTTGATTTGTAATCAGCGCAAACTCTTAAAGAGCCATCTGGCTTCAATGGTGTCACTATGGGAGTTTCCCATGGCCCCTGTTCCACAGGGACCAAAATACCTTGACTAATGAGTTTGTCCAGCTGCATGTCCAGCTTGGGGAGAAGCGGAAGGGGAACCCTGCGAGGTTTCAGTCTGACCGGTGGGACCTTTGGGTCGATAGAGAAAGATATAGGGGGTCCCTTATACAATCCCAAGGTGGGGCTGAACACTTCAGGGAACTCTTTCACAAAGTTAGGCATATTATCACAGTTTACATTACACACACCCGAAATTTCGATCCCCAACGGTTCCATCCACGCTAGACCCAGCAGGGAGTGTTTGGCCCCCGTCACAATAAGCATGGGAAGGGTACATTTCACATTCTTAAAGGCAATAGGTACATTTGCTGTTCCCAGGACCGAGATTACCCCCCCTTGGAAGTCTCTGATCACCAATGAGGTTTGAGTTAAGTCAGCCTTAGACACATTAGGCATGTATAGTTTAAATTTTTCCCAGGGCATGATGGTATATCTCGAGCCCGTATCCAGCTCCATTGAGCAAGGCTGGTTATTTAGTAACAATGAGATAACAATTTTAGCCCCCTTTTTGGTTGCCGTGTTATTCACGGAAAATTTAGAGTTACCTCTATTGTAGTCGCGGTTAGCGCTTGAGTAGTTCCTTTGACCCGAGCTGCGGAACGGTCTCCTTTCTCGCGATTGGGGGGGTTGGTTTTGAGGTCGCTGGTATTGTTGTGTGGCAAACGTTTCTTCTGGTGCCGTTGCTCTGCATGCGATGGCGATGTGGCCTCTCCGGTTGCAACGGTGGCAAGTAGCGTCTCGGAAGGGGCATCGATGGCGCTGGTGATTTCCCCGGCAGCCCGCGCAGGGGGCTGGGTGAGTAGCTCTAGGATGTCTCGGCTGGTCTTGCAGGAGGAGGCAGTTGTCCCCGTTTCTAGTCGGCTGGCTGAGGTCGTCTGTTCCCTCGGCGCTGGGAGACTCGGCGTTGATTTTGGCAATGATTTCTCGCCTTCCGTGCTCCTTTAATTCTCTTGCCGCTGCGTCGGCTGCTTCCGCGGTTTGTGCTAATTTAATTACGGTTTGTAGCGTCGGCTCTTCTTCGGTGAGGAGTTTGTTTCTCACCGAGTTGCTCTTCATGCCGAAAACCAAGGCGTCGGTAAGGCGAGCTTACGGGTCTTGAAACTTGCATTGAGCAAGTACCGTTCGAAGCCGCGTTGTGAATTGGCTGATTGACTCGGTTTCTCTCTGAGCCATCATGTGAAATTGATGCCGGTAAACCATGGCTGGTCTGGTTGGTTTAAAATGGCTCGCTAGTTTCTGTTGAAGGACGTCCCACGTTGTGGCTCTTGCTTGTTCTGGCTCGGTGAGAGTTTGGGCAAGTCTACGGATCTCTGCGCCGCAGTAGTTGAGAAAAATAGCCCGTCTGCGATCGGCTCCGGCGTCCTGCATTCCCGCCGCCTCGAGGAATATCTCGAAGGTGGCCATGTACTCGTCCCATGTCATTTTCTCGGAATCGAAGAGTTCTGGAGCCTGGCCGATCTGGATTTTGTCCATGTTGCACGCGAAGTTCTTCCGTTCGTTCGTCGCCAGTGAAGTAGACCCAGAGACAGGGTTTTGAGCAATCGGTACTTTTATTCAGCTCAGAGAACAAGTGACAGCTCAGCAAGGTAAAGTGACAGTTCAGCGAGTACCGACTGGCTCTGCAGGGAGAAACCGCTTCTTTTATACTTTTGCGGTTCCCGCCAAAGCGAGAGCCGGCCACGTCTGAGCCAATCAGGAGCGACTTCCTGCTTGGGCTCAGACAGCGCTGGAAAAGAGGAACAAACTATTTACAGCGTTACAAGGTAGCCATTCCAGGATACAACACCTATAGAAATATAAATGATGCAGGAGAGGTAGAACACGGAAAATAAAGAATAAGGAAGCTTGCTGAATCAGACAAACTGAAAATAGATATCCTATCCCTCATTGCCAATTTATTTAATGATGGACTTTGGTAGAACAGCAAAGAGTTTAGGAGAAGATTGGAACCAACTCCCCCCAGATATCAGAGTTGCCCCCACCCTCCTTGCCTTTCGTAAAGTTCTTAAGACCCATCTCTGTCGTCAGGCATGGGGGAACTGACACATCTCCCCCGGGCTTATACAGTTTATACATGGAATGTTTGTGGGTGTGTTTGCTTTTAATAATGGGTTTTTTAGTGTTTTTTAAATTATTATATTTGTTTTTTACATTGTTCTTGTTATTGTTGTGAGCCGCCCCGAGTCTACGGAGAGGGGCGGCATACAAATCTAATAAATACAAATACAAATACAAGTGAAGTGGCTAGACCTTCCTTCACAGAATCTTTCTTTTGAAACAATGGAACAACATCTCTTCTCAACAAATTGTCCTTCTAATTGATTCTTTGGTCCATATATAGCCAAGACCTTAATGCCCTTCATTTCTAATTTTAAAGTAGTCAAAACCTATAAGTAATTACAGTTTTCACACAACAGATGTTTGGACAGACTATGTGTTAGTAGGTTTTTTGTTTGTTTTTGTTTGCATCTGATCCTTTGTCGCTAGTTAGCTAAGGAGATCAGGGATGTGAGGTTTAGGTTGTATTAATTATCTGTAAGATCTTATAAGGGATGTAGGAGGGAGAAGAAAGAGGGACTTGAAACTTTACAAGAAGGATTTCAGCTCTTGAAATCTACAGTGACATGAAGCAAAGGTTCAAGCTGTGGTTATGCTTTTTAAACATGGTTTTTGTGCTTTTTAACATAGCATTTCTTACAAAAACATATCTAATAAACTATAACTGTAACTATATTTCTTGACCTATCAAGAGATTGGTACAGAATGTTGCTAACATTCAGCACAGAATTATCCCTTTACATGTTTTTTTTAAAATGAGAAAGCTCTTAGCTGTTTTTCAACTTTATCTTTTCTTGTTTTTATGAGAGTGATGTAAGACCCTGATAAATGAGTTATAAGCAGCGGTGGGCTACGAGCTGGAACGCTAAATTGTGCTCGCCGCTGTGGCTCGTAAGTGCTTGCGGTGCCAGTTCGATTTTGCTTCTGCATCTGTGGAAATTGCGCAGGGAGCCGCAGATGCACCCATGTTTCGGCGAGGTTTTACCTGCGACTCTGTGCATGATTTTTCTACCTCCACAGGTGCAGAAGCAAAATCACGGTGGCCCTGCAAGCACTTACAAGACTCGTAGCCCACTGGTTATAAGTTTTGCCTTACAAACAGACGCTGCTATAAGCGTTGTATCTAATAATGAGATCTTGAGAAGCAGATGTAAAAAGTGTAAGGCAAGCTTAAGTATAATACAAATGATTAAATCTTGATGAATAACTTCAATGGGAATGGTTTATTCTCACTCTTTTCCTGGGATAATTGGGATATGTCTTTATGGGTAATACAGTTATTCTTAAAGGCCACCAAATTTGGTCCTGTACTCTAAATCAGTGTTTCCCAACCTTGGCAACTTGAAGATATTTGGACTTCAACTCCCAGAATTCCCCAGCCAGCGAATGCTGGCTGGGGAATTCTGGGAGTTGAAGTCCAAATATCTTCAAGTTGCCAAGGTTGGGAAACACTGCTCTAAATGCACCCAAAGTTATTACTATGTAATACTCACCAAGGTGCCGCCACCAAAGTTCTTATTCTAGTATTAAGTAGATTGTTATGAAACATGACCGGTCTCGGCTCTCAACTGATAGTAATAATATCCTATTCATTATGAAATGCAGTCCAAGGCTGCATTAATAGAGAGATAGAATCAAGATCACATTAAGTTCTAGTACCATTTTACAAAGCCTTATTATGGCCATACTTGGAATAATATTGCATCCAGTTTTGGTTATCACAATACAAAAAAGATGTTGAGCCTCTGGAAAAAGTGCAGGGAAGAACAACATCTTCAACTTTAGGAGAATTTAACTGCTATGGCCCTTCAGAGAAGCCTTGATGTTGCACAGTGATGATTATGCGATTGTATTAAATAAAAAGACTTGCTACTCCTAGATCCCCATTTTTGTTCCTGCACTTTACATTAGGTGCTAATCTTGTTCTCGCTAATTTGTTGCATTAATGTCAACACATTGCTGACATAAATTCTGGTGAAGGCAGTCCTTATTTTGCTTGACAGAGCATACATGTTTTGTGTAGTTTTGGTTCTTAGTAATATTACTATGAATAAATATTTAACATTTTGTCTTATGTGTTCTAATCACAGCATTAATTTGACAGATTGAGTAAATTATTTCCTTTTCACCAAGAAACAACATTTTTTTAAAGAAGCTTTTTGATCTGTTGAGTCAGATATTAAGAGACAAAATATACACTTGGATCATTAATGCATATTTTATGCATTAATTTGTTCACTCAATTTGGCTGCCACCAGTCTCAAACCTGCTTTAATGTACTGCATAATTATCATCTGAAATTTCTATCTTCCTGTATGCAAAGTTTTGGACCAGCTCCCTATAAACTACTTGCATAAGCTTTTCCTGCCCCACAAATAGGCTGCCATTTTACTGGATGTGCTGTGAAATACAGTGTTCCCTCGATTTTATATATTGCTGTGTGTTAAAATATTGCTGTGTGATAAATATTGCTGTGTGATAAATATTGGTCTATGCACTTCCTGTGTGCTACATATTGGTCTATGTACACTGCTCAAAAAAATAAAGGGAACACTTAAACAACACAATATAACTCCAAGTAAATCTAACTTCTGTGGAATCAAACTGTCCACTTAGGAAGCAACACTGATTGACAATCAATCTCATGTGCTGTTGTGCACATTCAACTTTGTACAGAACAAAGTATTCAATGAGAATATTTCATTCATTCAGATCTAGGATGTGTTTTTGTGTTCCCTTTATTTTTTTTGAGCAGTATGTTATACTTATGGTATTGTATGGAACTGTATGAAAATATTATTGGTTAGCTGCTGTATGTATAGAACTATATAGTCTGATATCTGGTTTGTATATGATTGCTTGACTTGGATATGTATGTAGTTGACTGTTTACTGTTTAATCTATTGTATACCTTGTAAATAATATTTATAGTCTTACTTATTTATCTGTGTTATTGGCTGAACAACCATCACTGCCACATATACTCTGTTTTCTAAGTTTAGGATTCTAAGATTGGTTATAAGCCCAGTGTGGAATACTAACAGAAGTCCTATCTATTAATGTTTCTTTCCCATTAAAAAGTTCTATTTCTGGAATTTTCTAAATTGCTTTACATGGTGTACTACTTTTTTATGAAATTGATGGATTCCCCCCCCTCCAGTACTAATGTCATAAACTGTTCTGGTTGGAATAGAGCATATGTAAAATTCAGCCTAGGTTTAAAAAGAATCCAGGTAGTTCTTAATTTACCACATTTTGTTTAGTGATGTTCAAAGTTACAACGGCACTAAAAAATGTGATTTACCACTGTTTTTCACACAATCGTTGCAGCATCTTCATGGTCACGTTTAGCAAATAACTCATATTTATGCCGTGTCCCAGAGTCATGTGATTCCCTTTTGCATCCTTATGACAAGCAAAGCCAATGGGGAAGCCAGATTTATTTACCAAATGAATTACTAACTTAACAACTGCCGTGATTCACTCTACATGTGTGGCAAGAAAGGTCATATAATAGGACAAAACTCACCAAACAAATGTCTCACTTATCAACAGAAATTTTGGGCTCAGTTGCCTTTACCTTTACTCAGCATAGGCAAAGGAGTTTAAGTACAAATGTAAGGGTATAACAAAATATGGCTACCAACTTTTTTACTACCATACTGTGGGCGTGGTGGCTTATGCATTTTTTCCCAACATCTTTCACTGCAAATTGGGTGCTCTGGGGTGGAGGTCCATTTTTGCTACCCCACTGCTTTCCACCCTGTCCGGGCAGCAGCCCACCCCTGGTTACAGCGTTATTTGCTGGTTGGAAGCCTGAATCAAATGAACTACAGAATGATCAAGGGCCATAGGATCTGATAAAAGAATTCTGCCATTTTTCGTGTTTCAACTTTTTGCATCTATATACTGAATTTGTAGCATAGTCTTCATTTAAGAGGGACCTCTTACCAAGAGCTATAACATCAGATCTAAAAACAAAGAGAGACAAATGAAAGTAAACTAACCACTAAATCAATCTCTAGTCAGCAGGAAGAGATAACAAAACATTATTAAAATTTTACCTCATTAGGGGAAAATAAAATATTTCAAAAAATAACTGACATGATTGGATAGTTGATAATACTTTCCAAATTCACCATAACCATTTACCAATAAATTCATAATGGATGGGCATTCTAGAGAAAAATCTAGTGTTAAAGCAATTTGGGGATATGATTTTTTAAATAACCAATAAAACAACATAGCATTGAGTTTATGCAACTTTGATAGGGGTGGTTCCACCTTGTGTTCTCTGCCTTTGGAAAGGCTTTGTGATTTGTGTACATATAGTGTTGCTAGTTTTGAAAACCAAACTATTAGTACACTTACATTTCCTTTAACTTTATTTAATGAGATTATTTTTCACGTTTGCATTGTATTTTCAAAGGAAAGGCCATACCCTTTTTGGCATTCTAAATTATACTAAGACACCAGGGGGAAGTCGAAGACTTCGCTCTAATATTCTGGAACCTCTGATTGATGCTGATAGTATCAACACAAGATTGGATTCTGTTCAAGAGCTTCTTCAGGATGAGGAATGCTTTTTTGGTCTTCAGTCAGGTAAACAACTTCTGCTTGGTAAAAGGAATAAAATAGTTCATAGTTAGATTGGTGCAGTGTACAGGTAGTCTTTGACTTACAACAGTTCATTTAGTGACTGTTCAAAATTAGAACAGCACTGAAAAAAGTGACTTATGACCATTTTGCACACTTATGACCATTGCAGCATTCCTTTAGTCACATAATCAAAATTTAGGCACTTAGCAACTGACTCATATTTATGATGGTTGCAAGGTAGCGAGATCAGGTGAGCAGCCTTTATGGCCTTCTGACATGCAAAGTCCATGGGGAACCATGATTCACTTATCAACCATGTTACAAGCTTAACAACTGCAGTGATTCACTTAACAACTCTGGCAAGAAAGGTCACAAAATGGGGCAGAATTCACTTAACAGTCACATTTAACAACAGACATTTTGGGCTCAATTGTGGTCATAAATTGAAGACTACCTGACTCATTTTTTTAATTTTCAAAACTTCTGAATGTATTAATTCATATCATTAATAAATTAGTATTGTAAATAAGTTACCCAAATGTAAAACGTTAACAAGTTAAATATAGGACAGGCATCTTAAACATTATTTTACCTATGTTTAATTATAATTCAAGAACAGCCAAACAAAAAAATACTAAAGGCTCAGTAAATAAAAGGGTAAAATTATTTTTAAAATCCAGAGTCAGTGATGAAAATAAGTATCAGAGAATTTAAGAAAGGATTTTACAACCTTCTTGGACAATTGATTACAAAAAAGAAAAGCTGCTACTGAATAATCACAGAAGCAATGAAAATTACTGGCCATTTTCAATGGCCATTGGGTATATAACAAATTTTAATAGCATATGTGATATAGATTCAACTTCTCTATCTGAGCACAAGCAAGCTCAGGAATTTTATCTATCTAACTACCGGTAATTGTCAGCCTAATTGGTAGTACCCCAGTTCATGTCAAAGTAAAATATCTCCAATGGGGAGCATGGAATATATTTTTTAAATGTAGACCAACGAACGAGGGAATGATTGCATTGTAGAAAAATATGGAAAATACTAGCTCTGTCAGTCTGACAATCTAAATCCCAAATTCTTTGCTTCAGTTCAACAAGAGTTTAATCAAAGCCAAGAGCAGAGAGTGCTGACAAATAAGGGCTGCAGTACACCAAATCACTGTTAATTTGTCTCCTTAGGTTAGATCTAAACTTCGCTGGTGATGTGAGATTCGCTCAAAGACTTCCATTAGCCAGAATTTATGTCAGCCAAATTTGATTATTATGTGCATGATCAAAAGGAATTATTTATATCTGTAAAAAAGGGGAGGAGGGGAATAGCATAGTTGCCCACATACAGAATTTATTTTAATTTTTTTTAAACAAAATTAAATGTTTACCAAGGCTTTTGCAGTTTGTCAATTGAGAAATTCCTTTTTGAACCTCGGAAGGTGAAACTGGAGGTCATTCAGAGAGAGATTCATCAAGAAGCTGGACATGGGCTTTATTGCCTTGGGACACATTAAATTACCAAGAAAGTACCGTAGGTAGTCCAAGTCTCTAGAGATTTGGTATTTTCAGAGTTAACTCTGGATGGAGTTGAGAAACAAGACTCCAAAACAGAATAATTTGTATTGATGACAGCCCACTGAATGCTTTAGATTTTTCAATTTTGTGGGTTTCTTTCCCCCTTTAAAAGCTTCTTATGGCCCTTCTTTAGGAACTAAAATGTTTCATGTTAGGGAGAACCGTTATATATACTATATAGGGATTTTTATAAGCTAGAGTTACATTTTGAGAATTACGTTTCAAGATTGGATCAGTTGTTAAACTGATGTGAAGAAGATTTCTGGGCAAGTTGACTATACCTTGGGACAAAGGTAATGATTTTTTGATAAGTAGAGATTATTTCATGGGGGTTGACTGCAAATGGATTGTTTTAGGAAAGTAGACAATGGCAGCAAAAACCAGAAAAAGTGGCATGGACCAGTCTACTAATCCAAACTGGTCTGTTTCCTTTCCAAAGGGATGAATCATTGACTAGTTAGGTTCAATCAAATGAGAAGCAAAGTCATTTTAAGAAGGGCGGCATAACGAGTGAACGAACGAACCAACGAACGAATGCACCTGTTATTTATATGTGATCATTCTCTGGACAAAGTATAAAAATGCTGGAAAATATTTACAGGAAAGGGCGAAGATGTTTGTATTTAGTACAGTAATACCTCATCTTACGAACTTAATTGGTTCCGGGATGAGGTTCATAAGGTGAAAAGTTCGTAAGATGAAACAATGTTTCCCATAGGAATCAATGGAAAAGCCAATAATACGTGCAAGCCCATTAGGAAAATCCAAAACATTAAGGCTTTTTTTTAAAAAAAGCAGGGGGGGGTAGACTAAGCTGAGGCAAACGGAGTGGGGGGAGGGACAGCGAGAGGTGGTAAGAGGTTGCAGTCCCAATAAAGCAAGGCGAAAAGAGCCTCTCTTGAGCTCCATGGGTCTTTCCCTCCCGTTTTTGCTCACCCTGTCCTGCTCATTTTCCCCACTCCTTTCTCCTCTTGAGCTCCATGAGTCCCTCCCGTTTTTGCTCACCCTGTCCTGTTCATTTTCCCCACTCCTTTCTCCTCTTGAGCTCCATGGGTCCCTCCCGTTTTTGCTCACCCTGTCCTGCTCATTTTCCCCACTCCTTTCTCCTCTTGAGCTCCATGGATCCCTTCCGTTTTTGCTCACCATGTCCTGCTCTTTTTCCCCACTCCTTTCTCCTCTTGAGCTTCATGGGTCCCTCCCGTTTTTGCTCACCATGTCCTGCTCATTTTCCCCACTCCTTTCTCCTCTTGAGCTCCATGGGTCCCTCCCGTTTTTGCTCACCCTGTCCTGCTCATTTTCCCCACTACTTTCTCCTCTTGAGCTCCATGGGTCCCTCCCGTTTTTGCTCACCCTGTCCTGCTCATTTTCCCCACTCCTTTCTCCTCTTGAGCTTCATGGGTCCCTCCCATTTTTGCTCACCATGTCCTGCTCATTTTCCCCACTCCTTTCTCCTCTTGAGCTCCATGGGTCCCTCCCGTTTTTGCTCACCCTGTCCTGCTCATTTTCCCCACTACTTTCTCCTCTTGAGCTCCATGGGTCCCTCCCGTTTTTGCTCACCCTGTCCTGCTCATTTTCCCCACTCCTTTCTCCTCTTGAGCTCCATGGGTCCCTCCCGTTTTTGCTCACCATGTCCTGCTCATTTTCCCCACTCCTTTCTCCTCTTGAGCTCCATGGATCCCTTCCGTTTTTGCTCACCATGTCCTGCTCTTTTTCCCCACTCCTTTCTCCTCTTGAGCTTCATGGGTCCCTCCCGTTTTTGCTCACCATGTCCTGCTCATTTTCCCCACTCCTTTCTCCTCTTGAGCTCCATGGGTCCCTCCCGTTTTTGCTCACCCTGTCCTGCTCATTTTCCCCACTACTTTCTCCTCTTGAGCTCCATGGGTCCCTCCCGTTTTTGCTCACCATGTCCTGCTCATTTTCCCCACTCCTTTCTCCTCTTGAGCTTCATGGGTCCCTCCCATTTTTGCTCACCATGTCCTGCTCATTTTCCCCACTCCTTTCTCCTCTTGAGCTCCATGGGTCCCTCCCGTTTTTGCTCACCCTGTCCTGCTCATTTTCCCCACTCCTTTCTCCTCTTGAGCTCCATGGGTCCCTCCCGTTTTTGCTCACCCTGTCCTGCTCATTTTCCCCACTCCTTTCTCCTCTTGAGCTCCATGGGTCCCTCCCGTTTTTGCTCACCATGTCCTGCTCATTTTCCCCACTCCTTTCTCCTCTTGAGCTCCATGGGTCCCAACCATTTTTGCTCACCCTGTCCTGCTCATTTTCCCCACTCCTTTCTCCTCTTGAGCTCCATGGGTCCCTCCCGTTTTTGCTCACCCTGTCCTGCTCATTTTCCCCACTCCTTTCTCCTCTTGAGCTCCATGGGTCCCTCCCGTTTTTGCTCACCATGTCCTGCTCATTTTCCCCACTCCTTTCTCCTCTTGAGCTCCATGGGTCCCTCCCGTTTTTGCTCACTATGTCCTGCTCATTTTCCCCACTCCTTTCTCCTCTTGAGCTCCATGGGTCCCTCCCGTTTTTGCTCACCCTGTCCTGCTCATTTCCCCCACTCCTTTCTCCTCTTGAGCTTCATGGGTCCCTCCCGTTTTTGCTCACCCTGTCCTGCTCATTTTCCCCACTCCTTTCTCCTCTTGAGCTCCATGGGTCCCTCCCGTTTTTGCTCACCATGTCCTGCTCATTTTCCCCACTCCTTTCTCCTCTTGAGCTCCATGGGTCCCTCCCGTTTTTGCTCACCATGTCCTGCTCATTTTCCCCACTCCTTTCTCCTCTTGAGCTCCATGGGTCCCTCCCGTTTTTGCTCACCCTGTCCTGCTCATTTCCCCCACTCCTTTCTCCTCTTGAGCTCCATGGGCCCCCCCGTTTTTGCTCACCATGTCCTGCTCATTTTCCCCACTCCTTTCTCCTCTCTTGAGCTCCATGAGTCTTTTCCCCAAACAGTTTGGAAGGGGGGAGTTTGTCGCTGGGATTCAAAGCAGCGCTGGCAAAAATGAAGGGAATCGAGGAGCCTCAAGGAAATCCCGACGGCGCTTCGGGTTCGTAAGGTGAAAATAGTGTGGAATAAGAGGCAAAAAAATCTTAAACACTGGGTTCGTATCATGAAAAGTTCGTATGAAGAGGGATTTGTAAGATGAGGTATCACTGTATTGTCATACCTGCAAAACACAGTGTTAGCACCAAAACAATAACCTCCCAATGGTATTTGTGTCCATTTCTTGCTTGCCATTATTCCCTAACCCCCACACCATGTTTATAAGATAGTTGATTCACAGTGTAACTGGAGAAAAGGAAAAGGGAATGGAGGCAGGTAATTTTACATTCCACCAAATATATCAATGGTGGGTTGCTGCATGCGTGGGTTCGCAGTTCTGAACCAGTAGCAAAGGTAAGCGAAAACAACTACTGAAATATACCATAATTTCTACAGATAGAGGAAACAAGTCTCCATCTCAATAATGATTATGTTTTCACAAATCTAATTTCTGTCCTTTTAATAAAAACATGAAACTTGAAATACACATTCAAAACAGTTTAAATTTGAATAATTTTGTACATGTGTAGAAATAAATCCTAGAATTTCAGTTTAACTAGTTTGTGGATCAAACTAAAAGTTCTGTTTGATTTTTTTTCTCCCCAGTTATAGGAAGATTTTTGGACACTGAACAATTACTTTCAGTTTTAGTACAAATTCCAAAGCAGGATACGGTATGTTTTTAAATATTTCAATGGAATGCATTATAAATATCTATCAATTATCTGTTTCTATTGCTTGTTTGTTTTAGAGAATTCTATTCTCATAGAAAATATAAATCAAAACCACTTTCTAAAAAGATTTTCAGATAGGAATACACAAACATACATACTGTATATAGAGAGATGATATTTTTATTCTTTGCATTATACTAGAAGTGTTGGATTCTCTATCATTTATTTTAGCTTGCCAGAACCAAGCTAAAATAATAATTTATAGTTAGTTTTTCATTTTCAATAAAGTAAATATATGGTTTAATTTTCATGACACAAAATTAAACTCTTTTAAAATTTTATTGTTTGTTTTTTATCAGTAATCAAAGGTTTTAATTATTTAGTATTATACTGGGTAAGAAAGGACATGAAAGTCTTTATTTAAACAAATCAGAAGAATCAGAAAAATTACAGAATCAGAAAAAATAAAATACTGTAGTTGTTACTTAACTTGGAAACTACATTGCTCTTTTTTCTTTCTCCTTATTTTCTTCCCATTTTTCTTCAAACCTTCACAGTATGAAACTACGCAATGTTAATACCAAGAGGATGCACTGTAGTATAATACTGCCAAGTTAAAGACTCTGGGAACAAACAATTTATTGGAGAAAGCCGGAAATATATTTTAACGTCTCTAACATAGTAGCTCTCGTTATTGTGCTTACAAAGAATATAATAATTACAGTTAAGCACAAATAGCTATGATAATAAACAGTATCTAGGCTGTTTTCTACTGTACCAACAATAATCTGATATGTTTTTTAAATAGGTTAATGCGTCTGAATCAAAGATAACCAATTTAATTTATCTGAAGCATACTTTGGAACTTGTGGAGCCTTTGAAGGTATTATATCCTAAAATGCTATGTAAATACCAATTATGGTTATCAGTTCATTAATTCTGAAATCAAGGATTATACCGGGTTCTCAAACTCAATTTACCGGGGGCCGCTGGAGGTAGTGTCTGGGTGAGGCTGGGCCGCATCAGGTTTTCCACAAGAAAAGCTCTTATAAAAACATTCCAATGTACACTGCTTTGTTGTTGCTGTGAGCCACCCCAAATCTGAGGAGAGGGGCGGCATACAAATCTAATAAATAATAATAATAAAAATTATAAGAGAAAAAACATATTGCTCAGAAGCCGCCTCCTTTCCTTTATCAAAAAAGTTGCTCTTCTAAATTAAAATTGACAGAAGATAAATATCAGTTATTTTCCACAAATCAAGTGTAGATTTGCCTTTGACAGTTGTATGATTATTTTTGGGGGTCAGGTCGTGAGCCCCTGTTTTGATACATTCCAAATATCAATACAATTAGTAGTATATTTTATGATGTAGCTAAGAATATATGGAATTTTAATAGCAATAGCACTTAGACTTACTGTATATAACACTTCACAGTGCTTTACAGCCCCCTCTAAGCGGTTTACATAGTCAGTATATTGTCCCCAACAACCTGGATCCTCATTTTACTGACCTTGGAAGGATGGACGAGTGAGTCAACCTTGAACCAGTGAAACCTAAACTGCCAAATTGCTGGCAGCCGCTGATCAGCAGAAGTAGCCTGCAGTACTGCATTCTAACCACTGGGCACTGCAACTCTTAATATGATTCAAAGTCATTTTACGAATTCAGTTGATACCTACCTCAGATAAAATACTACTAGAACAAATCAAAATCCTATGTATTAATGTTCTAAAATGAGTTACATTTCTAATAAAAAGAGTATTTTAAGCAATTCAGTACTGTCTTCCTCAACATATTATTGATTTACAAATTATTTTCTTCAATTTATATTTTATTATATTGATAAAGATACTATTTTTAGCAATATTTTGGTTAAGGTAATCATTGTTGTGGTGAAAGTGGCATGAATCAATTTTAAAAAGTGATTACTTTTTAAATTACTTGGTCGATACTATTTAAGCCAATTCTTCTGTGCATATATTTATTATACTATAATTTTTTATTTATTTATATTTTAAATAATTTTAAAAAATAAAGTTATATTTCTTTACCCCCAAACCTTAGTGAAGTAAGATAGTAGTACATCTATATTCCTGTTCTCTTGTTCATAAAGATTTTAATGTTATTTTAACAGGAAGCCTTAAAAAGCTATAACACGCCATTGTTAAAAGCTTATTACAGCTCTTTGGAAGATAGCAGGTACTATATTATAAATACAATTTTATATCTAAAATTTTACATTAGACAATAAAAGTTTAAGTTACTACTTATTATAATTGTTGATATTACTCATGTCAACAAAGATAGTAGTATTTAGATTTAAGTAAGTAATTATTAACTTGTTTTATCACAAATGAAATTGTAACTAACTAAAGAATTCCAACAGAAATAGTATTATTTCAAGAAAAAAGTTTTTCAGATAATAATGAAAAATAAATATTGGATTAGGCAGTTCAACGAACATAGTGAGATTATAAAAATATATTACCTGAGTTGGGATAAAAATTCTTTTAGGCAGTTAATACATTGTGAAATATAACTATCATTTCCACAATTATGTTTAATTTCTCTAGGTTTGGGATTATTCTTGAAAAGATTAAAACTGTTATTAATGATGATACAAGATACACAAAAGGATGTTTGAATATGAGAACTCAAAAGTGCTATGCGGTGAAACCTAATATAAATGAATTTCTTGATATAGCACGAAGAACGTACACTGAAATAGTGGATGATATAGCTGGTATGGGAAGACAATTTAGAATAATAATGTACCAGAATATATTTGTTTATTTATTATTAAATATACTTGCCATCATCTCACCATGGGGCTGGCTTACAACAATAGAACATAAAATTATAAAACATGTAAATTTAACAATGAAACTATAAAAATAAATATTGAAGTACAGAAATATATACTCTTTAATAATTTACAATACAGTATTAGTGCATTCAGAAATATGTGCCTTACAAATAAATATATGAATGTATATTTAAGAAAATGCAGTCTTAAATTTTCAGAGTTTAAGTCAAATAAAATTATTTAAAGATTATAAAATGTTATTCACATTGGGCAATATCTCCTAGAATATTCTTCTTTCTTGACTATTTTGAAATAAATGGGAACTGTGTCAGCTTTAATAATTTCTTCATATTTGTTAGCCAGCTGACAAATTTAAAGAAAGTGATATAAAAAAGAAATGAGTATACAATAGGTAATAGATAGAGGCATATATTAGAATAGAATAGAAAGGAGAGTTACATGTGAGATAAATTTATTTTTTATGGATTAAGACAGAGTTAGTGTATGGAACAGGGATCTCTACTTATGGCCCTCTAGGTCAGTGATGGTGAATGTTTTTTGGTTCAAGTGCCAAAAGGGTGTGTGCGTGTGCGATCGTGTGTGTATGTGTGCCCACATCCATAATGCAATGCCCTCCCACCACACATGCACACTCACACACTCACTGCCACCACCACCCCATGTTCCCCTCCACCCATGGTCACAGGCCTCACTAAAACCTACAGACTTCCAATAGGTCTATTGGGCCATTTTTCGCCATCCCCAGGGTTCAGGAGGCTTTCCTGAAGCTTGGGGAGAATGAAAATGGTGGAAAAGTAGGCCAAATATCAGTTGGCCAGCCTGTGCATGGGTGCTGGAGCTGACATAGGGCAACACCTTGTGTGCCCTTAGATATGGCTCTGTGTGCCACCTATGGCATGTGAGCCATAGATTCACCATCAGGCTCTAGGTCCTATTGTATGTGTCCTTCCTTCTTCCCTTTCTCCCTCCCTATATTTTGAATTTATTTGTGGGAAAGGGTTGTCATATGCATTTTCCTTATGTGGAAAGCAAACTATAAAACACTATTTAGATTTTTCAAGATTTAACACTTTTTAAAGAAGGAAGCTGTTTACATGCTGTGGAATTATAAAGAGGAATAATTTGTGAGTTACTTCTTGAATCAAAATTATTTTGGCCCAAGGAAAGTTCTGAAATTTCAGATGTGAGATGTTAACTCCTTGATACTATTTTTTTATTACCGGTACTTTCTGCTCATTTTTATAGTGACATAATACTAATACAAAGTTATTTTGCTTTTTTTTTAAAAAAAAAATCATATTATTTTCTGATATATTAATTTGAATTAACACACTAATTACTTTTAGTGTCAGTTCAGTGTGGTTGACTGTCATTACTAAAATGTTTATTTATACCTTACAATTAAGGAATGATAACACAACTTGCAGAAAAATATAACCTTCCTTTGAAAACAAGCTTTAGTTCAGCTCGAGGATTTTTTATCCAGATAAGTGCTGATTGTGCAGCAGTACACAATGGTCAACTTCCTTCAGAATTTACCAAGGTAAGCAGTTTGAAAATGTTGGCTCTCAAATCTATTATTTTATTTTAGTTTCATCCTGTGTTTAGTACTTTATAAGTAACTCAAGGCAGCAGACATACATTATTCTTATTCTTCCTCCTATTATTGCCACAATAATCATCCTGTGAGGTGAATTGACTGAGAGAGTGACTGGCCCTAAGTTACCCAGCAGGCTTCTATGCCTGAGGCATGAAAATTGGTCAACTCAATTTAACTAATGTATTTTTTCACTAAAGAATACTGCTGATTTTTATATAAATAAGGAAGTATATAATGTAACAAATGGTATTTTTATTTTATTATTTCCATAACCCTAGTAATTTGTATAGACTGAATTATCTTTGCAGTCTGTTTTCAGTATTTGTGTGATGTTATAACACAGTTTAATGGAAGATACTGAATGAATGTTGCTGCCTTTGTATATCAGGACTGGAATAAAAAAATATTTTATCGTTTATTACTATTTATCTTTTAATAACGAACAATGTTACCACCATAACTTACTAATGCTATAATTTTGTGTCCTTGCTCTGTTACTAGTATAATTGGCTAAATGTTTAAAAATAATTAATATATTTCTATTTCTTTCTTTCTTTTTTATTCATTCATTCATTCATTCATTCATTCATTCTATTTTTTTAATGCCGCCCTTCTCCTTAGACTCAAGGCAGCTTACAACATGTTAGCAATAGCACTTTTTAACAGAGCCAGCATATTTTTATTTTATGATCATGATCATAATTTATCAATTGCTGCTTGCATGTGCACTGAGAGCTTATGCACTGGAAACAAATTCCTTGTGTGTCCAATCATATTTCTTCATTAAAGAATTATATTCTATTATAAAGAATTATATTCTATTATAAAGAATTATATTCTATTATAAAGAATTATATTCTATTATAAAGAATTATATTCTATTATAAAGAATTATATTCTATTATAAAGAATTATATTGTATTGTATTGTATTTTAGCACACACTTTAGAGATAATTTTTGGTTTATCTTCAGAAATTAGGAGTACGGTATAATTATAAGAACATAAGAGCATAAGAAGAGCCATGCTGAATCAGCATTCTGTGTCACACAGTGACCCACCAATTGTACATAGGGATCTTGAGCAGAAAGAGAAAGCAAAACCCTCCCTTTCTCTTGACCCCCAACAAATGGTACTCAAGGGAATCCTGCCTGCCTCAACCAGCATAGAGACGGCACTTGGACATCCGTTTTAATAACCACCAATACACTTGGCATCCATGAATCTGTCTAATCCTGCCTTGAAGCTATCAAGGCTGACAGCTGTCAAGACCTCTTCTGGAAGTAAATTCCATAAACCAATGAACCTCTGGGTGAAGGAATATTTCCCTTTATTTATCCTCACTTTCTTACCTATGAGCTTTAGGGAGTATCCCCTCTTCCTAGTATTCTGTGATAGAGAAAATCATTTTTCTCTATCCCCCTTTTCTATCCCATGCATGATTTTATACACTTCGATTATTCAACATATTTAATATATTATTAATATATATTAATGTCCAGTTCAAAAATTTCTCACAGATTACTAAAATGAAAAATGTATATAGTTTTACTTCACCCGATTTAATGAAAATGAATGAAAGATGCCAGGAATCCTTGAGAGAAATCTATCACATGACTTACTTGTGAGTAACGATTACATTCATTATTGTAAGTAGAATCACTGTGTTAAAGGATTATTTAATAATGAGACTTTTAAAATTGTTGTCATGAAGAACCGTAGACTATAAAGTCTGTGGATTTAAAGACAAGGACTGTGCCTCAATTCTGGATCCAAACTGGACTTTTAGAAGTTTTAGGACTCTTTCCTGTCTTCGTGATTTAGTCTCTACTACTTGATGCTTGTTGTACGGTGTACATAATTTAGATGTCTGCCAATAATCAGACACCAAAATGGGTGTTACATAAACAAATACGATTGTGTTTATTTGGCTTTCCCAGAAAAAAATATTTTTTATTTATTTTTGTTTTGCATTTCAGGACTGGCCATTTCCCTCAAAGAGGGACTCTGGCACTCTTTTATTAGCAGCCTCTACCAAAGAAATGGAATACACTGAAAACTTAGAATTTTGAAGGCAAGAGGTCTCTTTAGAGCCACCTTGTGTCATCTCTACAACTGTCACTGGTCTTGTGGCAAACTGTATAAGAGATGCACAAGTGACTTATATTGTATATATCATTTATTATATCTTTGTCTGTGAATGTACAGTGATCCCTCGAGTTTTGCGATCTCGATCTTCGCGAAACGCTATATCGCGATTTTTTTAAAAAATTAATTAAAAAAACCCCACTTCCGGGTTTGGCTTCGGGAGTCAGCTGGGAAGCGGCGCGGCTGTTTTAAAAGGTCGCAGCCGGCCTGGGGGGCTTCCCAGCACCCCCCCAAACCCCCAACCTGGGTCTTCCTGGCCGCCCACGCAAAGGGGAAACCCCAGCTCCTCGCTGATGCCCGCCGCTCGCCCGCCCGCCAGCAAGAGGGGGAAGACCCAGGGAAGGTTCCTTCGGCCGCCCAGCAGCTGATCTGCTCGGTAGCGCAGCAGCAGCGAGGAGCCGAATCGGTAGCGCAGCAGCAGCGAGGAGCCGCGGCGGGGAACGCAAACTCCACCATCTACGCATGCGCGGCCATATAAAAAAGGGCGCGCATGCGCAGATGGTGTTTTTACTTCCGCAACCCTACATCGCGAAAAATCGATTATCGCGAGGGGTCTTGGAACGGAACCCTCGCGATAATAGAGGGATCACTGTATATGTGCATGTGTTTATACACACACAAACACTCCAAAGGTAATTTAAACATAAAATAGAAGCAATAAAAATAGAGGTTTTGTAAGTTTAGTTCCCCTTTTAGAACAAAATGTTTACTTTGATAATTAGATCAATTCTTAGTGTATTCAATGAAGAGTGCATGTGCAACTGAACATTTCATTCACTATGAACTTTTCAACTCATCTCTGGCATTAGCTAAAAACAGCTGATCCATTTCCAAAGAATAAATATGTGTACAGTGGTACCTCTACTTAAGAACCTAATTCGTTCTATGACCAGGTTCTTAAGTAGAAAAGTTTGTAAGTAGAAGAATTTTTCCCATAGGAATTAATGTAAAAGCAAATAATGCCTGCAAAACCATTAGGAAAGAAATAAAAGCTCAGAATTTGGGTGGGCGATGGAGGAGGAAGAAGAGGAGGAGGACAGTTGCTACCGAAGGAAGAAGGTGAGGTGAGGGGAATCAAAAAAATCCAAAACTTTAAGGCTTAAAAAAAAAGAGGGATTCTGAGGCAGCGAGGAGGAGCACACGCCTCTCATATACATGGCGTGAGGCTGCCTCCCATACACTGTGCCAGAGAGAGAAACCCAGGGGGAATGGCAGGAAACTAGTCGGGCCTTCGTGCCACTCTCAAATTTCCTGGGAATTTTTTCCGGGCTCGGGTTTTTAAATAGAAAATGGTTCTTAAGAAGAGGCAAAAAAAATCTTGAACACCCAGTTCTTATCTAGAAAGGTTCTTAAGTAGAGGTGTTCTTAGGTGGAGGTACCACTGTACTTGGTAAGCTTACTTGCCTGATGACATGAGCAGCTAATGAGCATACCTAATGATGTAATTAGAGAATATATGGTACACTTAGATATACTACTGTGGTCAAGAATACCTCAGAAAAAATGGAGTTGCCTTCATAGTCAATAAAATAATAGGAAAGCAGTACTGGGATACAATCTCCCAAATAACAGAATGCTTTCAGTTCGAATCCAAGAAAAACCATCCAACATCACAGTAGTCCAAGTCTATGCCCCAACCACTGGCGGTGAAGAGGCTGAAGTTAATCAGTTCTAGGAAGTCCTACAACACCATCTAGTGTTAACACCAAAAAATAATGTCCTTATCATCATGAGGGATTGGAATGCTAAAGTAGGAAGCCAAAAGGTAACCGGAATAACAGGTAAATTTGGCCTTGGAGTACAAAATGAAGCAGGGCACAGGTTGATAGAATTTTGACAAGAGAATACAATAGTCATAGCAAAGACTCTTTTCTAACAAGAGATGATTCTATACATGGACATCCTCAGACAGTCAACATAGAAATCAGATTGATTGTGTGCTCTGCCGCCAAAGATGAAGAAGCTCTATACAATCAGTAAATACAAGACCAGGAGCTGACTGTGGCTAAAATCATGAACTCCTTGTTGCAAAATTTAGACTTAAATTGAAGAAAGTAGGGAAAAGCACTAAGCCACTCAGGTATGAAGTAAATCATATCCCTGCTGAATATACAGTAGCGATGACAAATAGATTTAAGGAATTAGATCTGATAGACAGGGTGCTTGAAGAATTATGGATGGAGGTTTTGCAACGTGGTACAAAAGGTAGCAACTAAAACCATCCCAAAGAAAATAAAATGCAAGAAAGCAAAATGGCAGGAAGGAATCACTGGAGAAGAGCTTAATGCTAGGAACAATTGAGGGCAAAAGCAGCCGGCATGAGCTTAAATGGACTCCGGGGGATTATAGAGGACAGAATGACCTGGAGGAAGACCTGGAGTCCATGGGCTCACAATGGGTCAGACACCACTTTGTAACTAACAACAAGAACAACAATGGCACACTTGGTAATATAGGTAGTTAAAGAACTAGACAACTGAAGGTATAAAAGAGAAGCCTTTTTATTTTTCTGTCCTCTATTTTGTAAAAAGGTGATTAGAGCTTGATGAAGTAAATCAATCAGCAGACTAATTCTCCTGAGTTGCATTCTATTCTGGTCACGAAGGAAAGAAAAAAAAATGCTAAAACCAACTCTTTCACTGTGGAGCCAGAAAAGGAGCATCTCAATTCTAGTCACAAACTGACTTATCAAGGATATTGAGCAAAATATCTCCGAAAGAAGGCTGCATGTAGGTTTATTATTTTGATGCCTCCAGAGATACTGCCAGCAAAGTTTAAAGACAGCAGCCTCAATTTTAGCCCTTGAATGATTAATATTCTGTAGCATATAATCAGGCCTAAGAGTTATTAAACATGCTGTTTGTCGTTGAATTTGTGTTATAAAAACATTGAAATGATTGCTTATCAATTTACTTTGCAGCAATTGATTTCTATAAATTAATTGTGCATTATATGAAGAAACATAAAAACATTCCTCATTATGTTCTACATCAAGTGCTAATAAATTTTATAGAGTGACTGTATCAGAGTTTCATAAAAATAAAAATTGCACTGTTTTTTAATACCCTTCATAACTGCATGTGCTTCAGAGGTATGTTGTGGATCTTTTTGCTGCCGGTTTGCTCAAGGTTGTGTCGGCTCCATGATGTCATTACTGGTTTACTAATTGTTCTAAAGCAGTGATGGTGAACCTTTTTTTCCTCAGGTGCCGAAAGAGTGTGAGTGCCCACACCCACAATTCAATGCCTGGGAAGGGCAAAAACAGCTTCCCCCAACCCTTGAAGGCCCTCTGGAGGCCGGAAATGGCCTGTTTCCCAACTTCTGGTGGGCCCAGTAGACTCGTGTTTCACTAGCCCATGCTCCAAAGGCTTCCCTAGAGTCGGGGGAGGATAAAAACATCCTGCCCCATCCTCCCAGAGGCTCTCTGTAAGCCCAAAACACCCACCCAGAACCTCTGTGCGAGCAAAAGTCAGCTGGTCGGCACACACATGTACATTGTAGCTGAGCTAGGGCAATGGCTTGCCATCACTGTTCTAAAGAATCGTAGGAACTAGAGAGCCTCTGGAGCCTGGGGAGGTAGAAAATGAGCCCTCCACAGCCCATTTTTGCTCCTAGGGGGTCCAGGAGGCTGAGTCCTGTTTGTCACATACCCCTGGCCTTGCCCAACATGGCCACGCCCACCCAATCGGTCATTAGGGCAGAGAACTGGTTGTTACTTTATTTGAATCCCACCACTGCTTGGCACATTAACCCATCAACCCTAAAAATGCATTTTGCGCTTCAGATTTTTGAATCTGAAAATCTCTGATAGTACGTAGTTTCATAAGATAACCAAACCCCTTTATACTGGTACCAGTTTATTTCTAATATTTGTAAAATATTTCTATCCTTAACTGTTATTCAATTCTGATAATGTATGATATAATAAGGTAGTTATTTTGCACCACATAAATTCTATTAACATTTTTCTTTAAATATGTAATTTTTTTCAGCTATGTTAATGAAAATTTCTTAGAATATACTGATGCCATGGTAAATTATTTTAAATTGTAAAATAATGTTTATCCTTATTTACAGGATAGTGTGTAAACTATTGAGTGAAATCTATGAGCATATCCATTGCTTGTACAAACTCTCTGACACTGTCTCTATGCTAGATATGTTGCAGTCATTTGCCCATGCTTGCACACTCTCTGACTATGGTAAGTTACTTTGTTTCTTAAAACAACTCCCACTGAAAAGTTATTTTTTAACCATATCTACAAAGTAATTCACTACAGTAGTTCTTAGCAACTGCCTTGCTTATTGACAGTTCACAGTTACAAAGGTGATCAAGTTACAAAGGTTTTTCAAGCCTCACATTTATGACCATCACAAGTCTATAAAGAAAAAAACCCTGAAGAGCATCAGCACAGTTGTTGCACTTGTGATCACTTTGCTTAACAATCAGGTTTGGTGGTCTTAATTGTGGTTACTAAGCAAGGACTACTTGTAGGAACACCTAATATAATGCAAAGAAATACTTAAGTAATGTAAAAAAAAAATAAACAATAGTTTTGAGCATAATCTAACTGCCTCATTGAATGATTGCATACAAATTCCTAAGATGTAATTTACAGTGCTGTCCTATTATGACAGCCCATACTTCTGATTCTTTGACACACATATGAATATTTGAGTAAAATACTATTGTTCTATTATAACAAAGTTAAAAGTAGAACACATAATATTTGAAAACCTTCTTGGCAGGATCTTATTAATAAATGTTGATAAAGGTTGTGCACATAGTTCTCTCTAGCAATTCTACAATTCTGCCATTGGAGGTCTCTTGTAATGTTGTATCTCAAAAGAAATATAGAAACATAGAAGATTGACGGCAGAAAAAGACCTCATGGTCCATCTAGTCTGCCCTTATACTATTTCCTGTATTTTACCTTAGGATGGATAAGCATGTTTAAATTCAGTTACTGTGGATTTACTAACCATGTCTGCTGGAAGTTTGTTCCAAGCATCTACTACTCTTTCAGTAAAATAATATTTTCTGACGTTGCTTCTGAACTTTCCCCCAACTAACCTCAGATAGTGCCCCCTTGTTCTTGTGTTTACTTTCCTATTAAAAACACTTCCCTCCTGAACCTTATTTAACCCTTTAACCTATTTAAATGCTTTGACCATATCCCCCCTTTCCCTTCCATCTTTCCGACTATACAGATTGAGTTCATTAAATCTTTCCTGATATGTTTATGCTTAAGACCTTCCACCATTTTTGTAGCCCGTCTTTGGACACATCCAATTTTATCAATTGGATGGGTTCAATTGAGCTCCAAGTCTTCGGAGAGGGGCAGCATACAAATCTAATAAATCATTATTATTATTATTATTATTATTATTATTATTATTATTATTATTATTATTATTATTGTTATTGTTGTTGTTGTTGTTTTTGTTGTTGTTGTTGTTGTTCTTGTTGTTGTTCCTGTTCTTGTTCTTGTTCTTGTTGTTTTGTTGTTGTTGTTTTGTTATTATTATTATTGTTGTTATTATTATTATTATTATTATTATCATCATCATCATCATCACCAATATCTTTTTGTAGGTGAGGTCTCCAGAACTGAACACAGTATTCCAAATGTGGTCTCATTAGTGCTCTATACAGTGGGATCACAATCTCCCTCTTCCTGCTCTGGTTATAAAGCCAAGCATTCCACTTGCTTTCCCTATCACCTGACTACACTGTTCATCCATTTTGAGACTGTCAGAAATCACAAGTCCTAAATCCTTCTCTTCTGAAGTTTTTGCTAACACAGAACTACCAATACAATACTCAGATTGTGGATTCCTTTTCCCCAAGTGCATTATTTTACATTTGGAAACATTAAACTGCAGTTTCCATTGCTTTGACCACTTATCTAGTAAAGCTAAATCATTTGCCATATATTTTCTAAACAGCAATTTCCAGTTTCTTTCTTTGATTATATTGCATTCTTGCCCTAGCTTCTGATTTCTAAAATAAATATGCAACTGGAAAATTATATAAGTTAGACTTATTGAATTAGATTTAAATTGGAAGAAATTGCATACTCAGAGGTCTTCAACCTTGGCAACTTTAAGATTTGTGGACTTCAACTCCCAAAATTCTCCAGCCAGCTTTAAGTGTTAAAGTTGCCAAGTTTGAACACCCTTGGCATATATGTTAAGATACACAAGTTTCACTTTTGTTTAATTTAGGCTGCATGCAATGGAACACCTAACATATTTGATATCTTGAACTGTATCATTTCTAAACAGCTCCTTTCTTTATTGCTGAGAGTCAGTTTGGTGTAGTAACCAAAGTGCCAGACTGGAAATTGGGAGACTATAAATTCTAATCCTACTTTAGTTACACAGCCTACTGGGTGATCTTGGCCCAGTTCCTTCTCTCAGTCATACAGAAAAGAAATTGGCAAGTCATTTCTGAAAAATGCTGCCAGGAAAACTACAGGGGACAGTTGCCGATTGTGACTTGAAAGCACTTTTTCTCCTTTCATCACTGCTGTGTAGCCACCCACTGCCAAACAGCAGATTGGCATGAAGGCAGTAACAACTCTACACCCACTGTTAGCCTCTTTATGTTTAAAAAAGAATTCCCTTTATTGCCTGCATCCAAGGTGGACCTCATACACATGGTCCTCCTTGGCACACCACTGGCTGGAGGGCTGTGTAGTTTTGTGAGAATATGTTTTAATGAAAAAAGGCACTTATTTACCAATATGTAGGATTGCATTATTCCTAAAATTTTACATGTTCTTCTGCAAATGGTCATATTAAAAATTTCAGAACAGTGCAAGCCTACACATTGTTTACATTACATAACATATACATTTCTGGAGGGTTCATAAACCAGGTTGTGTTACTGTATATTGTTTATGACTGTTGTTAGCCGCCCCGAGTTTTCGGAGAGGGGCGGCATATAAATCCAATAAATGAAATGAAATGAAATGAAAATGCTTGTCAATAAAATGAGTATTAAAATATATTATATTTCTTCCTTCTAGTACGTCCTGAGTTTACAGATACTTTAGCAATAAAGCAAGGATGGCATCCAGTTCTTGAAAAAGTACATTTTGAGAAACCTGTCCCCAATGATACCTATATCACAGAAGGAAGTAATTTTATAATAATTACAGGACCAAATATGAGTGGAAAATCAACCTACCTAAAACAGATAGCCCTTTCTCAGATTATGGCACAAATGGGTAAATAATAGCTTCTCTGAATATATAAGCTAATGTGAGTTCGAATGCACTAAACCTATGAACATCTGGCATTTGTTTTGTTCCTTTCTTTAATCGGCAGGTTCTTTTGTCCCAGCAGAATATTCTTCTTTTAGGATTGCTGAACAAATATTTACCAGAATAGGTATGGATGATGATATAGAGACAAATTCATCCACATTCATGAAAGAAATGAAAGAGGTATTCATTTAATTAAGTCAGAGATTGTTAGTTACTAAATGGTCTTGATTCATATTTAATTGATTCATAGGATAGAAGTTAGATGCAGTTAGAACAAAATGATACTATGCATGTCATGATGTCACATATAAATGTGGCAAATGTGATGACTGTATGCTTCATATGATACAAAACAATGATTGAAGGTAAATATATGTGTCTCAGAATAACGTTGCAGGATCCAACCTGGGTTGATCACAGCCACTGATGGCCTGCTACCGGAATGGTAAGGTGCTACATTCCGGTAGCGATTTTCGGGTTGCGCACATAGCTGCGTGTCCCCAATGCACATGCACGTATGCACGTAATTTGGCTTCTGCGCATGCACAGCAAGCAAAATCTCGTATGAAGATGCTCATGTGATTTTCGCTGATTTTTTTCTTCTACGCATGCGAGATTTTGCTTGTTGCACATGCACAGAAGCCAAATCTAACGCCGACAGGCGCGTGCGTGTGCGAGATGCACCCGCAATGGCCTCAGAGGGCACACTGGTAGCACCGAAGATGGCAGTTCTTCACTGGTCACAGCACACACACTTCTAGGGAGAAGTTCTCTGAGGTTGGGCTCCAGCACGAATCCGAAAACTTGGAAGACAAAACCTCTCATCCCAATGACCCCAACCCAGATTGGATCCTGCAATCCAAAACAATGCAGTCTTCTAACATTATTAACTACTGTACTATTATTTTTTCTTTCTTATTTTAATGTAGTAGTTTGTTAGCCATCCAGAGTCATCTCTGGACAGGATGGGTGACACATAAATGAAATAAATACCGGTAACTAAATTGGCGTAATGAATTACACTTTTCTATTGCTTTGTGTACTTGTGCCATTATGATATAGATAGAGTCCTTTGTCTGAACCCTTAGCTTACTTGAAAATATTTTTTTTCAGATGATGCTGATGATGATAGTAGTAATAATAATAATAATAATTAATTTTATACATATACATACATAATTATACATATTTCATTTTATTCTTTTAGGAATAAACTTTAAATAGACACAAAACCTCCAAATTTTGTAGGGGTACAAATCCATACGTTAAGGTATAGTCCAGGAAGGATTTCCGTGTCTTATGGAAAAGATACAATAATGAGAGAAACAGCAATCACAATAACAATCAAAATAGAACAGTTTCCATTGCTTTGACCACTTATCTAGTAAAGCTAAATTATTTGCTGTATTACAGACACCTCCAGGAATGTCAACGCTAGACTAGGTCTCCTAGACTATGTCAGACCATTTCCACCCAATGGGACTCAGGGCTTTGGTATCTCCCATCTTGAATGCTGGCTCCACCCAGGATGGAAGAAGGGGCGTTGGACTTACCTGATGCTCCTCTTCTCATCAGGTGGAGCCAGCATTCAGTGCCACCCTTGAACAGTCTGCCTTGGATCTTTTCTACCATGTGCTTCACCTTAACCCTACAACTGGATTGTTCAGATCTTGTGGTGCGGATGGGAGCTTACTGTTACTAATCATTTTATGAGTTTGCCACATTGACTCTAGTCTTTGGATTCATCAAAGCTGGGTCTTAGCAGGGCAGATCATGGCAAAAAAAGAGACAGACTCGCTCCCTATTCTGAACAGATGAGGACAATCCATCCTGAATGCTGGATTCACCTGTTGAGAAGAGGCGTATTAGGTAAAACCAACTCCCCTTTTCTCTTGAACGTATCATTCTTCTAGTCCACCCAAGCATTCAGGGTCCCTTCTAATGAGCTGAAGTATTTGGATTGATTATATGCACTTTATTAGATTGAATATTGTATCATGTAATTCATTAAGCTCATTATCCACCATAATCACTGGAAGAGGTCATTTGCTGGACAAGCCTGCAAAGTACTGTAGTTACTTTCTTCTCATAGAAACTTAGAAACATAGAAGACTGACGGCAGAAAAAGACCCCATGGTCCATCTAGTCTGCCCTTTTACTATTTCCTGTATTTTATCTTACAATGGATATATGTTTATCCCAGGCATGTTTAAATTCGGTTACTGTGGATTTACCAACCACGTCTGCTGGAAGTTTGTTCCAAGGATCTACTACTCTTTCAGTAAAATAATACTTTCTCATGTTGCCTTTGATCTTTCCCCCAACTAACTTCAGATTGTGTCCCCTTGTTCTTGTGTTCACTTTCCTGTTAAAAACACTTCCCTCCTGAACCCTATTTAACCCTTTAACATATTTAAATGTTTCGATCATGTCCCCCCTTTTCCTTCTGTCTTCCAGACTATACAGATTGAGTTCATTAAGTCTTTCCTGATACGTTTTATACTTCAGACCTTCCACCATTCTTGTAGCCCGTCTTTGGACCCGTTCAATTTTGTCAATATCTTTTTGTAGGTGAGGTCTCCAGAACTGAACACAGTACTCCAAATGTGGTCTCACCAGCGCTCTATATAAGGGGATCACAATCTCCCTCTTCCTGCTTGTTATACCTCTAGCTATGCAGCCAAGCATCCTACTTGCCTTTCCTACCGCCCGACCACACTGCTCACCCATTTTGAGACTGTCAGAAATCACTACCCCTAAATCCTTCTCTTCTGAAGTTTTTGCTAACACAGAACTGCCAATGCAATACTCAGATTTAGGATTCCTTTTCCCCAAGTGCATTATTTTACATTTGGAAACATTAAACTGCAGTTTCCATTGCTTTGACCATTTATCTAGTAACGCTAAATCATTTACCATATTACAGACCCCTTCAGGAATATCAACCCTATTGCACACTTTAGAGTCATCGGCAAATAGGCAAACCTTCCCTACCAAACCTTCCCCTATGTCACTCACAAACATATTAAAAAGAATAGGACCCAGAACAGACCCTTGTGGCACACCGCTTGTAACCTCAGAATACTCGCCATTAACAATAACTCTCTGATGTCTATGCTTCAGCCAGCTTGAAATCCACTGAACTATCCAGGGATTAAGTCCAATCTTCACTAATTTATCTATCAGCTCTTTATGTGGAACCGTATCAAAGGCTTTGCTGAAGTCCAGATAGGCAATATCCACGGCACCACCTTGATCCAACACCTTTGTGACATAGTCAAAGAACTCAATTAGATTAGTCTGACACGATTTGCCTTCAGTAAAGCCATGCTGATTTGGGTCCAATAAGTTATTGTTTTTTAGATGCTGATTTATCCTCTTTTTGAGTAGAGTCTCCATCATTTTAACTACAACTGATGTCAAGCTAACTGGCCTGTAGTTACCAGCTTCTTCTCTACTGCCCTTCTTGTGA